>NC_138774.1:202225596-202575596 GCF_965119305.1 Pelophylax lessonae
AGTTGGGGTATAGTGAGGGACTGGATGTATAGGATTGGTAGAGTTTGGTTATAGTGGAGGACTGGATGTATAGGATTGGTAGAGTTTTGTTATAGTATAGGATTGGTAGAGTTTGGTTATAGTGGAGGACTGGATGTATGGGATTGGTAGAGTTTGGTTATAGTGGAGGACTGGATGTATAGGATTGGTAGAGTTTGGGTATAGTGGAGGACTGGATGTAAAGGATTGGTAGTTTGGTTGTAGTGGAGGACTGGATGTATAGGATTGGTAGAGTTTGGTTGTAGTGGAGGACTGGATGTTTAGAATTGGTAGTTTGATTGTAGTGGAGATTTAGGATTATCATATTTTGGTTAATGCGGAAGTCTGGATGTATAGGATTAGTAGAGTTTTTCCATGGCAGAGGACTGGATGTATAGGAGTAGTAGAGTTTGGTTATTGCGAAGACTGGATGTATAGGATTAGTAGAGTTTTTCCATGGCAGAGGACTGGATGTATAGGAGTAGTAGAGTTTGGTTATTGCAGAAGACTGGATGTATAGGACTAGTAGCGTTTATCCATGGTGGAGTACTAGATGTATAGGGATATTAGATACTGAGGAAAATTTTCTAAAGTAGTTCAGAATGTTTACCCAAAAAGTGAAGATTTACTTTATTTATCCAATCACATAAAAAGCAAATTCTTGTTTATTTATTTCATCTGCACATGACTGGATAATTAAAGCGACTCTTCACTCTCTTTTTTTTTTTATGTGAAAATTCTTAACTTCTTAAGCCCCGTACACACGTACCGATGGTCGGCATACAAATGTTCCTCTTTTCTCCCCGGGATGTCGGTGTCTGTTGAAAAGTGCAAAGACAGCACAAGAATTTTGTCTGCAGACTTCAGCTGACTGCAGAAGTGATGTCATGTAATGGTTAACTTTCCCTGTGTTTTTAATTTTCTGAGCATGCCCAGTCTTGCAAATCTGCGGTCTGTCGGCCGAATTGTGTACTGACAGGCGAACAATCGTCCGTTCTGGTGTCGGCATACAAAAATTTTCATGTTTGCAAGAAAGACTTTTGTCCGCGGATTGTGCGCAGACATCTGTCGGAGGCACCATACTAACACGCGTACAATCGGCAGATCCTTCGTCCACCGACGTTTGTATGCCGACGATCGGTACGTGTGTACGGGCCTTTAGTCCCAACTTGTTAGCGTCAATATCTGGATTGGATTTAGTGCATGTATTGGGACAGCAAGGGATGACTAGGAAAGGTACAGTGGCGAAATGAATATGGGATATCTATGTCAAAATGGAATACAGAAAGTATAGAGATAGAAGAGGATGTTTGGTAAGGACATAGCGGAGTCCTGTATAGGAATTGCAGAGTTTGTCTTATTTTGGTATAGTTGAGGACTATATGTATAATAATAGCAGAGGATGTTGGTTATGGAATGGTGGAAGACTGGATCTAATGAGATAGGTGAGGATGTCTGAGGATGCTACTGAGGACAACTGGATGTGTGAGTATGGTATGGTGGAAGACTTATTCCAGTGGGATAGGTGAGAATTTATGATTGAGGTACTGAGGAGGACTGGATGTATCAGAATGGCAGAAGATGCATGGTTATACTATGGTGAAGGATTGGATATAATGGGATAGATGAGGATTCTAAGTATGATACTGAGGAGGACTAGATTTAGAAGAATAGCGGAAAATGCATGGTTCTGGTATGGTGGAGAACTGGATCCAATGGGATAGGTAAGAATGTCTGAGCAAGGTAGAGAGGATGACTAGATGTATAGGAATAGCAGAAGATATGTGATTATAGTGTGGTGGAGTACTGGATCTAATTGGATAGGTGAGAACGTATGAGTACAGGCAGTGCCCAGGTTACAAACAAGATAGGTTCTGTAGGTTTCTTCTTACGGTAAGTTGAATTTGCATGTAAAGGCCGGTACACACGATAACCGTATCGGAAGAAAAATTTGGGCTGACTGTCTGATCGTTAGTATAGTGCTTTCAACAGCCGATTCTGACTTTTTGGATGACAAAATCGAAAGGTACAGACTAGAACGTTTTTTGTTTTGTTTTTTTTATTTAAAAAAAAAGAGAAAACACAAATACAAAATAAAAAAGGTACATTAAGAGCCTGTTCACATTAGGTCACTCTGACTTAGGGGGTGACCTGTGAAGTTGCGTGCAGCGCGTCTTGCACGGACTTCACATAATGGAAGTCAATGCAAGTCGCCTCCAGGTCGCCCTGAAGTAGTACAGGACCCTTTTTCTAAGTCGGAGCGACTTGTGTCGCTCCTATTAGAACCGGTCCTGTACCACTCAATGACCGCGACCATGCACGACTTGCGACA
This sequence comes from Pelophylax lessonae, assembly GCF_965119305.1. Lineage (NCBI taxonomy): Eukaryota > Metazoa > Chordata > Amphibia > Anura > Ranidae > Pelophylax > Pelophylax lessonae. Next base: position 202,227,947 of record NC_138774.1, read on the forward strand.
AGTCGTATTAGTGTGAACCGGAACTTAGGCACGAAGGTCAATTTAGTACAGTAGATATAAAAGGTATCCCAAATTAGGCATCTTATATCATCAGTATATCATAATAGGCTTCATCCAGAGATGGAAGTATAACAATATCAGGAATGGTCACCTAACCAGATTGATGAGGATAAACAGCAGAGCTAACTGTAGGAAGGGGGGGTGGGGGGGGGTTGTGTTGGAGAGGTCAGGGAGTATCAGGAATTAGGCTTTAGCCCAGGCACCCCAGAACTTATCAAACTTCTTGGAGCATTTTCAGCTTCAGAAGATTTCACTTTCACTTCCTGTGACAATTGGATTTTGAATATTTTGGGTTGTTGTGGATACCAGGATTGGTGATAAAGCTTCAGCGGAGACACATTTTTACCATGATAACTCTTACAGAAGTGATTTTCCCTTCCTAGGGGTAGATTTCCTCTCCCCTCTTGTTGTCTCCTTCTGTTTGTTTTGTGAGTCGTATGTAAGTTGGATGTTTGTGCCTCGGGGACTACCTGTATGGTACTGGGGATGATTGGATGTATAGGGATAGTAGATAATGTGTGTGGGTATGGTATGGAAGAGGAGGACTGGTTGAAGCGGGATAGGTTGGAATGTCATTGTGTGTTAAGGCTCGTACACACTTGACAAAAATCGGACGAAATATCCTCCTATTTTTCTCTCTCATGCTCATCGGTCATAACCGTTTTTAGTTGACAGTGCATAATGTTTACAAATTTTTTGTCCGATTTTTTTTTTATTTTTTTTTTTTTTGGACATTTGTTCCTAGACTTCCGGGTCGTCAGCAACTTCAGATCATGCGCGGTCTTTCGTATCCGATTTTTCGCGGACGTACTGCTTACACATTAAGCGAAAATTGGTCGGCATCGGCTGCTGAAAGTTGTGTACACACCAGCCGAATATCGTACGATTTTACCTCGGACGGGAATTTTCGGCAGATTTTCTACTAGTGTGTACCCCACTTTACAGAGGAGAAATTGATGTATAGGAATAGCAGACAATGTGTGGTTATGGTATGATGGAGGACTGGATGCAGTGGGAAAGACGGGAATGTTGGAGTATGGTACAGAGGAGAAATGGATGTATTGGAATAGCAGACAATGTGTGGTTATGGTATGATGGAGAACTGGATGCAGTGGGAAAGACGGGAATGTTGGAGTATGGTACAGAGGAGAAATGGATGTATTGGAATAGCAGACAATGTGTGGTTATGGTATGATGGAGAACTGGATGCAGTGGGAAAGACGGGATTGTTGGAGTATGGTACAGAGGAGAAATGGATGTATAGGAATAGCAGACATTGTGTGGGTATGGTATGATGGAGAACTGGATGCAGTGGGAAAGACGGGAATGTTGGAGTATGGTACAGAGGAGAAATGGATGTATAGGAATAGCAGACATTGTGTGGGTATGGAGGACTGGATGTAGTGGTATAGGTCAGAATGTCAGAGTATGGTACGGAGGGGAAATGGATGTAGATGAATAGCAGAGGGTGGGTTTTTTATGGTAAAGTGGAGTACTTAATTTATTAGGATCGCAGCGGATGTCTGAATAGCGAATATTGTTCAGGAAAGGAGAAAGTTTTGTTATCATGGAGTGAAAAAATGGATGTAAAGGAAGATTGACATTTTATGTGTAGCTGACATGTATATACTGTATTTATGATATGGTTTGTATATGGATTACAAATAAAACATAAGCGTGGTGGATTAAACAGTTTGATAGACACTGTAGTTCATATTCGCCTCAGTTCAGTAGTAAGTAACGTCTATGATGCCTTACTTTGACGGAGTAATAAGATTTGTTGGAAAATGAAAACCGCTGGTTGACTTAATATTTGTTATTTCCTCATACATTTCTAAAGGAGACCAAATCCTTCTCCATGTTTAAAAGGAATCCAACCTAAAATCTTTCTGCTCGTCAGGTGGTCTGTACTGGAGGAGCATGGAGCTCTGATGTCATAGCTAATTCGCCATTCCATTACTTTGCCTTTGCATTTTCTTGTTGTCCTAAGAACCTGTGGGGTAAAAGATATCCCAAAACCAGTGCCTCAGCATAAGTCCCATGACTGGTGGCAGGGAGGCGGGCTGTGGTTTAAGCTGCTTGTCCTAGTTGTGTTTAGTTTTCATGGTTGTTTTGCTCCTCATCTCCTCATTCTTGACGTTATAGTTGTGGTGTAACGTGAGAAAAGCATACCTCGTGAAAATTCTATACCCACGTCAATTCCTGTCAGAAACGTAATGGAACAGCTGAGCAGTGTAGCAGTGCACATGCTCACAGCTCCGGATACGTCATCGAACAACTGAGGAGCTTAGCATTGCGCATACTCACAGCTCCGGATATGTCATCGAACAGTTGAGGAGCTTAGCATTATACATGCTCGGAGGGTAGGGAATTTTCACGGTAGTGTGATGTAACGTTACACCGCCTCAGCTGTTGCAGCGGTTACATTAAAACAGCCCAGCTGCAACATGAGTCATCTCCGCTCCTACCCCTGTCACTTCCCTGATCTCGGCTAGTAAATGTAAAAGCGGCGGTGGGTGTATGAAATCTAAATCACGGAGATCTCGACTCCGTGATCCGCTTTTACATTTAGTAGCCAAGATCAGGGAAGTGACAGGGGTAGGAGCGGAGATGATTCATGTTGCAGCCGAGATGTTTTCATGTAACCTTTAATGTAACCGCCGCAACAGCTGATGCGGTGTAACGTTACAACACACTACCGTGAAAATTCCATACCCTCCGAGCATGCGTATTAGTAAGCTCCTCAGCTGTTCAATGACGTAGGTGCTGACGTAGGTGCACCGGAAGTGACGAGGGTATGGAATTTTTACGGGTATGGTTTTTTTCACGGAACACCGGCTCTCTGTTATAAACCACAACACAAAGATTTGTCTGAAGATCATTTCTCATTATCCAGAGCGAACTTCTCAGGAAATGAGGAGCATGCAGTGCAAGTATGGGTTTAAATGCCTAGTTTTAGGTGTTTCAGTCAACTTTAGAAAACATCGGTGAGCAGGCTTTGTTAGCTGTATGTGTTTTTCAGAAATGCCAAAATATAATATTGTTGGCCAAATAGCATGTCCATATGTCCATTTCAACCACTTTTATATGATCAAAAAGTGATTGCAAGACTGAAGGCAACCAAAAACGAATGAATGAATTTGATTGACTGACAAACTTCGATTAAAGTATAACTAAAGGCAAAACTTTTTTTTTTTTTTAGTTTTGGATAGAGTGGAGAGGGATTAGAATACCTGGCTTTTTTATCTGTCTGTGCCCCAGTCAGGGAGATTGGAACTCTCTATTTGTCATGTTTCCATTATCATTGAAAGTGAAAGTAAAAGAAAATCCCAAATTTTGTTTTGTCCCTAGAAAAGTAATAGAGGAGAATTCTTCCAATGGGGACACCAGTTCTGTTGGCCTGGTGGTCCCCAAGGAATTTACTAAATTTGCAGGGATTTCCTCTCATTTCCTGTTTGGTTATCTGACAGGAAGTGAAGGGCAATCTTCACAATGGGACACAGATGGGGGGAAAAAAAAATCAGAGAGGGGTTATAACCATCCCTTGCCCTATCCAAAATGGAAAAAAAAAACGTTTTGCCTATAGTTCTACTTTAAAGTGAAAGCAAACCCTCCTATTGTTTTCAGCCAAGGAAGCTGCCATCTTGGCTTCTGTTTAATCTTCATCCTCCATGATGCTGCACATGTAATCAGGTATAACACCAGCCACTGGAAGATTTGACAGTTTGGTTGAGAGCACAACCAATGTGACAGTTTGCAATCCCTGCATGCCGGGAATAAAACTGTTAAATCGAGGGGTTTACTTCCGCTTCAAGGTCCCTTTTACATGGGGCGGATCCGCTTGGATGGACTCTGCTTGCTCATCGGGGATCGCTTCATTGACCCCCATTGAGCAGGTGGATGACTGGTCTGTCTCCACTAACAGTGCAGAGATGGACCTGTCAAAGTCCTGCGCTCCTCTATGGGAAGATCGGATGAAAACAGACAGCCTGTTCATTTTCATCCGATCTGCCCTGCTGGACACCCAGACGACGTCTTTTGATGACGAAACGCGTCGGCGGCACCAGACGCAACATCCACATGCCCCCATCCGTTCCGGAGATCTGAAGAAGGGCTTGGCCCGAAACATGTCATCCCCTCCATCTGTGGCTTTCCATATCAGCTCCGCCAGTTGACTATCCAGTTGCACAGCACAGCCGCCGGTGAGCTGCCTCCACACCCCTCCGGCGGCCGTAGAGCTACATCCGTGCAGCAGCCCTTGGTGCGCATGTCCCCGCCAGGCGCCCGGTGACGTCATCATCCGGCGCCACGGTAGTAGGGTCCGAGGAGCAGCGGCCGCTGCCGCCTCGGGTGTGCACCGTTACCGGAGCTGTCTGTGGGGGTTGAGTACTTTCCTCCCCCCCCCCCCTCCTAGCCTCCTCTTTACATCCCAGGCATCGCCCAGCTCGGAGGTACATCGGCTGAGAAGCTTCCCGGCTTGATCGAGGCTGTCACTCCACCCACAAGCGCCACACCATCCAGGCTTCACAGGTGGTAAGACGTTGCTTCCCCGCTCCTGGGTCCTCCTTGCTTTTGAGGTATCTTTTCCGGTTTTACACCTGTCTGCTGCGTGCTGCACCCTGGACACACCACTGGCTCTTTCTGTCAAGGAGCTTATTTTAACTGATTTTAATAAACAAGTCTAATGATTCAAGATTCCGAGCAGCATCTAATTTATCTTTGTGCCATTTTGTCCGGGAGCGCCAATATACCCGTTTTTTGTTGCTACTTTCTCTTCTCATTTGGGATCTGGGTCAGGGTAGGCTGCAGCCCGGACATGTAATTCATGGTGGACCCCTTTGGGCATTGTCCGACCTCACTGCTCCATCCCCGCCTTCTGATTACCGGCACCACAGCGCCAGGATTTTTTGTATATCCCCATCCGTTCCGGCCTACTTCTTGTATACTGTTTGGGAACACTCGGGACGCCGCGGTCGCACCCAAAGTCCTTTTTTATCTATGTGCCTGCTTGTATCATCTTATTTGTAAGTAGAATTTTAAATAAACCTTTTTCAATACATTATGGGATTATGCTATGGTCTTCTGTCATATATCCTTTACATATGCTCGTACCTATTTAATGTGGACCTGCTGTGCAGATCTGGATCTTCCTTGGTGCTGATTCCCTCTGGAGACACTGGAGTCCATCTGTTGTCACTATATGCTTGCTGAGGCTATCTCATTCATTTGAGTGGCCATATTGCTCTGGTAAGCTGCTTCCCAATACCTTACACAGTGGTGTCCCCTACCCGCACTTCCCTGTGGTGTCACAAGAAGGATACACTGTATGATTTTTTATATCAGTTGTGTTTTGGATACTCACATTCTCATCTTTCACTGTTTGGGACTTTCACTTGCACATTTTTTTTTGGACTCATCACGTTATATTGCTGGTTATTTTTATGATGTTTTTTGTAGTATTAATTTATGTACATTGATTAGCGCTACACTATTGTTTATTTATGGCAAATGTATCCCCATCCCTCTGTTTTCAGCAGATCTTATCAGATCGGATGCCAGGCGAGTGTCAGCGACACGTGTCCGCTGACATCCACCCCATCTCCATAGGAGTCAATGGGTGGCCCGATCGGGTCCGCCCGAAAAATGGTTAGGTAGACTCTATGGGTGCGATCGTGTGAAAAGGCCCTAAGTTCGCAGATAGAAATTCATAGATTTAAAGTGTACGTAAACACGTAAATCGAATTGGGAAGGGTTGGACCTTTTTTCAAGCTTTTATAGCTGTCTGTGTCCCTGTTGGGGAGATTTACACTTATCCTTGTGGCCATTGTCACAGATACAGAAAGAGGAAATTCTAAAAGTTTAGAGTCAACCTTAGAGCAAGGGGTGAGGGTAAATCTTCCAATGAGGTTCATTTTCTTGTGACAACTCTTCAAGAGTTGGGGAGATTTCCTTTCACTTCCTGTTGCATAACAAGACAGGAGGTGAATGCTACCCTGCGGGGTGTTCTGCCGAGAACTCCAATCACGTCATTTCCAGTGACTGTACATCAGGAATAATTGGAAATTTGGACAACTTGGTTGCAGAACAGGCGGCAGTGTATACACTCCTGTACACGCTATAATGAGTGGAGATTGTTTGTCCGCCCACTAGTAACCAAAAACATGGCCGCCTCTAAGGCGTCGACAACTGGTGGGTGGACTAACAATGCCAACTCATTGTAGCATGTACTGGAGAGTTTCTGTTAAACCACCAAGTGGTCGAAATCTCCAATTACTCCTGGTATACAGTCACCGGAGGTAACATCGTTGAAGTTCTCGGCAAGTTGGAGTTTTTGGCAGAACAGGGGCACAGGCAGCAAATAATCTGAGGTTTAAACCCATTTCTACTAATAAGTTTTGACTTTACATACTGTTTTAAGAAGAATTGTGATCAAACACAGTCAGGAACCGTACTGAGCAATCAGAAAATGGTTGGATTTTCCACTGCATTTCATGGGGATTTCTGCAACTTTATTTCCCAGCAGTTACTAAAAATTGTGGATTATTTATAAGATTCTTTATATCAGTGAAAAATCAATTTGAAATCTAGATATATTACGGTAGATTGATATGTGCGAGTCTGAGAATGGCGTAGTGCAATGGCAATGATATTGTGGCTGTACTGGTTGTAATAAGTATCAGGGTGGATAAAAATAAATAATTATAAAAAAAACAAAGCGGATTTGTTTGATTTTTTTTTTTTTTTTTATCAAATATATTTTAATAAAATGCTTTTGGAATGACCATGTATCTACAGGTAGTATTCTATTTAAGATATGTTAATAATTTAGTTTATTCAGCAAGAAATGGAGCTTGGTTATGTAGCAGGAGGCTGTATATTCTGCAATATTTATATTTTTGGTAAACTCCACTTAGTCTCCGTTCACACTAGGTCGGATCCGACTTCGGGGCGACCTGTGAAGTCACGTGTAGCACGACTTCGGCGTGACTTGCACGGACTTCATAAAATAAATGTCTATGCAAGTCGCTCCAGGTCGCCCCGAAGTAGTACAGGACCCTTTTCTAAGTCGGAGCGACTTGTGTCGCTCCTATTAGAACGGGTCCTGTACTACACTATGGGACGCGACGGTGCGTGACTTGTCAGGCTGACCAAGTCGTACCAGTGTGAATGGAGACTCAATGAATCCAAGCTCTGCAAGCTAAGATAACAACTGCATTGATGCATTCACATTAACTACCAGCAAGAATAAGTCCTTACATTTAAAGAGCACCTGTCATTTCAGATCCATCATGACAGCGCCTGTTAGTGGGCATCCACTCATCAGCTGCCGCCACGTCCCTCACCTTGTTGTGTCACTGCCGCATCACCAGCCGTCCCATTAAAGTGAATGGGACTGTCGGTGAGTCAAAAGCGGGTCAGAGGAGGAGCCGCTGCGGGACAGAGATGACAGTTGCTCTTTAAAATTTATGATTTAAATCAAGCCTTTTTACTAGTGATTTTAATCGTGATTAAAATCAAATCCACCCTGTTAAGTATAACAGGGATATACTCCCCACAAATATTTTTTGGAATTCTGTATTGTTCTTCAAAGAAACCCATCTTAAGAAATTCACAAAGAATGCAATTGCTGACTACAGATATGTTAGGTGTTATAATATTAATCATGATGGCAGCAGCTGTGAAACAACAGTCCCCTTTGTTAAAGTACAACTAAAGGCTCCTGTAGAATATAAAGCCTGGTACACACTGCTGGGTTGAACGGAAAAAAAAAAAAAAACCTGACAGATCGACGTATCAGCACAAGCGATGTTGGTACAGCGATTTTTTTTTTCCCACTGTGCTATTGTATTCTGACCAGGACCAGTTTACACCAGAATGCCGTTTGGGAAAGGCGCGTTTCCTGCACTGTTAAAAATGGCATCCCAAATGCAGATCGCTAATGCAGTGTGTTTGCGGATACTACATCGCATAGTACTGCAGTACCGTATGATTTGGTGCAGCGTGTTTTTCAAAAGTAGTGCATGCACTACTTTTTGTGTGTTCTGGTGCAATTTGCAGCTCATTCAAATGAATAGGTACAGAGGAACCCACGTGCATCGCACAGGACCGCAGAATCGCTTTCCTGTGCAATTCTGGTTTGAAGCAGCTCTTTAGCTGCCAATCAGTGACAATGCTGACAGTTACAACCGCTGCAACATTTTTTCATCACACTTTTACAAGCAGGTACAGACCACACAAGAGGGGCAACTCTGCTCTGAATTGGGAAACAGTGCAGTATCATTGCCACATATCTCAAGAAGCTGCATTAGGCCCCTTTCGCACTTGTGCAACCTAACAGCGCTTTTGCCGCGATTTTGACTGGACCTTAAAACACATCGAAGTCGGACCAAAGTAGTACGGGGACTGTTTTGAAGTTGCACAGATATGAACGGTACTCATTGGAAATCATGGAGTCCGACTTGTCATGCGACTTTGCAGTCCCAAGTCACAGGACAAGACGCACAAGTGTGAAAGGGGCCTTAGGTAAACTGGCAGGATCAACCGGTATTTGTGAGACTTTGCAGGGAGGTTTGTGCTGATGCACCTACAGTGCATCCGGAAAGTATTCACAGCTCTTCACTTTTTCCACATTTTGTAATGTTACAGCCTTATTCTAAAATGCATTAAATTCATTATTTTCCTCAAAATTCTACAAACAATACCCCATAATGACAGCGTGAAAGAAGTTTGTATGAAATCTTTAGAAATTTATTTAAAAAAAAAAAAATTTAAAAATCCCATGTACATAAGTATTTACAGCCTCAGCTCAATAGTTGGTTGAAGCACCTTTGGCACCAATTACAGCCTCAAGTATTTTTGAGTATGATACTATAAGCTTGGCAAACCTATTTTTGCAGGACCTCCTAAGCTCCATCTGGTTGGATGGGGGGCGTTGGTGCACAGCCATTTTTTTGGATCTCCTATATCTTGGCTGCATGCTTAAGGTCGTTGTCCTGTTGGAAGATGAACCTTCACCCTAGTCTGAGGTCCAGAGCGCCCGGGAGCAGGTTTTCATCAAGGATGTCTCTGATCATCTTTCCCTCGATCCTTACTAGTCTCCCAGTTCCTGCCGCTGAAAAACATCCCCACAGCATGATGCTGCCGCTACCATGCTTAGCTGTGGGGATGGCATTGGCAAGGTGAGCGTTGCCTGGTTTCCTCCAGACATGGCACCATCTTTGTTTCGTCAGACCAGAAAATTTCGTTTTTAATGACCTAAGAGTCCTTCGAGTGCCTTTTGGCAAACTCCTGGTGGGCTGTCCTGTGCCTTTTACTGAGGAGTGGCTTCCGTTTGGCCACTCTACCATACAGGCCTGAGGCCCCGTTCACATTGCCGCGATCCAACTTCCCGGGGCGACCTCCGAGGTCGCGGTGCGAGCAGCGCGCCGCGACCTCGGAGCGGCTGGCACGGAATTCATAACATTGAAGTCTATGACGGTCGCTCCGGGTCGCCCCAAAGAAGCTCCGGACCCTTTTTCTAAGTCGGAGCGACTTGTGTCGCTCCTATTAGAACGGGTCCGCAGCTTCCCTATGGAAGGCGACCTACGGCGACCTGTGAGGCGACCAGGTCGCCTCACAGGTCGCCCCAGTGTGAACGGGGCTGATCGGTGGAGTGCTGCACAGATGGTTGTTCTTCTGGAAGGTTCTCCTGTCTCCACAGAGAAATGCTGGAGCTCTCTGAGTGGCCATCGGCTTCTTGGTCTCCTCCCTGACTAAGCCCCCCCCCCCCGATCGCTCAGATTGGCTGAGCGGGCCGCTCTAGGAAAAGTCCTGGTGGTTTCAAACTTATTCCATTTACAGATGAGGAAGGGCACTGTGCTCATTGGGACCTTAAATGCTGCAGACATTTTTCTGTGCCTCGATACAATCCTGTTTCAGAGGTCTACAGTGGCAGTAGCACCCTTCCATTGGTGCAACTTGTCTTTCAAGTAGCACCTGAAATCGCGCTGACCTGCTACTCTGAAACCTGATGTAGCAGGATTTCAAAGTAGTATCAATGTGAACCAGGGCTCAGTAAAGTTTTAAATAGTTGAATTAGACTAAGCTGATCCAGACAAACTATTGTCGTTACAAATAGATGTGTCCACTCTGTGCTCTGTAAAAAAAGAAAAAAAAAAACACGTGGCCTCAGCTACATACAGTATACGGCGCTGTATTATGGCAGTGAGATTGGAACCTGTCCTGCTCCTGGAACAGAATTGAGTCGAGCGGAGTGCTGCTCAGTCCTTCAGAGGAAGCTTTGTATTCTATCTGGCCGAATTGGAGATTGACAGAATCTGCCCGCCAGAGCAAACTTTGTATTTATTCACAGAATACAAAGCTCCCTGTGAATGGAACTTCATGAGATGTCTATGTGTCATTTCAAAAAAAGTTTGTTTAGAGAAAAGTGAACAGAACATTGTGCGGAGATTAGCGCATCAGTACTGTGCTTATCCGACTGCACCACAAACTAGACACTGCTTTGTAATGCATCAACTGGTGTAAGTATACCCTAAAAACTAGAGATTGAATTTAAATACTGTCTGGTACACATAACTCCCCAACCCCCCCCCCCCCCCCTACATAAAAGGGGAAAGCTAGGTATGATTTTTTTTTTGCAAGTAAAATGGTAAGCAGGTATTTTAAATATGTCCACTTGTCTACCAGAGCCTGTTTTTTTTTTTTTTTTGCATACATTAAAATGCATATTTTAGGTCTGAAGATTAGTTAAAACTGCTAAACAGTATGTACCGGTATTTTCATAAAGAAATGATCCCAGAGAATAAATTAGTGGCAGTTGCAATTGTTTGTCACATGATATTAGCACAAATGCTTATCAAACCCATATTTTCATTAAAAAATACAAAAATAGTTAATTTTCGTGCTAACACAATATTTTGCCCAGTTTTTTTGGTAAAATATAAAAGATGAGGCTGTGTTGGGAGGTGAACACTATGAGGTGGGTGGAAATAGGGCAGCTAGAGGTGGCTGGTGGTAGAGCACGCAGAGTATGGTGTCGCCAGAGTGGCCAGAGTTGTGTGTCGCCAGAGTGGCCAGAGTTGGATGTCGCCGGAGTGGCCAGAGTTGGATGTCGCCGGAGTGGCCAGAGTTGGATGTCGCCAGAGTGGCCAGAGTTGGATGTCGCCAGAGTGGCCAGAGTTGGATGTCGCCAGAGTGGCCAGAGTTGGATGTCGCCAGAGTGGCCAGAGTTGGGTGTCGCCAGAGTGGCCAGAGTTGGGTGTCGCCAGAGTGGCCAGAGTTGGGTGTCGCCAGAGTGGCCAGAGTTGGGTGTCGCCAGAGTGGCCAAAGGTTGGTTGTGGCAGAGTGGCCAAAGGTTGGTTGTGGCAGAGTGGCCAAAGGTTGGTTGTGGCAGAGTGCCCAAATGTGAGTGGTGATAGGGTACGAAGAGGTGGCTTATATCTGTGGATTCAGTTTTCACAGATAATGACCTCTGTTCATACATTTTTCATCAGATACTCTGTTTGACTTTCAAGGATAGTGAGATGTATACTTTAAGGATGTGTCTTTGGCCTGGTTTAATGATATCATCACCTTATCTTGAAGTAGTTCTGTGCTTGCTCATGGAGGAATAAGCAACTGGTTCATTTTAATACCTCCTTCTCCATCATATACAGACTTTTTCTTTGCTCCTCCAATACTTATTTCGGCTGCTGGAAGTGAGTAAAATCGTGTAAGCTCTGAGTTGTTCTAGTTGCAGTTTACACCAGTTATTAGACAACAGTACTGTGTTGTATATAAACAGTGCTTAGTGCAGTTCTGTTATGTGTTCAATGTGACCGGTTCCTTTTCTTGAGACTTCATAGAATCTCTATATTCAATCTTTTCTTGCCACCACATATGCTGTACTTGTACTGAAGTAATCGCGTCGCCATTTTAAACCTTTCCACCACTAGTCTGCCAGAAATGTATGTATTTGTCTCTCAACAATTATTTTATTCTTTTATTTGTTTTTTTAATACTATGATCTTTTTTTTTTTTTTTCATCAGCAGGCAGCCATGGACCGGATGAAGAAGATCAAAAGACAGCTTTCTATGACCCTTCGGGGTGGGCGAACAGCTGAAAAAAGCCCTGGAGACCATTCAGAACCCATCACTCTGGAGGACAATGGCAGCAGTGATAATGGTAAGTGATGCTGTCCACTGAAAACTGGAGGGTAGATTGGATCTAATGGGTGAGAGGGCACAGGTGAGTGCATACCGAGGTCGCTGGCGTCTCTAACTGCAGTAAGAGCAAGGCTGGAGAATCCCATAACTGGAGAGCTAATAAGTTTTAAGAAAAGAAGGCAGAATAAAAGTGTAAGCTAGCTGATTACAAGGTGACCTAAAAGGCTCTTGGATAGTTTCTGGCAGAACCCTGGTTGTGGACCACTGGAAACTTGGTAAGGACAAAGGAGACAGACTACTCCTAATCGAAGATCGTGAAATGAAAAGAAATGGCATTGACTAAAATGGCTGATGAACACAGATCCAGGTGGAAGGTTGGCATAGGTAAGGAAAACCTAAGAAATCCTTGTAAGGTTTCTAGGGGTTGTTTGAAGACCAGTTGGGGCTTTAGTGTAAGAGAGCTGCAAAAGATTGTTAAGCTGAGGAAACCTAAAAACTTTAAGGTGGAATTCAGTCCAAACGTTTTGTTGGTGTTTTGGGTGGACAGGAAAGATTAGAAAGTTGCATGGCTGTAAGAGTATATACATGAACTCTTTACATAATGGAGCACCCCAGGGCTTTAGAGCCCTACACATTATCTGACCATGTATTCAGGCACCCTAATGGTTCCTGTACAAGAGTCTAAACAAGTATCCAGTTATGGCGCTTTTCCACTGCATGGAAATGAACGGTTCGTCTCACTTTTGTGCTTTTCCACTGCTGGTACCGCATGGTACGGTGTAGGAACGGTTCGGTTTGGTACGGCGGCGCTCTTCCACCACATTGAACCGAACGGTATGGCTCGCTTAAACAGTACCACCTCAGTTGTGGTTCCAACAAGGCCGTACCGGTACCATATCCCACAATCCTTTGCATGCAGCCTTGACTGTTTGTCACTACTAGCCACTGATTGGTCAGAGAATCATTGTTATCCCACCCACTTACTTTAGTACTACTTGGTGGAAAGCAAACCATACCAAACCGTTCCAACACCGTACCATGCAGTGGAAAACCAAACAGGGCCAAGTAGAGTCGAGCCGGTACCTGCAGTGGAAAAGTGCCATTACTGTGTGCTGCACAAACCTCATAAAATACACCGAAAACAACCCTGACAGCAAAATTCTGTTTTGTGCCTCACACATCCCCCCTCATAGGCACTGCAGCTCTCAGTGGGAGGGGTTCAGCAACAGAGGTAGGGGACAGGTGTAGTGGAGCCAGGTGCTGATTGACACACTACATGCATAGAGCCAGAAAAAGTGTTGCCATCATCCCAATTACTAAATATGTGAGAAATTCCCCCAAACAATGGGACTCTTTAGAGCACTAGGATAAACTGTGTTAAAATATCCTCTTAATCTTTTTTGTAACAAATTCCTAAAAACAAGTCACATAAAAATATACATGGCTGCATTTGTACACAAAGTGCTTGTAACAAGCTCCAAATCAAGTGCATCTGGAAAGTATTCACAGCGCTTTACTTTTTCCACATTTTTGTTATGTTACAGCCTTATTCCAAAACAGATTAAATGTATTATTTCCCTCAAAATTCTACAGCATGATGCTACCGCCACCATGCTTCACTGTAGGGATGGCATTGACAAGGTGAGCGGTGCCTGGTTTCCTCCAGACATGACACTTGCAATTTAGTCCAAAGAGTTCAGTCTTTGTTTCATCAGACCAGAGAATTTTATTTCTCATGGTCTGAGAGTCCTTTAGGTGCCTTTTGGCAAACTCCAGGTTGGCTGTAACGTGCCTTTTGCTGAGGAGTGGCTTCCATCTGGCCACTCTAAATTGGTGGAGTGCTGCAGAGATGGTTGTTCTTCTGGAAGGTTCTCCTCTCTCCGCAGAGAAACACTGAAGCTCTGTCAGAATGACCATCTGGTTCTTGGTCACCTCCCGGACTAAGGCCCTTCTCCCCCGATCACTCAGTTTGGCCGGACGGCCCGCTCTAGGAAAAGTCCTGATGGATTCCAATCTTCTTACATTTATGGATGAGGGAGGCCACTGTGCTCATTGGGACCTTCGATGCTGCAGAAACTTTTCTGTGCCTCGATACAATCCTGTTTCGGGGGTCTACAGACAATTCTTTTGACTTCATGGCTTTATTTGTACTCTGACATGCACTGTTACTGTGGGACCTTATAAAGATAGGCATGTGCCTTTCCAAATCATGTCCAATCAACTGAATTTACCACAGGTGGACTCCAATCAAGTTCTAGAAACATCTCAAGGATGATCAGTGAAAACAGGATGTACCCAAGCTCAATTTGCTCGATTAAGTGTCTTTGCAAAGGTTGTGAATACTTGTGTACATGTGATTTTATTTTTTTCAATTTTTTTTTTTAAATAAATTTGCAAAGATTTCAAACAAACTTCTTTCATGTTGTCATTATGGGTTATTGTTTGTAGAATTTTTGAGGAAAATAATGAATTTAATTAATTTTGGAATAAGGCTGTCACAAAAAAATGTGGAAAAAGTGAAGCACTGAATATTTTCCGGATGCACTGTATAAATCATCATATTACACATCACAGCGCCCCATAACCCCACAAACAGAAACATTGTAATAGTGGTTTTATAGTGTGGGGATACTCAACGCGTTTCAGAAATTCTGTTTTCCTTCTTAAATAAGAACAAAGAAATGGTAAAAAGAAATGAAGGACATGTCTGCTCATCCATATGAACAGAGGTAGAAGCACCATTAAAACAGCCACTATTTTAGTCTCCAAAAGCCTGGGCCTCAGTAGGGCACAATGGGGCCAGCTAAGCGTGCATACCCATTATGGGTGCATCTTTGTTAAGGAGGTGCAGGCTAAAAAAGGGGATACAGCGATCCTCACCTCAAAGGGTAGCGCAAGCCAAATATTCCTCCATTATGGCATGCCGTCCTATCCTGCAGATGAAGCCAGTTTATTTTTTTGCTGTCTGTGCTCCCGTTAAAGAGATTCACCCTCTCTAGTTGTCCTGTTTTATCATAAAGTGAAAAGTGAAAGTAATGAAAATCCTAAATTTTGTGCTGTCCCTTGGAAAGAAATAGAGGGTAAATCTTCTAATGGGGGGACACTAGTTCTGTTGACCTGAGGGTCCCCAATGAATTCCCTTTTTACTTGCAGGGATTATGGGGCAGGAAGTGTAGTGAAATCTCTGCAATTGGACACAGATGGCAAAAATGAAATCTGACTGGAGTTATAACCCTCCCTTACTCTATCCAAAGCGGGAGGAAAAAAAGGTTTTGCCTATAGTTCTAATTTAAAGTGGTTGTAAACCTCAGTCATGGAATCTGAGCAGAGCACATACCGTAAATCTGTAGTGGGGGGAGGAGAGCTAAGCAGGAGCTTGTCTATTCACAACACAGTGTAAAGGGGGGGTGTGTTCCTTTCCTCCAATCAGCTCTCACACATTGAAACTGCTGCCTCTCCGCCCCCTCCTCTGTGCTCCTAACATTTCTCTGCCCTTTGGAAGGGGTTTAGGGAAGAGAAGGCTGCAGATAAACAAGTAAAACCAAGGAGGATTTTCATCTCTGTGTATCATCTGAGGCCAGTTACTTCACTGAGTATAGGAGAAGATTTACAACCACTTTAACCACTTCTGGCTTTCCCCACGCATATATACTGCAGCAGGGTGGCCCTTTAGTGCAAAATCACGTACCTATACGTCTTTTTTTTTTTTTTTTTTTTCTTCAGGTCTGGGGTGCCAGCGACCCACTACCGCTGTGATTGGACACAGAGGTAGCATATCAGTGGGTCCGTGGGACCCGATAGTTGCAGACACCCGGCGATCTTTTCCAAGAGAGGCAAGAGCGATGGTCTGTCAAAGGAGAAGATGGAGATCTTGTGTTTCCGCTAAGCAGGAACACGGATCTCTGTCTTCCCCCAAGTCAAAGCATCCCTCACACAGTTGGCAAGCACTCCAGGGAACACATTTAACCCTTTGATCGCCCCTGATGCTAACCCCTTCCCTGCCAGTGACAGTGCATTTTTTTTTAGCACTGATCACCATATTGGTGTCACTGGTCCCCAAAAAGTGTCAGATTTGTCCATCGCAATGTCGCAGTCCCCCTAAAAATCTCTGATCGTCGCCATTTCTAGTAAAAAAATAAATAAAAATTCAATAGATTTTATCCCATAGTTTGTCGACACTAAAACTTTTGCGCAAACCAATCAACATATGCTTATTGGGATTTTTTTTTACCAAAAACGTAGCAGAATACATATTGGCCTAAATTGATTTCTTTGTTACCTCTTTTATTGGGTATGTTTTATAGCATAAAGTAAAAAATAGTTGTTTTTTTTTTGTTTTTGTTTTTTTCAAAATTGTTGGTCTTTTTTATATCGCGTAAAAAATCGCAGAGGTGATCAAATACCAACAAAAGAAAGCTCTATCTGTGGGGGGAAAAAGGACATACATTGTATTTGGGTACAGTTTCGCACAACTGTGCAATTGTCAGTTAAAGTACCGCAGTGCCATATCACTAAAAATATCCTGGTCATTAAGGGGGTAAACCTTCTGGAGCTGAAGGGTTAAAGAGTCCCATTGTTTGGCAGAACATCTCTCACATATTATTGACACACTACGGGCCTTTTTTTTTCTTATCAGGAGGCCATATTTCTATTTTAAACGCAGTTAGGGGAGCTATGTGAATATAGGCATACTTTAAATGCTAGTCCACCCCATCTAGAGAGTGCTCCTTTTTTGCCATGGAATTCAGCTCTCCCTGTTAATCACAGTTGTACTTCTTAAAGGTCCTGTTACCTGCTGCGGGCTTCATAAGGGATAGCAAGCACAAGTGCATGCATCTGTTGTGCAGTTTACCTTGTTCTTTGGCACACCCCTTAACTTATTAGGCAGCCCATAGATCACGTGTCAAACACAAGGCCTGCGGGCCTTCCCTCCAGGCTATTTAATGTGGCCTTCTCACCCAGGGCTTTTTTTCAGCTGGAAATGTGGCGGAACCCCTAAACTATGCACATAGCACAACCCTGAACTCTGCATTCTGTGCATTCTCTGAACTCTGTACTCGGTAGGAAGCGCATGAACTCTGCACTATGTACGTAGCGCACCCCTGAACTCTGGGGTGGGGTGTGATTGAGTTCCTACACCTATTCTCAGAGAAAAAAAGCCCTGGATAAACTTATATAGTCTTACATATACACAACTATGATACTGATGCGGCCCGCGATGGAATTAGGTTTGACACCTCTGCCATAGATGATTCATTTTATTCGATATGAATGGGGGAATCTTCCCCACTGTGCTATTGTGTTCTGACAGCAGGGAGACTTCCTTGCCGATCAACTTCTATACAACCACCCTGCACATACATGGATAACCTTTTTTCTGGTTCAGCAGGGACCATGGATTTTGATCCATGTACGGCAAATTTTAGGTTCTTCCATGTAAGGCAAGCTTTAGGGTCAGCACTAGGTTGGTTTATTATTGCAGATCTAGGCAAAAAATGAGAGCGCTGTATATAGGTGTATCCAAATAAATACTTTTACAATCCTTCAAAGTGCTTAAATCATAAATCCTACTGTGTGAAAGAAAAATTATTACTAAATTGATATTGTATCAAAGAATTTTTTGGTACATTTCATTTGCATAATGGATTTTTTTTCAAGAGGTCTTAAAGCGGTTGTAAACTCTATAAAAAAAAAAAAAGCATGCGCGCGGGAGTGATATTTCCGGCAAGCTCCCGGCAACTTAATTGAAGGTCCCCCGGACCTTCAGAGGGCATGCGCCGCTCGCGCGAGCGGCTGCATGCACTGTAAATATCTCCTAAACCGTGCCGGTTTAGGAGATATTATTTGTACCTACAGGTAAGCCTTATAGGCTTACCTGTAGGTAAAAGTATCAAAAAGCGGGATACTACCGCTTTAAGCGCTGCATTTGTGTGTTAATATTTTAATGTTCCTTGACCAGGATTATAGTGTCAGCAGCTCTTTGGACTATATTATTGTTTATTTTAGCACGGGTGATTTCTTTGTTTTTAGTGTTCACATTTTAAAAGTGTCTCCACTGACACGAGTGTAAACAGCACTGGATCGTGTGCAGGCTGGCTCCAACTTCTCAGCTGCTGCGAGCCGACCCGACTCAATGTGATAACAATCTCTCTAGTTCACACCCGACGTACATTTCGTCGTTGGACGTCTTCACAGGGCCACTGCCCTAAAGTGGGAATATTTTTAAAGGACCTTATGCTATGCTGAGTTCTTTTCTCTTCCATTGATTTCCTCCTTGCTTGAGATATCCATCGAGAGAGAGAAGCAAATGATTTTCTAATCAATGATGGGAGAATCGTGTGATAAATGTAATTGAAAAAGAAATGCGCATGAGTGCAAAAAAATAAAATTCCTGGAAAGAAAAAGAAGATTCCCAACCACGAAAAATTATTTTCTGTAGCAATAGGAGGTAAAATTGAAGGCTTGGTTGGTCGAATTTTGAAATCAATGTTGGCATGATCGGATCACGAAAACGCACAAAATTTCTCATTTTCGAAAGAATATTTTTTCAAAATTCGACCCATGTATGGCCAGCCTTAGGGTCCTTTCACACGGGCAGTCCATATGTCCGTTTTTCCTCCCATCCGTTTGCAGATGAAAAATGGACATAATGTATGTCTATGGGATTGCGGACGTTAGCGGATGACCATCCGCTGACATCTGTTTTGCGTCCCTTCAGTTCCGTTTTTTGAGACGGAAGAGAACCCTATTTTTCTTCCGTTTAAAAAACGGAACGGACGCAAAAACAGATGTCAGCAGTGTCATCTGCTAAAGTCCGCAAACCCATAGACATACATTATGTCCATTTTTCATCTGCAAACTGATGGATGAAAAATGGACATACGGAACGGACCCTCCAAATGTGTCATCCGTGTCCATTTGAAAAAAAAAAAAGTGCCTGAGCAGGAAAAAGAACGGACTGTGCCGTGTGAAAGGACCCTTACAGTCGGTTCACACTGATCTGACTTGAAGTCGCCCCGTCTTCGGGCGACTAATGAAGTCGCCCGTGCACCGCGACTTTGGCGCGGCTTGCAACGACTTCACATAATGGAAGTCATTGCAAGTCGCTCCAACTTTGCAAAAAAAAGGTGCAGGAACCTTTTTCTAAGTCGGAGCGACTTGAGTCGCTCTGATTAGAATGGTTCCATTGCACAGCATGGACCGCTACTTGTCAGGCGACCAAGTCCCCTGACAAGTCGGATCAGTGTGAACCGGCATTAACTCAGCAAACATATACCAAATGTAACAGAAAAATGTTACAATGTTTCAAAGAAATATCCACAAGTGCATGCATCAATCATTAGTGTTCATAATGCATTGAAACAGTTCCTTTTAAATTATATGAATAAAGTGTCCAAAAGTAGCACCAAGTGAATATCAAAATATAACTACAAATAAAAGATTATTGTGTGTTCCTTTTGTCTTCTTATATTAATGCCACATCAAGAAACAAATGTAATCCACCACCTCTTGTAATGAATTCACTCACCGGACTGAATGGCTGGTCATATGATAAACCAGCATGCAAGCCTTTTCTTTTGTAGGGAGTGACAGTCTGCAGCCCTCTGGATTTGTCTTTTAAAACTACCGTATTTTCTGGCGTATAAGAAGACTGGGCGTATAAGACGACCCCCCTAATTTTCAAGTTAAAACATAGGTTTTGGGCTATACTCGCCGTATAAGACTACCCCCCCTTCCGAAGCAAGGCAACACCATTGAAAAACATCAGATTTCTCAGAGATCTCCAAGGTACCCCAAGTACTGTAATACATGTAATCTCTCATAATATCTCCAAGGTACCCTAAGTATAAGTATTACCAGTAGATGTAATCTCAAGACGCTGGCTGTGTGGGAATCCTGTACCGGTATACCGTATGTACCGTAGCTTCGGCTACATACAGTATACCGCGCTGAGCCAATCACAGTGAGCGATGTATTCTATTAGTGAATACAAAGCCTGCTCGGATTGGCAGTCAGAGAGGCGGGCTGATGTTTCTCCGCCAATCCAAGCAGGCTTTGTATTCAATAATAGAATACATCGCTCTCTCTGATTGGCTCAGCGCGGTATACTGTATGTAGCCAAAGCTACGGTACATACGGTATACTGGTACAGGATTCCCACACAGCCAGCGTCTTGAGAGATTACATCTACCGGTAATACTTATACTTGGGTTACCTTGGAGATATTATACTCGGCGTATAAGACGACCCCCCCATTTTTGGGGGATTTTTTTGAGGTTCAAAAGTAGTCTTATATGCCAGAAAATACAGTATTTTTTCAAAAAAATTTCCAACGTGCCCAATCACTCAAATTTGATGACTGCACCAAAATCGGCTGTTGCTACGACCCACTATCGGTGCGAAATTCAAACGAAAATTCTTTAGATAAGATTTTCGAAAGAAAATTCATTCGAAATTTGACCCATCTATGGCCAGCCTTAGTTTAACACATTCATATGTGGGTTTTTATGAAAGCACCAGAACACTTTTTCACACATTCAGATAAGCAAAAGAAAGTTTATTTTTTCTTTGATACAATATCAATTTAGTCATTTTTTCTTTCACACAGCAGGATTTATGAATTAAGCACTTTGAAGGATTGTAAAAGTATTTCTTTGGATACACCTATCTATATACAGCGCTGTTATTTTTTGCCTATATTTGTGATTTGAGATATTCTCCATAAGATAACAGCAGTATCAGGTAAAAAGCCATTATCACCTAGGCACAGTCCTTTGTAATACATCTGTTTTGCTATTGCAGATCAACCAAAACCTCACAGGAGGTGCATGCAATGCCCACCTCTTTAAATTTAGATACAGTAGTTGTGATATTGTGCACAGGCCATCGCGTGGATGGCTTTCAGCAACTCTCTGACAAACGGAACTACACCCATTGGGTGGAGAAGCACCCTGTGGCTAGGTTAAGCAGCAGTAGGGAATTGTTATTGATGTACAGGCTTTCCTTGCCTGTTTACTGCCATTTAAAAATAATTATAGGCGGAGAAGCTTGTTAAATGAATAGTTCAGAGAAGCCAAGGGCAGGAACTTTGTTTGGGCTTCGTGGT
The DNA here is from genome assembly GCF_965119305.1 of Pelophylax lessonae. Lineage (NCBI taxonomy): Eukaryota > Metazoa > Chordata > Amphibia > Anura > Ranidae > Pelophylax > Pelophylax lessonae. The sequence goes on from NC_138774.1 coordinate 202,249,257, forward strand.
AAGTCACTTGATGGAGATTATCGATTGTTGAAGCATGCGTTTCTTTATGCACTTGAAAAGGTAGTTTACCCACAAACCAGTTCTTAAAGGAGGCCCCGATGGTGAGTGCCCGCTTTGCTGCATGCTGCTGGTTTTGGGTTAAAATCTAGAAATTTTTTTCTTTTCCTCTTTTATTTTTATTCATTTAGTTTTGTTTTTTCCGTTTTAATCTGTATGATTTTTGTTTTCTTTTAAGTTAATTTTATTCTCCCCTTGCTGTTTTCCCCCCCTCTCTGGCACCTCATCCCCCTTTAAATTTGTCATTTCCCACTTTGTCTGCCATTTTAATCACCCTCTCTCTCCTTTGTCTCTTTACTAACTGTGCCATGGCTACCTGTTCCATTGTCTGCTTCCTTCGTCTCCATCCTTCTCCTTCCTGCATCGGATCTTTGTCCTGCTACATCCTTTCTTTTCTCCTTACCCCTTCCACCCTTGATCTTGTCCTGCCCCCCCCCCCCCCTCAGAGCCCATCGTCAGAAATGGGAGAAGCCTCTCGTCCCACAGCATGCAATCCTTCCTGCACCACTACACCGCCAGCTCCTTCCAAAAGCCGCCTATCCCCCGGCCCCACAGTGCCGTCTGCAGGAGTCTCAGCTCTTACCTGAACCGGAGCAGCCGACTAGGTACGTGTGTGCGCGCTCCATCAAAAACCATCGGGCCTATTCAGTAAGGCATCGCAAACGATGACGTGCAGTAACCCATAGCTGCTGGTTGAATTTCTATGTAGCCAAGTCTCATCCGCAAAAGATGAAGTTTGATTGGCTGCTGGGGGTTTTGCACGGTGCCTTACTAAATAAGCCTGTAGGTGTGCACATCTGAATACTGATAGGTGTGGACCTGCCGCCATACCTCACTTTGCTTGTGCACACCACCAGGTTGTGTTGTGTTTGTGTGTACGTATCGCTCAGTGTGTATCTTTGTGAGATAGTCTGAAATAGTCTCCAAGTCTTGTATTTAAGATGTATGTAAATATTTCATTATTATACGGTTATATATATATATATATATATATATATATATATACATATATATATATATATATATATATAATTTTTTTTTTTTTTTGTATCCAAACCTCCCACCAGTCATTAAATGGCCTTTCCATAATTTTTGACTTGCCCTATGTATTATTCCAATTTCAGTTTCAGGATCAAAATAGGCTTTTTGTGTTTTTTATGGCATTTTTAATTCTTGTCTTGCAAAGCTTATTGTAGTTTTAAGCTTCCCTCCTTTATTTCTCACTATAATTCCACTAAAGTAAGCCTTCCATTTTCAAAACATTGTATAATCTTTATAATGTGCTTCATTATTATTACTACAGGTGTTTATATAGTGCTGACAATTTAAGCAGAACTTTAAATATATTGTACATTCACATCAGTCCCTGCCCTCAAGGAGCTTACAATCTAAGCTTCCTACTTTACATGAATACATAGACATACTATGGCCAATTTAGACAGGGGCTAATGAACCTACCAGCACATCCTGGGAGAGTGGGAGGAAAGTGGAGTACCCAGAGGAAACCCCCCTTAAAGGAAAAAAAAAATCCTTACTGACCATGCTAAAGGTTCAATTTACTCAAATGAATTAATTTTTAATTTGACTCATTTTATTTTATCTCATAATTTTTCCCAAAAAAGTTCACTTGTGAAATATAAATAACAAAATAGCAGTGTGCTTGCTATTTTTCCACATGAAATAAGCATTTAATAGCTAAAATCATTATTTTTCACCAATATTTAATGTCAAGGGTATGTATAGAGAAAGAAGTGACCGACATTCACTAAGCATTACTAGCAGGTGAATCTTCCTGGTGCAGGCTTTTTAAAATACCAATGTCTGATTTACCACCAGTGAATGTCCTGTGAAAGTACTGTGATCCCTCTGAGAGGTAATAAATATCTGGGTTGCAATTTAAGTGTTACTAAACCCAGGAGCCTGCATTCACTATATCTGGTTTCCCACAGTACACCGAACATAGAAATGCAATAGTTTTAGTAAATATAAACTGCTAAATACCTTTTCTCATTAGCAGTATATAGCAGTCTAATGGGCCATACACACTATAAGATTTTCTGAAGACTTTTTCCTTTAGATTTACCAAAACCATATAATATGAGGTCAAACCTAAACACTTTCAATTTGTATGCAATCTGGCAGGCCCTTGCACTACATAGAAAAGGTAAATCTGAAGGAAATCTAACCACAAAAGTTGGATAGTGTGTATCCAGCTTTAGTTAAAGCTTGTAGGAGAATTTTTTTCATTCTCCCCTGATTGTCCTATAAGGCTGCAGGACCCCTGACCCTCTGTCTGGACAGTACTGATTGGCCCTGAGCTGATCACATGCACTCTCCCAAGAAAATAAAAAGTCTAGAAATACACACCAAACTGAGCATGTGCAGCTTGCCCACAAGTCTCTGTTCTATCAGAAGATGGATTGGGGGCAGTGGAAGAAGGGGAGGTTCAGAAAAGACAGGCTCAAACTGCTTTTTTTTTTACACAATGCAGAGGATTAACTCCTTCCACAGTGAGTATAACAAGCATGCTTTACTGCATATACAGTCTGATTTTACTGTTATGGATTTAGTAATACTTTAAGCAAAGGAGAGCGTGCAAATTCTATGCAGCTCGTACTGTGGCTGCGATTTGAGCTAATAGTGCTGCATCAACTATTTCAAAGCACATGGTCTTTCCCAAAAATGTGCAAACAGCATTGTTGCAAATTAAGACTTTTTACCAAAAGTCAGTAGCTAAGTCCTCACTCTATCTCTAACCACTCCCCTGTCTGCTGGCGTACAGTATACAGTAAACCCCCTTCCATCGCGGGGGTTACGTTCCGGACCCACCCGCTAAAAAGTGAAAATCCGCTAAATAGAAAAACCCTATTAAATACACCGTAGGCATGTTTTTTTTTACTGTCACTCTACGTGTAAAAGCATTTTGAGGTCTAAAATATTTAATTTTCAATGATTTATATAGTAAAATAACATTACAGAAAAAAACGCAATACACTGGGACCGCAAAAACTGAACCGCGATGGAGCGGGGGTTTACTGTATATAGATAGCAGGTACCTACATTTATGGTCAGCAGGGTATTTGATATGTGGGCTGTGATTGACAGCCTGGCCCCACACCTTCCTATTGCTGTGAACAAGATAATGACCAAAAGGAAAAACAGAGCGGGCCATAGATGGTGAAAATTTCTTTCCTGCAGCCACAGGTTGCAGGAAAGAAATTTCCATGATTCCCCCATCAACGCAGGCAGTGCTGACTGGGGAATCCCTCCTGCTGGGCCATTGTCTTCTCCTGGCGATGGGGCAGGAGCGGGTGGAGGAAGCCATTGATTATCACTAGCGGCTATAGCAGCCGCCTACAATAATCAGAAGCGAATCCGGCAGGCTGGTTGTACCCAAGTTGATCGATCGATCAACTGGGTACATTCAGCCTGTCCATTAATGGTTTGTATCTCGACCGGTTCCTGCTGAACTAGCTGAGCTTTGAACCGTGTATGGCCGACCTAGCTGAGTTGCTGGACAGACTGCAGAGTTTTTGCTCGCTAATTGTACATTCTTTTGTGTAGGCCAAATAAATGCAGTAAATTGTGGAGAAGGAAAGAGTTGTTTTAAAGCAGAACTAAAGTCTCCAAAGCTTACTCTGGTCCATTGCTGGTGCTGGCATCTTCTCCAGCTTCTTCTGGGTGTTGGGTCTTTGGCTTTTTGATTAGTTGGCACAAAATGTTGTAATTCTTGCGCATCTGCAGGAGTTTAGACACCCCGGCACACAGGTAGTGTGCATGTGGAGCTAAACGTAAAGTATAGATTCTTCTAAAGAAGACTGCAAGCAGAAAGGAAAGTTTATTTTATTGCCAAAGGGACTTTGCATGTTTTTTTTTCCTGCAACAAAGAGCCTGCCTGCTTGCAATTTTTTAAAAGTAATGGGCCATACACACTATAAGATTTTCTGAAGACTTTTTCCTTTATACTTACCAAAACCATATAATATAAGGTCAAACCTAAACACTTTCAATTTGTATGCAATCTGGCAGGCCCTTGCACTACATAGTAAAGGTAAATCTGAAGGAAATCTACCAACAAAAGTTGTATAGTGTGTATCCAGCTTTAGACTTTAGTTCCACTTTAAAGGAAACCCATTATGGGAGACAGCTAGAGGAGAACATCATTGACATCTCCTAAAAAAAGATAGTTGCCTGCTGTCATACTCACACCTGCAGTATTTCAGGTGATTAACTGGTATTGTATTGCAGGCAGTCAACTAGCATGTTCAGAGGGAGACCCTCGTATACGTCACATGACAAGTTTATTTTTCCTTTTCCCACTACTTCATTGTCAAATCTTTGTGAGATTTTTAAGCTTTACTTCCATTTCCTATTCTCTCTTTACTCTTGGCAGTCATTTTGTTATATCTTGGGTAACAATATCTGCATAACATAAAAACCTGGGCGCCAAAGAGAGGCGATTAGTGCACAGCGCTAGACACTCACCAATGCTTTCTCTAAACACAGTAAAAGAAACAGAGGAAATTGATTTAATGTATGTGTTTTACTAGAAGAATAAAAGAAACAAAATATCCAAAAAATGGAAACAAATGGTATACAAGGTAAATACCAAAAAAAAAAAAAAAAAAAAAGAATAAGTGGGTAGCCCTGGACTAGATATTAGAAAACTAACATTAAAAGCATGCTGCTGTCCATCATGGAAGAGGGTATCCACCTGTAAGGGGGAAAGGACAGGCGGCGCTACTGCTCTTGTGTAGTATGTCAATGTAAGCCTTTAATAAAACAAAGATCCTACTCACAAAGGTAAATGCATCAGGAGCAATTAAGGGCAAAACTGTGCGCCGCTGTCAGGGCACTGTCCGGAGACACGCAGACGATTAGTCCATAACCCAGTGTCCAGATTGCTAAGAATGTAAAGGCTCTTCCTAGACGCTGAGCCAATGACCTAATGTCCCAGTGCCAAAAAGGTTACACCATCAGAGGATCCAGGACGCGTTTCAGGGAAATCTTCAGCTCTGAGGCAGTTTCTATTTTCTGTAGGTGCTCAGCAGATGGGAGCCACTGCCAGATTTTCAAGGCGAGAAGAGTGTGGAAGTGCACACAAAGAATGCTTGTAGCTGTGAGGTTTGCCCAGAACAGTGCTTTAAGGGGTTATTTCTTGACGGTTGTGCCTCAGGGTAGCAGCCGCCACTTTTCATAGTAGACTGACCCTATGTTAAGACCTTGTTTTAATAGACCCTTGTGTCTATTTTCCTCTTTGTTGTCTATTTGGCATCACCCTCAGAATCAAATGTTGCTGCTCACCCCACCTACTACAAAAGTTAATTTCAGGAGTCAACACAACATTTTCAGTAGTTGTAAAACATGTTTCTCTTTCGTTCATTGACGGACACAGCTCCTTATCTTCTTAACAGTTGAGTTCTACTAGTATACTAGGCAGAAAAAAGCTTGACTATGCCTATGGAGCAGTTCCAGGGGGTATACTCCCTCTCTCTGCTATAGGTACCTAGTCAGGAGTAAAGACCTAGTTCCTTGCTGGGATCTCTGGTCCTGACAATTTTTTTTCTTTTTAGATTTTTTTTCTCCTGAACTTCTTCCTGTGAGATCGACAATCAACTGGACTGGGCGACGGGATGGATCATCTAGATCCAGTGGTCACCCCAGTCTGTTCAGCGAGCGCATGCAGTGGGACATAGCTCCACCGGATGGGGGCTGGCCTGCGAGTTAAATGCCTCGCGAGGTCGCATAGGACCGGGTCTCAGCCCGAGTCGCAGCTTTTCTCCTGGCTGACAGCCCCCGCCATTTTGATGGTGAGAAGTTTATTTTTGGAGCGGTGCCCGTCTGATTCCTGGTATGATAATTAACTGTCCCCTCCTCTCCGCCTGGAGGGGTTTGGGGTGGACTGTCGGACCCCTGGGTTCCCCTCCTTCCCATTAGGTACCCCCCTCATCGGTCTGGTGGGCCATCTTGCCCCCCCATCCTCCCACCCTCCTCCACTGGGGCTGTGGGGTGGCCTTGTCCACCGCCTAGGGTGGGGGCAGGGTGCTGTGGGGTCCTCTCCCTTCTCTACTGAGGATTGATTGGTGCTCTGTGGCTGGCAACTGGGTGGGCTGCCAGAGCGGTGGGGGTTTTCCCTTAGCAATGTTTTACACTTTTTTGTGGGGTCCTCCTGGTGACACTTTTTGGAGCACATCTTCACACCTGATCCCCTCTCTGAGGCTGCGGGGCCCTCCGGGTTCTATCCATCTATCGATGCATTGACGGCGGTCCTGGAGTCCTTGCTGTCCCGGGTGAAGGTGGCTCTTGGCCGACAGGCTGGCAAAAAGCGCCCCCTGCCTTCCCCTGCCTCATCTGTCTCATTAGATCCTTAATCTGATTTGGCCGCCGCGGACGTGGGTCACTCTGCTGGGTCTGCGACCATGCGCCCTGAATCCTCAGATAGGATGATTCCTCCACTTCTGCAACTGCGCATGAAAAGGCACTGGTGGACGCACTGATTGTAACTGTGTGTGAGACCTTAAAGATGGAGGACGCAGCTGAAACTGTGGCAGGGGCACAGGTTCCCTTTGGCATTCACAAGCCATCTAGAGCGAAAAAGGTGTTCCCTTTCCCCTCCTATTTTTACAGAATTGTCACTAAATAGTGGGGACGACCTAAGCGCCCCCTTGGTGTCTTTAAGCGATTTTGCAAGGCGATACCCCTATGAGGAGTCCCTTCTTAAGTGGACTGTTCCACCTGTGGTGGACCCTCCGTTTTCCAGATTAAACAAGAAAACCATGATTCCAGTTGAAGAGTCCCCAGCCTTTAAGGACCCGGCTGACAGGAAGGCGGAGGCTGTGGCCTGCAATATGTACACCCTGGCTGGTTCGGAACTGAGGCCGATATTCACCATTGCCCTGGTGTTGCAGACTCTGACCGAGTGGGCTAGGCTTTTGTGCTGAGCTGGCAGACTAGCTGGTTCTTCCGCAGGCTACTAAGGGCAAGGACCCTCGTTGTAGACGTGGGCCCTCCTTCTCGACTCATAAGAAGTTTTATTCGTCCCTCAGGGTCGACTGACAAGGGATCGGAGCCCTTCGGGGCCTCCTCTGGAGGATCCAAGCGAACTTGGTCTGGCAAGTCAAGAGAGGGCTTCTCCAGACCCGCAGACAAGACCCCTTCAGCATGAAGATACGCCCTCACCCATATCTGGGGTGAGGGGATGTTGTTGCTGGTTCCTGGACCCGTGGACTCCCCTGGTATAAGTTAGGTGGGTCCACGAGGTCATTCGATCTGGCTACAAGATCGAGTTTCGTTCTTTCCCTCCAGTAAGGCTCTTTTTGGGGCGGTGAAAGACTTTTTTTACTTTAAAGGGTAATGGTTCAGATTTCAGAACGTTTTCAGGGGTTTTACTCAAACCTGTTTACAGTCCCAAGGAAGGAAGGAAGGCAGGCAAGGTGCATCCAATTCTGGACTTCAAAGCTCTGAACTGCTTTGTTGCGGGTGCAGAAATTCAAAATGGAGTCCGTTCGCATGGTGGTGGCTTACCTGCATCAGAGGCATTTTTCTTGCCTTCATTGAAATCAAGGACGCTTACCTTCACATTCTAATATGTGTTGGTCTCCAGCGATTCCCCTGCTTTGCCGTGGGAGAGGAGCATTATCAGTTTGTGGCGTTACCCTTTGGTCTCGCTTCTGCTCCTTGGGTCTTCGCGAAAGTGTTGGCCCCGGTGCTAGCATTGTTACGCCAATGGGGGATCGTGCTACTGGGCTACTTGGGACGACCTCCTTCTGCGAGCGGAGTGTCCAACTGCTCTAGTGGAAAACCTGGAAACCCACATACGAGCTTGAGGGTGTTTGGCTGGATTCTGAATTTTCAGAAGTCTGCTCTGGTTCCGTTCACAAAGCTGGACTATCTGGGTCTGACTATGGACTCCGCCTTAGCCAGAGTGCTCCTTCCTCTGGACAAACTACGGAGACAGCAGGCTGTAATTCGTCTTCTGCTGTCAAGCAGATGGTAATCCCTCGACTTGTATGCGGGTGCTGGGCCTGATGGTGTCTACCTTCGAGGCAGTTCCATTTGCACAGTTCCAAACAAGGTCCCTGCAAGGGAGATTCTGGTCAAATGGGACAAGAATCCACAGTCTCTGGAAAATCAGATCCGGCTGAGCCAGTGAATGAAAGCGGTCCCTGATATGGTGGCTTTGTGCTTCGGCTGGGCAAATCCTTCCTCCCCTTGTATTGGACAGTGGTTACCAAGAATGTCAGCCTGTCCAGCTGGGGCGCCGTCCTGGGCAAAATATCTGCTCAGGGGGTCTGGACACTGGAAGAGTCCAGACTACAGATCAATGTCTTGGTACTCTGAGCCATCAGACTGTGCCTGGAACATTGGACGGATCGTCTTCAGAGATGTCCAGTGCGCATTCAATCGGACAGTGCCACTGCTGTGGCTTATGTCAATCACCAGGGGGGCACAAGAAGTGTCCTGGCGGTTCTAGAGGTTTCCGTCATTCTAAGGTGGGAAGAACGGTTCGTTCCAGCCCTCTCCGCCGTACACATTACCGGGGTGGAAAACTGGCAGGCAGATTACCTCAGTCGGCAGGCGTTGGACCAAGGGGAGTAGTCCCTTCATCCGAAGGGGTTTCATCAGTTGTGCCTCCGGTGGGGCATCCCCGAGGTGGGTCAGATGGCATCCCGGCTCAACAGAATGGTGCAGAGGTTTGTGGCTTGGTCACGGTATCCCTTGGCGAACGCCACGGATGCTCTGGTGGCCCTGTGGGGTCAGTATCATCTGATTTACGCCTTCCCTCCTCTCAAACTTCTGCCAAGACTTCTACGCAGGGTCGAGGCAGAAGGGATTTCTGTTATCTTAGTGGCCCTGGACTGGCCTCACCGGCTTGGTACACTGATCTGGTGCGGCTGGTCGCCAACATAACTTGGAAGCTTCCTCTCAGGGAGGATCTGCTGTCCCAAGGACCAATCTTCCATCCTGCTTTACAGTTGCTGGCTTTGACGGCTTTGCTAGATGAATAGAGGTTTTTGTCAGTGATTCCAACGCTGTTAAAAGCTAGGAAATCTACTTCTAGGAAGATCTACCATCGTACATGGAAGGCGTACATTGCGTGGTGTGAGTCTTTTGCGCTCATCCTCGCTCTTTTTTCGGTGCCTCGGATCTTGACCTTCCTTCAACGGGGGGTTGAGCAGAAACTGGCCTTGAGTACTATCAAGGTTCAAGTGTCTGCTTTAGTGGCCTTCTTTCAAAAGCCCTAGGCCACATACTCCTTGGTGCGAACTTTTCTTCAGGGAGTTAGGCACTTGATCCCTCCAGTGCGGTCTCTGTTGCCGCCTTGGGACCTCAGTTTGGTGCTCTGTCCTTCAGAAACCTCCTTTTGAGAATCTTCGGGACATTCCCCTGCATACGCTGTCCCAGAAGGTGGACTTTTTGGTGGCTTTCACCTCTGTGCACAGGGTCTCGGAATTGTTACCCTGTCATTCACCTTACTTGGTGGTTCACAGTGATAAAGTGGTTCTTTGCCCCTGTCTGTCGTTTCTTCCTCAGGTTGTCTCTGATTTTCATTTGAATGAAGACATTGTGTTGCCTTCCCTGTGTCCCAAGCCAAAACATCCGAAGGAAATTGCTTTGCATGCCTTGGATGTGGTTGGGGCGATTAGGGTGTACCTGGCAGCTACTAAGTCTTTTAGGGAATCGGACTCACCATTTGTGCTTACAGATGGGCTGCAGAAAGGGTTGTCTGCTTCCTCTGCGACCATTTCCAGATGGATCAGACAGACGGTGATTCAGGCCTATTCCATCAAGGGTCAGGTTCCTCCTTTTCTCTCTCAAGGCACACTCTACTCAGGAGCTCAGTGCCTCCTGGGCCTTCCGTCACCAGGCGTCAGTGACAAAGGTTTGCAAGGCGGCTACCTGGTCGTCGGTTTACCTGGTTGGCTATAGTTTAGCCTTGGGAATTTATTTTTCACTGTTCCCACCCCTCACGTTTAACACTGCTTTGGGACGCCCCAATGGTTAAGAAGATCAGGAGCTGTGTCCGTCAATGAACGAAAGAGAAAATGGGATTTTTGACAAACTGTAAAATCCATTTCTCTGATGTTCATTGACGGACACCGCACCCACCCGTCTGTAGAGTGGTTATTCTTCTGACACTGCTTGTAACAAAACTAAGTACCTATAGCAGAGAGAGGGAGTATACCCCCTGGGACTGCCCAAAAGCCTAGCCAGACTTTTTTCTGCCTATTGTCCTACTCCTGTAGGGGGCAGTATAACTCAATGGTTAAGAATATCAGGAGCTGTGTCCGTCAATGAACATCAGAGAAATAGATTTTACAGTAAGTCAAAAATCCCATTTTTCCATTGGCATCAGTTGGAAAGGCTATATAAATGTGGGTACAAGCTGTAGTTTTCTTTTGAGGCACATTGACCACCTGGTTCCTGGTCCAAGCCTGCACTACTTTTGTCACAGGCATTATCTCATTGGAACTTCGTTGTAACAAACTGTAGACTCTTTCTCTCTTCTGGCATTCCAAAGTCCTCATAACCTTTGTTTTTCTTTAAACATAACATACTTGTTTCTTATGTGTCTCCTCTCCTACTCGTTACATGAAGTCATGCTTTTTTTTTTTTTTTTCTAAAACATTTTTTCACCATTGTATTTTGCTGCTTGGTAGCCAATTTTGAACTTTTCTTCAAATAGCCTATCCAGCCATCTATTCAGTTCAACAAGATACCTACACCAAAGTTTAGTAGCTGTTTTAGAAATTCTTTCCATCTTCAAGATTGTCTCTTTTCTTGCGATCTTAGACTTGCTACTCTCCTTCATATGACCCGCTTTTTCCTTCTGCGTAGAGATTGTACATGAAGACCTAAAGATGGGCTCGGACGGAGAGAGCGACCAAGCGTCTGGGTCCTCCGATGAGGTTCAGTCACCGGTGCGAGTGAGGATGAGGAACAACGCTGCTCGTAAAATATCCACAGAGGTGAAACTGATTGGGTTTATTTCTTCCTTGTGTCTTTTTTCAACTATATTAACTAGGTGGTCAACCTAGACAAAAACAAAAGTCCATCCAGTTCAACCAACAAAGAAAAGAGAAAAAAAAAAAAAACAGAAATCCGCCATATACACTAATACCTACAGTTGATCCAGATGAAGGCAATACAACCCCAATAAAGTATGATCCCATTTTCTCTAGCGGGGGAAAAAAATCCTTCCTGATTCCCCAAAGAGGCAATAGGATATTCCCTGGATTAACTTTACCTATAAATGTTAGTATCCAGTTATATTATGTTCATTTAGGACAGTGGTTCTCAATTCCGGTCCTCGGGACCCACTAACAGGCCAGATTTTAAGTATTACCTTGGGGGATGCAGACTAGAATACTGCAATCACTGAGCAGCAAATTAGATCACCTGTGATGTAATTTAGTTATCTTGCAAACCTGGCCTGTTGGTGGGTCCCGAGGACCGGAGTTGAGAACCACTGATTTAGGAAATCGTCCAGGCCACAGCACAGTGGTTCCTCTTTTCTAAGAAGACCATTAAAGGATACTTTAATTGGAGTTGTCATCCTCTTGCGTACCCTTAGCTCACTGACTAAGAGAACACATGCATTACAGGTGTCCCAACCCTTCACTACATCATGCTTGTGAAAGAAGAATAAACATGACAGCCCTGAAGCCTGGATCTGCAAAAATAGTTTCAGCTTCAATATTTTTTTTTAAATAGGTTTCCTTCTTTACCCAAGTTCTTTTGAACCTTAGTGCCGGTTCACACTAGCGCGGCACGACTTCGGGGGCGACCTGTGAAGTCGTGTGCATCTCGACTTCGGCACGACTTGCACAGACTTCATATAATGAATGTCAATGCAAGTCGCTCCGATGTTGCCCCAAAGTAGTACAGGAACTACTTTGTAAGTCAGAGCGACTTGAGTCGCTCCTATTAGAACGGTTCCCGTAGCACTGCATGGACCGCGACTTGTCAGGCGACTGGTCAGTAGTGTGAATGGGCATTTAAAGTGGTTGTAAAGGTATTTAAAAAATAAATAAAATAAACTTGTTCTACTTACCTGCTCTGTGCAATGGAATTACACAGAGTGGGCCCGAACCTCTCCTTCTTGGGTCCCCCACACCAGCACTCCTGGCTTCTCCTCCATGTCTATTGCCCCCATAGGAAGACACTTCCCTTGGGGAAACCTGTGCGTCCTCGCTCTCAAGCATCCGTTGACACAGACAGGGGGATACAACCCCGCCCCCCCCTCCCTTGTCACTGGCTTTTATAAGGGGAGAGAAAAGCCTGCAGACATGCACAGCGCTGGACCGAATGAGGGTTTAGGTAAGTAAAGGAGGGGGGGGGGGGATACTGATGCCTAAACAATTTTTAACCTTAGTACAAGGAATACATTAGGGTAAAAATTATTTAGGCTTTAGAACCACTTTTTCATGTGATCACCCTGTATAGATCCCTCCTTTTTGTTTTGACATTTTTCACATAATGTTGGTAACTTTGAGCCTGAGATATCTTGGATTGTGACAACTCCCATTAATTCTGCATCTTACTCTTTCTTTAGGACATTAATAAGCGTCTGTCCCTCCCAGCGGATATTCGTCTTCCTGAGGGATATCTGGAGAAGCTGGCTCTCAGTAGCCCTCCATTTGATAAGCCCCTGAGTAGGCGATTAAGACGAGTCTCTTTGGTGAGTAAGCCTGTCTTTAAACTAATTTTATTTTGATGTTGAGCCTCTTGATGGAAAGTCCCTTGTTTTTGGTTTCCAGTTTCATATTTGTGCTGAATTACATATTTTCCCTTTCAGTCAGAGATTGGTTTTGGGAAGTTGGAGACCTACGTCAAGTTGGACAAATTGGGAGAGGTAGGTAATAAACAATGACAATGTTTGGTGAGTAGGTAGACATGATTTAGATGACCAAGGGATCTCCAGCACACTTTCAGGCGAGCCAGCAAAAAAAAAAAAAAAAAGGAAAAATTGCTAATCTGCTAAAAACCGAGTTTTCAGTTGCTTACATTTGCAAATATGTGTGGAATCCACATTGCCATGTCCAAGTACCTTTCAATATGTTTGGTTCCCAAATATGAGAACATACATAGTAATGCACAAACAGAGTAGGCTTACCTTGAGGCAGCCCTGTTGTACAGCAACTCACCAGTAGCCCAGACATCACATTTACAAGGTAGCTTAAGATTTCTAGTGTGTCTGCAGGAAATCTGTGAGGTCTATTAAGGATAGAATGAATTGGAGGACATTGTAGTAGGAGTGATGAGTTTGGGAAGAGTAAGGTTTTGAATCACCTTGTAAAACAACCCATTCAGTTAAACCATTATAAATACCTTTTTTTTTTTTTTTCCCCTTTTTTTTAAGTGATCACATAATCCCTGTTCTCAGCTGCATAAGAGCTGGGGAGGAGAAACAACAGTATACTGAATTCTCCCGTGAATGGCTGTGCAGAGGGGGCGTGGTCAGGACAAATCTGATCATTGGAGGAAAGAAGCCTGAGTTCTCAGCATTGCTAGAGAACTGACCATGGTGTGCTTTCCTGCGTTTCTAATAGGAAAGCAGAGGGACTGGGAGGATCACCAGGGATTTCACTTAAAGGAAGCAATACTAAGAGAACAGGATACTTTTCAATACAAGTACATGGTACAGCAGGCACATATCCGTAATATGAAAAGCTGGGGTAACAAACACTTTAAATTCTGGATGATGGAGGCAGGGGGAACTATGGAATAATATAAAAGACATTGAAGAGTAAGTGGTTGCTACATTAAACTCAACCCCAGCCAAACGGTTTTATTTTGTTTTTAAAAGTGTGGGGAAGCATTAGAGCCTCTATCATATTTTTATTACGGTTGTCCCTCACCCTCTGTCAGGACAGGAAGTGATAGAAAATCTTTGCAGTGGGGACCCAAACAAAACACATCTAGCAGCTTGTCAATGGGTTAGAATATGTGAAAATGTTTTTCTTGTTCTTTGAGGGACACAGAAAGTTGGTAACCTACAGGTTATATTGCCACCTTTAGGAGGATTGGACACTGGCAAACATCAAACTGTAATCCAGCCCACCCCTTCTTTGGCCAGCTTGCCTCATATCTTTTTTTCATTAGAGTCGTAGGAGGATGGATGTCTTCTTAAGCTCTAGTGTGGTAAATACTAACCTATTTTTTGGCTCACACTTTTCCTTCTGCAATTTTTTAATGTTTTTTTTTTTTTTACTTTTTGATCACAACTCTTTTCTACATCAGTGCTCGTGCTTTGTCTCTTTGATTGCAGTGGTCTTCCTTCATTTGGCTTTTGTGAGCATTGTGCCTCAAACACTGGACTGGATGTTACAAGGATAGCCTGGAAGTGACATTCAGGTACTGGGCTCTGTGTGGGGCGCTTTCCAGACTCCATTTTGGTAAAAGTTAGCTGTAAAGCGTTTAAGGTACAGAGCTGCTGGCATTGCCTTAACATTTGCCCTGTCTCTGAAGACTCACTTGGTGAGTGGATGGGCTGAGCACTGAGAGGAGTGTTTCTTGCAGGGCCATTTACTGTTTTTTTTTTTTTTTAGATTTCAATAGATTTTTATTTGGTTTATGTGCAAAGAAAAATACACAATAATGCATAGAGTTAACATCTGCTATGAAAAAAAAAACAGAACAATGTAGAACTGTCGACATAGCCCCCGAAGGAGCGCATGGCAATGGCATACAAGAAGAGCACCCTTCCGGTTGTTCCCACGGACCGGGGCGACGCCAACCAGGTCCGGGCTCGTCCCCCCCCCCTCCGGCGCCCAAAGGGGAACACGCTGCTCCCCAAGGAGGAGAGCGGTTGCCAAAACCCCAGCCTGCCGCAACACCAACGGCCCCGGGAAGCCGATTCAATCACATTAGTATACCAAGGCAACCGATATGGCAAATTACAGCGTAAGAGCCGCTTTAAGCGGCACTGACAGGTCTATAATGATCCAAGGGGAACCACATCTGCAGTGTCAGAGCAGTGGAAATAAGAGTATAGGTAGGAATGAAAAGGAAGGAAAGAAAAGAAAGAATAAGGAAGAGGTGGGGGATGGGGAGGGCGGAATAAGAGACAGGAGCGGTAAGGGGTTGGTGTCCAGGTCCGCAAGAGAGGGGTCAAGATAGCAACAGAGAGTCGTCTGCTCTCAAGTTACAGAGGGTATACCCTCAAATTTACAGGGGGCCCACCAGATATCTCATCCAGGGGTCCCAAGTCTTCTCAAAGAGGTGCATTTTGTCTTGGAGGATGGCCACCATTCTCTCATTTACCATGATCCAGGTCAGCTTAGCCTTAAGCAGCTCCATCAATATCACTGGCGATCTCCAGGATCGGGCTATGGCAATATTGGCCGCTGTAAAAATAAAGGTAACCAAGCGTTTGGCGTGTTTGGGGGCCTGTTCAATAGGTTTGCCCAATAGCGCATGTAGATGGGACTTGACCAAATTAATGTTGGTAAGTGAGTATATAAAATTATACACTTGGATCCAGAATCTGCGGACCTTGGGACAGGTCCACCAGATGTGTAAAACTGTGCCCGATTGACCACAGCCCCGAAAGCATAAAGGAGAGGCCTCCCGGACCGCTGCCGCCAACCGGACCGGGACCATATACCACCTCAAGAAGACTTTATAGTTGGCTTCTATCAGAGATGTATTAATCAGGGATTTCGAGTTCAGCTGCGCCAACTTGTTCCATTCCGCCCTGTCCAATTCCTCTCCCAAGTCTGCTTCCCAACGGGTCTTATAAGGCAATTTAGTACAGTCATCATGCAATACATTGTATATCATAGATATGTAGCCTGTCTGTTTATCAATCGTGTTGCATAGATATAGTCGAGGTTGCTAGGTAACAGTGACGTTTCATAGAGGCAGCATAGTGGGAAATTTGAGTGTAGCGAAAAACCTCACCCTCTGGAAGAGTGTGTTTTTCCTGTAGTGTAGCTCTAGGGAGAAGACCCCTCCTATCACAAAGGTCCGCCAGACGGAGAAATCCCTTATTGGTCCACCATTCAAAAGTAGAAGGACAGAGGCCCAGGGGGAACCGCGGATTGCCCAGTAGGGGTGCCAACGGTGTGTGTGGAGACTTGAAGCCATGGCGTTTCGTCAGTCTGTCCCATATCCCCATTTACTGTTTTTTTAATGCCATAGAGCTTTAAAGAAGCATCTATCTGCTGCTGCTCTTGCTTGCAAAGGGAAACATGGAACTCCAATCTTCGATCCAATCCTTCTGCTTGCTGCCCAGGCTCTGCAGCCATTGTTGGTGATCTCTCCTTTTAAACTGAAGCCAGTGCTGGAGAGATCATGTGACTAGCCTGGAGCAACTGCAGAAAAGGTGAGTATAGGCATCTTTCCTTTTACAGGGTAGATAGAATAGGCAAAAAATGGGGATGGGAATATATTTAAGCTTAGTTGGATTTTGACTTGCCTTTCACTTTAAGAGATTTTTTTTATTTCAATGTTTATTGAACGTGTGGAGCAGATAGCCGTAGCGTTAAATTATTAGTCGTGGCGGTTTGCTGGAAGTCTAAATTCCTTTTTAGTCTCTGGACAGAACAATTTGTTTTTTTTACTGAGAACCAGGTTGTCCCTGGATTGGAGGTTCAGGAATCCAGCTCTGGAGTCAGTTAAATACTTATTTCCCATCCTTTGGAGGATACATGCCAGCCTATTGATGCAGGACATTTGGTCATTGGAGGGGTCTCGTCTTCCAAACAACGTTCTGGAACTTTCTGGGCAAATTTAGCCACTTCTGCAGCATTGGACCATTTTACTGGAGGGTCTTCTTTTCGGGATCCAAACACCATGGCAGTTGTGTATATCAGTCATCAGGGAGGAATCAGAAGACTTGCAAGAGAGGTGGATTGGATTTTGTACTGGGCAGAACTTCATGTCCCAGCTTTCTCCGCCATGTACATTTCAGTATAGACAATTAGCAGGCATATTTCCTCCTCCCTCCTCCGCAGCGGCTGACCCAGGGGAGTTGTCCCTACACCTGGAGGTGCTGCTGGTAGTCCCCATTTCTTTACCGTTGTTTTTTTCTTGGGCCTGTTAGCGATTGTTTGCTGTGTTGCCCACCCCTCAGGCTACTTTTGAACTTTCCAAAGACATCTGTGTCCCTCAAAGGATGAGAAAGAAAATAGGATTTTTGTACTCTCTTGTGAATTCTTTCTTTTTTTTTTTTTGTCCTTTAAGAAACACAGGCCACCCCCCCCCCCTCTTCCCCTCCTCCTTCTCCTTATGCCAGTGTAGCGCTGGTGTACCTTTTTCTTATTTGTATTCTATTATTTTAAGTTTAGGGCTGGCAACTTGGGGGGGCCGCAGGGGAGGACGGGGCCAGGGGGGCAAAGGCTGCACTGCTTCTGCCACAGACATGCCACAGAGAGTCCTGGTGAAGAGAAGTAAAAAGTCCCCACCGCTGACCTACTGAGTGCGGGTTGAAGACAAGGACAAAGTGCAGGCCCCCCCCCCAGCATGGATGGTGTAAACTGTGTCTGAGCCAAGCCCGATTCCATGCCCCACTGGAGACTCTTCTGCCCCGGCCATCCCCAACCGAGCTGTCCCAGATCCCCCCAACCTCCCCCTGCTGGCCAGGTCAGGAACCCGGATTCAGCCGGTAAGTAGAGAGTATCTGGAGCAGGGGCTCAGCTTGGAATGGGGGTCAGGAGGAGGAGGATTGGGAGAGCGGGAGGGGGGTGAGGGAAAGTAGGAGGGGGGCTGAGTCGCTGCACCATGGGCCTCTGGCTTGTACTTGCCCCCTGGGCCGAAAGTTGCCAGTCTACCCCTGGGGGGCTGTATTTATTAAGAGCTCAAATGGTCCTGTTACACATGCACTCAGTATTGCTTTGCTACAAAATGTAGGCATGCTGATAGTAGAAGGGTTTTTCTTAACTAGCCTACATATTTTTTTTTTTTGTTTGCCAGCCAGTGGCCATTCCTCATGTAGGTGGCAGTATAACCCAAAGTTTAAAGACTTCAGTGTCCTTCAATGGTGAGTACAAAAATTCCTGTTATTGCGGTCTGTGCCTTCCTGCCCCAGTGACAACTATTACCTCCAGCTCTTGCCCTGATGTCACAGGGCTAGAAGGTGAGGGGAACTCTCCCCAATGGGGTCACAAACTGAAGAAAATATTTTATCCAAAACTGAAAAAAAAATTTTTGGAGTTAGGCTTTAATTCCTGTAGTGATTTCTGTTGTTCTTGGCTGGCTGTTGCTTAGAAGTCTTTCTTTTTCAGGGAACCTACGCTACTGTTTACAAGGGCCGTAGTAAACTGACTGAAAACCTGGTTGCCCTTAAAGAAATTCGCCTGGAACATGAGGAGGGTGCTCCTTGTACCGCCATCAGGGAAGGTAAGTGATAAGGACACAGCTAGTGAGAACGATCATTCTGCGAAACTGGAAGGTTATTTTCCTTTGAAATACAGCTGTCTTGTGGAACACTTTCAAGTCTTTAGGAACTTTGGATGCCTCTGGATGCATATTTTGGATGGGTTAGAAACTGATCAATACACACAAAGGATTTTAGCCTTTTAATATGTGGCCAATATTTCTAGTAAATTGTCTTTTGTATATATTGCATTCTGCTTTCATTGCTTGAACAGTACCATTGCCGTTTTCTTGCAGTTTCTCTTTTGAAGGATTTAAAGCATGCAAATATTGTCACTCTTCATGACATCATCCACACAGAGAGGACCTTGACTCTTGTCTTTGAGTACCTGGTGAGTGCAATTTTTAAAAAAAATCAGTACACTGGTTGTGATTTACCGATTAATGACCTAATGAAGTCTTTTCCCTTAGGCCTATTGCACACTGCAGCTTTAAAAAGGCTTTTTTACTGAGCTAAAATTAAACGTATTAATTGTAATGTGCCTATACACACAGGCGCGTAAACAAATTCTGCACGTTCTTGAGTTAAAAAAAAAAAAATAGGAAAATATGCATTTTTGGTCAGTAATTTCTGGTTTCTTTACAATTTTTCCTTATGTGTGGCAAAATTGGCAAATTGCCTGGGGCAAGTTGTTCCCTTTTTATAGAGAAAACATCCACACAAACTGTGCCCATCCCAAATCCACCACCCCTGCCCCTGCCAGGACATTACATTCTGACATCTGCACCCACTGCATTCAGAATACACTGATCAGCAGCTGCTGTCGCTGATCAGGGAAAATTTTCCAACATTCTGCTTCGCCGAAAGTCGATCACCTATGAAAGATCAACAATCGACTTCTATTTAACAGGGAAGGCCACACACTGAATCAGCTGACTTTTGATTAGAGTATGGCCAGCTTTAGATGATCCAACAGTAATAATAATCTCCCTGCCATAATTCCTATATGCTTGCTGCTTTCCAGCAGGTAGTTTGGGGGTTCTTGTCCATCTGTGTGTGTTCCAGCTTCTTTTGTTACATTCTACATCAGGGGTGCCCAACCGCTGGCCCGCGACCTCCTGCTCTGGGATGGCGGGTCAGCAAGCCCAGATTGCAGGTTCCTGTCCCGCCATCCCAGAGCATCAGTGTTCAGAGAATGTAGTCCATATGGGTCTTGTATATCAGCGCCACTGTGCCGATTTGCTGGGCGTTGTAGTCCGCCGGCTTGGCCTTCCCTTATAAGCCCGCATAGACCTGGCCTCTGCACAGGCTGATGAAGGAGCACACATGCTCCAAACGCTGCCATGCCTCCTCTCCCAGATCTGACGCCACCAACAGTCATCTCTGAATCTACACCAGTCAGGAACCATGGACACCACCAGGCCCAGATGGACAGACACCATACACAGCGAACCAGATGCAGCTTGCAGCAGTGAGAGCCAGTTACATGCTTGTCAAGTATTTTCTTTGTGAGTGGTTTACTTTTTGCATTAAAATGTTACCTTTATTTACTGCACTCAGGTGGCGCTGCTCTCCTTCTTTGCTTTGATCTTTACAGCTTTCCCAGCCGGCAGCCACTACAGTATCTTATGGACTTACTTTGGACTTTCTTAAGACCGTTTTTAATAGTATTGTAGTTATCCATATCTTGATCATTGGTTCCCTGTTACCCTATCCCTCTATGTGCCACCTTTTCTGCCCTTTTTTAGTGTTCTGAATGGAGCCAGCGCTAGAAGTACAGCTGCGGAAGGAGCGGAGTCGCATAAGCCGATGCTTCCTGTATAGCGCCGACTCCCTTAGGCGGGTTACCTGCACTGAGTTATGGACTTCTGTTACTACCTGAGGGTTTGGTGCGCTTTCTGAAGGCGCATGGAAACTCCTAAGTGCAGGAGTTTTGTGTGCGCTTTCAGAAAGTGCACCACGCCTGCAGGATATAATAGAAGTCTACGGCAAGGTGCAGCTAACCCGCAGGAAAGCCACAGGTGCACTGTACTGCACCCGCGGTGCGGGTAAACCACAGCGCATCACTGTGAGAGCAGCCTGAGTCCCCTTTCACATGATTGGTCTGATTGGGTCCACCTGTCCATTTTTCAGGCAGACCCAATCAGACCCTCCATTTTCCTCTATAGAGCAGATGTAAACAGACGTTTGTCCCTTTTCACCCGCCCATCTCCAATCCAATCTGCTAAAAAAAACAGAAATGGATCAATCCAATTCCATCTGGCCGGATCGGAGGGCTCATAGAGTAGATTGGGCTGTGTTCATGTGAGCGGACACAGACCTATCATCCGCCCACTCTGCTTACTGTTGCCCGCAACCGGTTATCATGTCGATTAAATGGTCCTCGCTGTTCAGAAGGTTGGGCACCTCTGTTCTACATAATATAAAATCAAATTTAGCAGGAATAGTTTGAGTCCTTCATAATGGTCATACCAGGTGTGCAGACCCCAGAACTCAGCTCTAAGATCTCACCGTTACTGAAATATCAGGGCAATTATTTTATAATCACCAACCTGTATTTTATAACCATTGGCTCTTAAATCCTTTACACTTTAAACTCTGTTTTTCCCACATGCAGGACAAAGATTTGAAGCAATATCTAGACGATTGTGGGAACCTAATAAACCTGCACAACATCAAGGTGAGGCAGCAAGCTGTATGAAGATGATAAAAGTAATTGTGATTTTGGTTTTGTGGTGAAGCAGAATAAATAACATCTTTTCCTTTTTTCTCAGCTCTTTCTTTTCCAGCTTCTCCGAGGGCTCTCGTATTGTCACCGACGCAAGGTTCTTCATCGAGACCTGAAGCCACAGAACCTGCTGATAAACGAGAAGGGGGAGCTCAAACTTGCTGACTTTGGTGAGAAAGGGAAATCAGTTTGGTCACAGCCATGGGAGCTGGCAAAATGGATTTTTATTAATGAAAGGAAGCAAGATGTATAGTTTGTAGAGAAAAGTTGGCCATACAATGAATGGACTGAACAAGAGTGGATGGATGAATCACTCACTGCAGCTATTGTATTCTGACAGCTGGCGCTGTTGGCTGTCAGAATGCCCAAAAAGTCATTGAATCTGATTGGCTGTAGTTGCTGTTTGGCCAACAATTTTCTGCCTGGCTTTGTCAATTTTTCATTGTGAAAGATGGGTGAAACAAAGAATTTAAAAAAATAAATAGGAAAGATGTTGGGTAGAGTGCTGAAAACAGGGCCACCCACTGATTTTTTAATAGGCTGGGTCATTAGAAACCAGACAAAATTTGCTTAGTGCATGTGCAAAAATGAAGAGCAGGTGGGGGGGCGACGCATTTCACCCAAGAAGAGCTTCCTCAGGATCCACTTCGTTTTTCAATCCTTATGATATCGTAGCCAAAAAGTCTTTGTTTGCCATTGAGAAGGTGATTAGCTACCCCTGATTACAAGATATTTTTAGGAGGGGGGTGATTATTTTTTCCAACTCAGTAATCCCGTTTTTGACATTTTTTATTTATTTTTTCTGACATGTTGGTGTTATATCTTTCACTTGGATGTTATAAGTTGAAGAGAGTAATGCCCCATACACACGTGCAGATTATCTGAAGACTTTTGTCTGCAGACTTACCTTTTCTATGTAGTGCAAGGGCCTGCCGGATTGCATACAAATTGAAAGTGTTTAGGTTTGACCTCATATTATATGGTTTTGGTAAATCTGCAGACAAAAGTCTGCAGATAATCTGCACGTGTGTATGGGGCATAAGAGTAAATACTGCTGGATAAAACCAAAAACTTCGTCTGCCTTCATTACAAGCTGCACAGCAACAAAATGTGATTATTTTAACCACTTAAGCCCCGGAAGATTTTACCCCCTTCCTGACCAGGGCCTATTTTGCGATTCGGCACTGCGTGACTTTAACAGACAATTGCGCGGTCGTGCGACGCTGTACCCAAATGAAATTGACGTCCTTTTTTTCCCACAAACAGACCTTTCTTTTGGTGGTATTTGATCACCTGTGCGATTTTTACTTTTTGCGCTATAAACAAGAAGAGCGTAAATTTTGAAAAAATAACAATATTTTTCACATTTTTTTATATGAAATTCCCCCCCCCCCCAAAAAAATGTAAAAATCAAAATTTTTTAACACTTTTGGCCAATTTGTTTTCTGCTACATATGTTTGGTAAAAAAAACCCCCAATAAGCGTATTTTGATTGGTTTGCGCAAAAGTTATTGCGTTTACTAACCTAAGAGAAAGATTTCTGTAATTTTTTGGTGTTTTTTTTTTTTTTTAACGAGTAATGGCGGCGATCTGCGATTTTTTTTTTTTTGCGGGACTGCGACATTGCAGCGGACAGATCGGACCCTTGACTGACATTTTTGACACTTTTGGGGTTACCAGTGACATTACTACAGTAATCAGTGCTATACATATGCACTGTTACTGTAAAAATGACACTGGCAGGGAAGGGGTTAACTTTATTGGAGAGGCAGGGGTTAAATGTGTCCCTAGGGGCATGTTTCTTACTGTAAAGGGGTGTGGCTTTTCATGTAACCACAGAGACATACGATCCTAAATAGCAGGATCGTATGATCTCTGCAGTTACACCAGGGTGAATGACAGGCGGCTTTGTTTACATCCGCCGCCTGCCTTTCTTCCTCTGCAGCGGACGATCGCGGGGGGCCGGCGGCTCAGATGTCGCCGCCGGTCACTCGAGCTGGAATGTCCGTGAACGAGCGGGGGCGGGAGCGCGACTCCGGCGGCGTGCGCTCGCCCCCTATTGGCTCGTGGGTGAGTGACATGTATATATACGTCACTTTGCCCAGGAGGGGCTGACCGCCAACGTAAATAGTCGTGCGGCGGTCGGCAAGGGGTTAAGGGGGGCGATCCTTTTCTATATCCACTGTATATATTTTTATATCAAGTCCTTTTTGGCTACGATATTATAAAGATTGAAAAATGAAGTGGATCCTGAGGAAGCTCTTCTTGGATGAAACACGGTGATCCACAAGCTCTTCGTTTTCATGTTCACCTAATTGTATAAACTTTGTAGCTGGTATCTAATGTCTTTATATGCTGATACACTTTTTAATCTGCAAAATAAAAATATTTTTTTTGTTTATTTTTTATGATGTTTTGTGTTTTATATTTGGGCACTTGAATATCTCCATTTCCCACAGTCTCCACTTTGTAGGGACATGTGGGTTCTCTCTTTTTGATTCATGAATATAGCTGGGGATTGTGCGAACTATATATATATATATATATATATATATATATATATATATATATATATATATATATATATATAGTGACAAGATACAGCATACAGTATACTGACAATTCCAGTTCAAGGGCATGCTGCTTGTTGGCTTCTCCCAACATGCAACAGATGTCACATGTTAAAATCAGCACAAACAGTAATCCAAATGGAAGACAATCTTTCTACTGTGCACGGATAAAAGTAACAGATAATAGGCATTTTAAAGTGGAAAGTTCTTCAGTCAAACCCTAAAGTTCAGACTTGATTTGCATACAAGGAGCACACCCTCCGTGCTCATGGTCTTAGTTTTGAACCCAGATATTTTCTGTAATGAACCTGTCCACTCTACCCACTTTATCTGGGAACTCCTTTTGATTACATTTTGTAATGCAGGGGAGGTGTTCCCAAATACACCCATTGCAGGCTTCCTATACAGGAAGTGTGATGTATCTAAAGTGACTAAATTCAGTGGAGTTTGTTACAGCCATCACTCAGATTTGAGAGGATTGTGCACAACATAGATTCACAAGGCAGCCCTACCTATATGAGTAGGTCTCTAGAATGGGGCTGTGAAATGCAAAGAGCTCATATTTTACCTTTTGCATTTGTGTGGTCTCAACAGAAAAAAGGCTGTTTTTTTTATTTTTCCTGATTTAATGGACGTTTTTAACTGCTTAGCTCAGTGATTCTCAACCAGGGTTCAGTGAAACCCTAGGGGTTCCTCCAGAGGTTGCTAGGGGTTCCTTGAGCAATGAGCAATTTCTGCCTCTCAGATAAGTTCCCCTGACACCATTGATCTTTTTAGCTATCTGGAAGAAGGTAATTCTTCCCAATGTCCACACGTGTAAGGAGCATTCATCCCACTGACCATCACACTAATGTATTATGAGTTGTAAACCTCATCATTTCAGACGAGTAAGACCTCATCTGGAATATGCAGTTCAGTTTTGGGCACCAGTTCCTAAAAAGGATATCGGGGAACTGGAGAAAGTGCAGAGAAGGGCAACCAAACTGATAAGAGGCATGGAGGAGCTCAGCTATGAGAAAAGATTAGAGGAACTTAATTTATTCTCTCTTGAGAAGAGGAGATTAAGGGGGGATATGATCAACATGTATAAATACATAAGGGGTCCATATAGTGAACTTGGTGTTGAGGTATTCACTTTAAGGTCATCACAGAGGACAAGGGGGCACTCTTTACATCTAGAGGAAAACAGATTTCGTCTCCAAATACGGAAAGGTTTCTTCACCGTAAGAGCTGTGAAAATGTGGAATAGACTCTCTCCAGAGGTGGTTCTGGCCAGGTCACTAGATTGCTTTAACCACTTTACCACTAGAGGATTTTGCTGTCTTACGTCTGGGCCACTTTTTGCGATTCGGCGCTGTGCGACTTTAACTGACAATTGCGCGGTTGTGCGACGCCATACCCAAACGAAATTTACATCTTTTTTCCCCCACAAACAGAGCTTTCTTTTGGTGGTATTTGATCACCTGTGCGATTTTTACTTTTTGCGCTATAAACAAAAAAAGAGCGTAAATTTTGAAAAAATAACTATTTTTCACAATTGTTTATATGAAATTCCCCCCCAAAAAAATGTAAAAATCAAACTTTTTTTAAATTTTTGGCCAATTTGTTTTCTGCTACCTATGTTTGGTAAAAAAAATCACAATAAGCGTATTTTGATTGGTTTGCGCAAAAGTTATTGCGTTTACTAACTAAGGGAAAGATTTCTGTCATTTTTGGTGTTTTTTTTTTTTAACGAGTAATGGTGGCGATCTGCGTTTTTTTTTTTGTTTTTTTTTGCGGGACTGCGACATTGTGGCGGACAGATCGGACCCTTGACTGACATTTTTGACACTTTTGGGGGTACCAGTGACATTACTACAGTAATCAGTGCTATATATATGCACTGTTACTGTAAAAATGACACTGGCAGGGAAGGGGTTAATTTTATTGGAGAGGGAGGGGTTAATGTATAGAAAAAATAAGCCGCGCTGCGTGATATGGGTAAACAAAATAAATGTCCAAACAAAATCAATGTCCCAAATATCAACTTGAATGACGCTGAAAACAGAGAACACACTCCACGGTCTCTTTAAGAAATGCGCTTACCAAATAGCCACTAAAAATCGCAAGATTAATGTGCTGAGATGTTGTCACAGTTCTGGGAGATTGGAGTTGTCAGAGTCCTCAGCGAATTGTGTGAATAATATATATATGAAAAAGAAAAAAACTTGCATAGTGTGATACCGTAAATATGATAGGTTATATTAGATTCCACCACCAATAGGAATCCCTATCAATTGTGCAGCAGCTCACCAAATGAATATGATTACAATCAGTGAATATCCCAGTGTCAAAAGAAATAAGATGTGGAAAAGAGCCACCACCAATTGCGAAGCCTCTTACCAAAAATAGATTAAAATGAGCAGATAGGTCAATCCAAATAGCCAAGAAGCCAGGAACGTCACTCAAAAAGCACTACAAGCCTCTTACCAGACGATCCATATTCTGTGCGGTATAATCTCTATTGGCGCCTTCCCATCATAGGTACAGCTCCAGGGCCAACGGCATCAATGATGTTTGCTGTGAAACTCAGTACCAGAATATAGTGTACCAGCCCGAGTAAAGAAAGAGCGCCAATAGTGTAATACAATCTTGACTGGTTTATTAAATTAAAAGAAAGACACTTACAAAACAAAGTGGATAAAATCGTGAAGGATGGAAAGCCGCCGGCCGGACGGCAAGGCACATCCGCTCCTAGGATAACTTCCGGGATGACGTCAGCACGCCGCGACCTGACGGCGTTTCGTCCAAGAAGACGTTATCAAAGGGGTTAATGTATGCCTGGTGCTTACTAACGTGTGTGGGGGGAGGTGACTGTGTGACACAGGGACAGATCGCAGGTTCAGCCATGCTGAACCCTGCAATCTGACCCTGCCTGTCACTTAGGAGATCCGCCTGCTTGTGTTTACGATAACGAACCACTTTGCCGCAGTAGTGCTCGAGTGAGCAGACGGCAAGTGGTTAAAAAAGGCCTGGATTCTTTCCTAGGTGTACATAATATAAATGGGTACTAATATTTATAGGTAAAGTTGACCTAGGGAATATCTGATTGCCTCTCGGGGGATCAGGAAGGAATTTTTTTTCCCCCTGCTGTAGCAAATTGGATCATGCTTTGCTGGGGTTATTTCGCCTTCCTCTGGATTAACTGCGGGTATAGGATTGTGTATATGGGATTGTATGGTTGGATTTTCTTTACTGTTTTGTTTATTGGTTGAGTCAGATGGATTTGTGTCTTTTTTCAACCTGACTAACTATGTGTAAATAGTCATTTTTAGCAGGGGTTCCCTGAGACCTAAAAACTATTTCAAGGCTTCCTCCATGTTGAAAAGATTGAGAAAGGCTGGCTTAGCTCATAGTGATATAACCAAACAATTCCTTCATATTGTCTTGTGATTAGATAATAGTGAAGGAAAGGGGGGAAGATGTCACATTTCTATATTTATTTCTTTTTTTTCCCTAGGCTTGGCACGGGCAAAATCTATCCCCACCAAGACCTACTCCAATGAGGTGGTGACGCTCTGGTATCGGCCACCAGATATTCTCCTGGGATCAACAGAATACTCTACACAGATTGATATGTGGTAAGTAAAATGCAGAAGTGGACATCCAGCTGTTAAGAAAACCCCTGGCACGTTCTGTCTGTTGTGGTTATCTGGCTTTTTTTACTGTATTTTAGTGATTTAAAGCGAAACTTAAACCAAAAAGGGAAGTTCCGCTTTTCTGCCTCCTCCGCGTCTCTGCCTCCTCCTTTCCCACCCCTCTAAAACTTTTGGTACATTAAACTTTTTTTTTTTGGGTGGTGGGTAGCGGGTACCTAGTATTGATAGGTACCAGCTCACACTTCTGCTTGGACCGTCAAGGCCAACCGCCCCCCCCCCCCCCCCCCCCCCCCCCCCGCTTGGGAAACATCACAGGTCCCAGAAGGCTACAGGACCATTCACAAAGCGCAGTCTGGCTCATACATGTGGAATGGGAAGCAGGCTGTGAAGTCACATCCAGCTTCCCATACTAAAGATGCCAGCACTGGGGACCTGAAGATCAGTCAAAGAAAGGACTCGGCCCTACACCAGTTGCTGCCAGATACTCATGCTTTATTCCGTAAAACCAGGGACAACACAAGTGACCCCAAATCTGTATTGTTAACGCGTTTCACACATTTCACAGTGCTTAATCATAACCCAGATCAGTGAACAACCGGCCCGGGTGAGGACAGCGTTGGATTCTTGGACAGGTAAAGTGTCTTTTTATTAAATGTCAGCAGCTACAGTATTTGTAGCTGCTGAATTTTAACTTTTGTTCCAAGGGCGAAGGGCCTCTTTAAAATAACATAACGTTATATTGCTGTGCTGGAACCTTGTCTGTTATTTTGTTGATCTCCATTTATTCTCTGTTGTGGTTTTAATGTCTATTAATGGATTTCCTCGACTATGGTATGTCATGTCATACTGTTATGTTCTATTGCATACCTTAAATAAAGAATTAAAAAATATATATATATAAACAATTCCTTTTTTTTTTCCTTTTAAAATACCAACCAATTATACTTACCTGCTCTATGTAATGGTTTTGCACAGAGCATCTCTGACCCTCCTCTTCTGGGGTCCGCAGCCAGTGCTCCTGGCCCGTCTTCTTCGACGAGTGCCCCCAAAGAAAGCAGCTTCCTTAGTGGGTACTCACCTGGGCTCGCTCCTGAGCCACCTTGTTTGCGTCCATTGACACACAGGGTGGTACAGCCCCCCCCCCCTCCTCAAAGAATTTGATTGACAGCAGGGCGAGCCAATGGCTCTCGCTGCTATCAGTCTGCACAGTAAGGAGGGTCAGCCAGTACTCTCATCCACATCGTTGGATTGGGATCGGGCTCAGGTAAGTATAAGGTGGTGAGGGTGAACACATGCAGCACAAAAGGTTTTTTTACCTTAATGCATTGATTGCATTAGCGTAAAAAAAAAAAGGCTTTTGGCTTTCCAACCACTTTAAAAACAAAAATGTAACATATTGCAACTTACCAGTCCTTGGATTGCATTCGTTTTCATTGTTCAAGCTAAGAACATTTTCAGCAAGTACAGAAAATGCATGTTAATTCTGGCAGAAATGCAGCGTCCTTGTCACTTCCTGTGAGCTTCAGTCCCGGTTCACATTTGTGCGATGCGGGAATGCTGCGAATATGCAGCGTGATCCCACATCGCATCCGCACCTCTGGCAGTTCACACTGCCATATGCGATACGCAGGGGGTGTCAATTAAAAGTTAACGACACCCCCAGTTGCGATCGCATATCGCAGTGCGATCTGCAAGTTCGCACAAAATGGGATCGCACAAGTGTGAACCACTATGCGATCCGATTCTGCTGCGGATAAAAAAAAGCCGCATGTGCGTGTTTATTGCGGATGCGGTGCGAAATTCAGCCATACAAAGTGTATGGCTGAAATTCGCACCGCACAGGGATCGCATGTAATTTAGGAGCAGTGCGCTCCGAATTACATGCGATCTCCGCAATCGCACAAATGTGAACCCGGCACATAAGAAGGCACAGACAACCTTATTATTCTTGTAAACTACTAATCCTATCAATCCACCATGTAACGGAGATAAAGAAAGGCAGACATGTTTGTGTGACAACCATGGCTTCTTCTGAGAAAAAAACCCATAGCCACAAAGGAACGGGAATTATGTTATCAAAAATTATGTGAATGCTGATTTTGAAGACTCTTCTGAGTAAAACACACAGCTCTGTCTAAATGTTTACCCCTGGCAATTTACAGAGTATTACAGAGTATTTTTCTGACCTGTTTTTGGAGGACTGACCTTTTTAGACCTGATAATAAACATATTCATTTATTTTTTTAGGGGCGTGGGATGCATCTTTTATGAGATGGTCACCGGGCGACCTCTTTTCCCAGGATCCACTGTGGAAGAACAGTTGCACTTTATATTCAGGATACTCGGTAAATAAGAGATTATAGAGAAGAGTCTGCACTCACCTACCTTTTTATTCACCTTTCTGACTTCTCCCTGCTTATGAGGATCGGTGGAAGAAGCACAAATACAAGGGATAGATGACGCAGGGCATTTCTTGCCTTGCAGAACCTCAGATACAGCTTGCTCCCTATCAAGTCAGTGGGGATCAGTGAGCAGCAGTAGCAGTAATAACGTTACCCAATCTCACTTTAAATCTGATAAAATTAGCAGTCAGAGGGAGCAGTGCCACAGATGTTCTCACACAGCAGATATACAGCTATGAGGCTACAGAATACAGGTGCCGAGTCAAAGTCCTATATTACGAAGTGCACTGCTATTTTATAGGCAAATTTCAAAACAAAAACAGGGCATTGCTCAGGCATAATTAACCTTTTGAGATTTTCCCTATTAGATAGTAAATCCTCACTTAACCACTTAAGCCCCGGAGGATTTGGCTGCTAAAAGACAAGGGGGTATTTTGCGATTCGGCACTGCGTGACTTTAACGGACCATTGCGCGGTCGTGCGACGCTGTACCTAAACGAATTTGACGTCCTTTTTTTCCCACAAATAGAGCTTTCTTTTGGTGGTATTTGATCACCTGTGCGATTTTTTGATCACGCGCTATAAACAAAAAAGTGTGTCAATTTTGAAAAAATAACAATATTTTTCACATTTTTTAATATGAAATTCCCCCCCAAAAAAATGTAAAAATCAAAATTTTTTAACATTTTCGGGCAATTTGTTTTATGCTACATATGTTTGGTAAAAAAAATCGCAAAAAGCGTATTTTGATTGGTTTGCGCAAAAGTTATCGCGTTTACTAACAAAGGGAAAGATTTTTGTCATTTTTGGTGTTTTTTTTTTAACTCGTAATGGCGGCAATCTGCAATTAGTTTTTTTTTTTTTTTGCGGTACTGCGACATTGCGGCGGACAGATCGGACCCTTGACTGACATTTTTTACACTTTTGGGGTTACCAGTGACATTTCTACAGTAATCAGTGCTATACATATGCACTGTTACTGCAAAAATGACACTGCAGGGAAGGGGTTAACTGTATTGGAGAGGGAGGGGTTAAGTGTGTCCTAGGGGCGTGATTCTAACTGTAAAGGGACATGGCTATTGGTGTAAAAACAGAGATCAACGGTCCTGCATAGTAGAACCGTCTGATCTTCATTTTTACACCAGGGAGAATGACAAGCGGCTTGTTTACATTAGCCGCCTGACTTTCTCCCTTCACCGGAGCGATCGTAGTGTGACCGGCGGATGATCGGGTCCGCCGGTCACACGCACTGACTTGTCAGTGAACGAGCCGGGGCGGGCGCGCCTCCGCCCCCAAATTGGCTCACAAGTCAGTGACAGGCCAGTGACGTACCCCTACGTCACTCTGCCTGGCCGGGGATGACCGCCGCAGTATATAGTCGTGTGGCGGTCGCCAACCGGTTAAGCGAGTTCAGGTTGACTTTAACCACTTCAGCCCCGGAAGGTTTTACCCCCTTAACGACCAATCCATTTTTTGCAATACGGCACTGCGTTACTTTAACCACCTCCCGACTGCTTACCGCATATATACTGCGTCAGGGTGGCTCTCCCAGGAAAACCCACCCTGCCAGTGTCATTATTACAGTAACAGTGCATATTTTTAGCACTCATTACTGTAGTAATGTCATTGGTCCCCCCAAAAGTGTAAAAATGTCAGTTAGGGGTCCGATCTGTCTGCTACTATGTCGCAGTCCCACAAAAAATCGCAGATCGCCGCCATTACTAGTAAAAAAAAAAAAACAATAAAAATAACATAAATCTTTCCCGTAGTTAGTAGACGTGATAACTTTTGCGTAAACTAATCAAAATACGCTTATTGCGATTTTTTTTTTTTTTTTTTTTTTTTTTTTTTTACCAAAAATATATAGCAGAAAACAAATTGGCCTACAATGTTAAAAAATTTAGATTTTTTTTAAATTTTTTTTTTAAATGTCATACAGCAGAATGTGAAAAATGTTTTTTTTTTTGTTTTTCAAAATTGACGCTCTTTTTTTGTTTATAGCGCAAAAAATAAAACTCACAAAGGTGATCAAATAACACCAAAATAAAGCTCTATTTGTGGGAAAAAAAGGACATCAATTTTATTTGGGTACAGCGTCGCACGACCGCGCAATTGTTAAAGTAACGCAGTGCCGAATCGCATAATAGGGCCTGGTCATTAAGGGGGCAAATTCTTCCAGTCTTAAAGTGGTTAACTGACAATTGCGCGGTCAAGCGACGCTGTACCCAAATAAAATTTATGTCCTTTCTTTCTCACAAATGGCTTTCTTTTGATCATCTCTGAGGTTTTTATTTTTTGTGCTATAAACAAAAAAAAAAAGTGATAATCTTGGGGGGGGGGGGGGGTGGGGAGGATATATATATATATATATATATATATATATATATATATATATATATATATATATATATATATATATATATATATATATATATATATATATATATATATATATATATATATATATATATATATCTTTTTTTTTTTTAAAAAATCTAAGTTTTTTTTCATTTCGGTCAATATTTATTCTGCTACATATTTTTGTAAAAAAAAATCCCAATAAGTATAGATTGATTGATTGCGCAAATATTAGAGCGTTTACAAACGATGCAACATTTTTATGGAATTTTTTTTTTTTACTAGTAATGGCAGTGATCTGAGATTTTCAGCGGGACTGTGATATTGTGGTGGACGAATCAGACTTTTGACACTTTTTGGGGACCAGTGACACTAATACAGTGATCAGAGCTAAAAAAAAAAAAATTATACTGTCACTGTACTAATGACACTGGAAGGAAAGGGGTTATCAGGGGTGATCAAAGGGTTAAGTGTGTCCCTTGGGGGTGCTGACTAACTGTGGGGGTTACACTGACTAGGGAAAGACAGAGATCCTGGTTCCTGCTTAGCAGGAACAGAAGATCTTCATCTTGTCCCCTTGTAGATCGCCGTTCTGCCTCTCCCGGGGATGATCGCGCGATGTCGGCCTGACCCATTGATTGACATCCCCACTAGCCAATCACGATGTGATTGCTCCTCCAGCGGCGTGATGGCTCCATCTAGTGGCTATTGAACTAAATGACGTATAGGTAGTTTATATGCGGCGGCCAGTCGGCAAATGGTTAAGTAAACTGAGCATGTATGTCGCATATTACTGCAGCCCTATAATGAGATTGTATTCTTGGGAACCAAAGTGTAAAGATCAGAGTAGCATTAGGAGCAGTAAGCTGTTTAGATTTATATGCCTAATATTGCAGTTAGGACATGCAGATATAATAAACTCTAAAATATGTATATTCCTAATTTTATATTTATCTTTCGTTCATTGACGTACACAGCTCCTGATCTTCTTAACCATTGGGTTATACTATATAATTGTTCCTGTGCTTGAGACTTAAAGATAGAGAACGCAGCTGCAACTGCGATGGAGGCGCAGGTTCCCGTTGGCACTTACAAACCATCCAGAGCGGCAAAGGTGTAACCTTTCCCCTCCTATTTTGACAGAATTGTCACTACAGAGTGGTAATGACTAAAGCGTCCTCTATGGGTCCCTAACCGCTTTGCTAGGCGATACCCCTATAAGGAGTCCCTTCTTAAGAAATGGACTGTTCCACCGGTGGTGGACCCTCCTGTTTCCAGATTAAACAAAGCGATTGAAGAGCCCCCAACCTTTAAGGACCCGGCTGACAGGAAGACGGAGGCTGTGGCCCGCAATGTGTATACCCTGGCTGGTTCGGCACTAAGGCCGATATTCACCCTTGCCCTGGTGTCGCAGACTCTAATCGAATGGGCTAAGCTTTTGTGCAGTGACCTGGAGGGGGAGTAGCTCCCCCCCGCCTTTGCTGAGCTGGTGGACCAGCTGATCCAGGGGCTGCAGTTTATCTGTGATGCCTCTTTGGCGGCTCCCCTAGTGGCTCAGCTCTCTGTTTCGGCAGTGGTCCTTTGGCGTGTCTTTTGGCTCAAATGCTGGTCTGCGGATCAGACTTCTCAAAAGGCCTTGAGTGATCTTCCCTTTCAAGGAGATCGCCTGTTTGGTGCTACTCTGGATGACATCATTAAAGGACTCACAGGAGGGAAGAGTACCTTTCTTCCGCAGGCTACTAAGGGCAAGGACCCTTGTCGTAGACATGGGCCCTCCTTCTCGGTTCATAAGAAGTTTTTTTCATCCCTCATTGTCGACTGAAAAGGGACCGAAGCCCTCCTCAAGAGGATCCAAGTGAACTTAGTCTGGCAAGTCAAGAGCGGGCTTCTCCAGACCCAAGGACAAGGCCCCTTCAGCAGGAAGGTGTGCCCTCACCCGTCTCTGAGGTGGGGGGACGTCTTCGCTGGTTCCCAGACCCGTGGATTTCCCTGATACAAGACAAGTGGGTCCATGAGGTCATACGGTCTGGCTACAAGATCGGGTTTCGTTCTTACCCTCCGGTAAGGTTCTTCCTTCCAACGTGCCACTGTCCCCGGTCTGCTTACAGGCTCTTTTTGGGGCGGTGCAAGACATTTTACTTCAAAGGGTGATTGTCCTGGTTCTGACTTCCGAACGTTTTCAGGGGTTTCTACTCAAACCTGTTTACAGTCCCCAGGAAGGAAGGCAAGGAGTGTCCAATTCTGGACCTCAAGGCGCTGAACTGCTTTGTGCAGAAGTTCAGAATGGAGTCCATTCGCACGGTGGTGGCTTCCATGCATCAGGAATTTTCTTGTCTCCATCGACATCAAGGACGCTTACCTTCACATTCCAATATGTGTCAGTCACCAGCGCTTCCTCCGCTTTTCCGTGGGAGAGGAGCATTATCAGTTTTGTGGCGTTACCTTTTGGTCTCGCCTCCGCTCCTTGGGTTTTCACGAAAGTGTTGGCCCCGGTGCTAGCATTGTTACGCCAATGGAGTATCGTGGTACTGGGCTACTTGGACAACTTCCTTCTGCAAGTGGAATCTCTTACTGCTCTGGTGGAAAACCAGGAAATCACCTTACGAACTTTGAGGGAGTTTGGCTGTATTCAGAATTTTCAGGAGTCTGCTCTGGTTCCGCCCACAAAGCTGGACTATCTGGGTCTGACTCTGAACTCGGCCTTAGCCAGAGTGCTCCTTTCTCTGGATAAACTCCAGAAACTGCAGGCTGTAATTTTTCTCCTGCAGTCCAGCAGATGGTCATCCCTCCGGACTTGCATGCGGGTGGTGGGCCTGATGGTGTCTACCTTTTTAGGCGGTTCCGTTTGCACAGTTCGACAAGGTCCCTGCAAGGGAGATTCTGGCCAAATGGGACAAGAATCTGCAATCTCTGGACAATCGTATCCGGTGCTTCAGCTGGGCAAATCCTTCTTCCTCTTGTATTGGACAATGATCACCACAAATGCCAGCCTAACCGGCTGGGGAGGCCTCCTCGGCAAAAATTTTGCTCAGGGGATCTGGTCACTGGAAGAGTCCAGAATACTGATCAATGTTTTGGAACTCAGTGATCAGACTGTGCCTAAAACATTGGACGGATCATCTTCAGGGATGTCCAGTGCACATTCAATCGGACAATGCCATAGCCGTGGCTTCTGTCAATCACCAGGGGGGCACAAGAAGTGTCCCGGCTCTGGAGGTAGCCGGCATTCTAAGGTGGGCAGAATAGTTCTTTCCAGCCCTCTCCGCCGTACACATTCCAGTGGTGGAAAACTGGCAGGTGGATTACTTCAGTCGGCAGGCATTGGACCAAGGGGAGTGGTCCCTTCATCCGGATGTGTTTCATCAGTTGTGTCTCAGGTGGGACATCACTGAGGTGGATCTGTTGGTGTCTCGTCTCAACAGAAAGGTGCAGAGGTTTGTGACTCAGTCACGGGATCCTCTGGCGGATGCCACAGATGCGCTGGTGGCCCTATAGGGTCAGTATCTTCTGATTTACACCTTCTATACAGGATCGAGGCAGAAGGGATTCCTGTAATGTTAGTGGCCCTGGACTGGCCTCGTGAGGCTTGGCATGCTGATCTGGTGCAGCTGGTTGCCGACGTTCCTTGGAAGCTTTCTCTCAGGGAGGATCTGCTGTCCTAAGGACCAATCTTCCATTCCTCTTTACAGTTGACGGCTTGGCTGTTGAACGCCAGATGCTGATGAATAGAGGTTTTGTCTGAGTCTGTGATTCCAACGCTGTTAAAAGCTAGGAAACCTACTTCTAGGAAGATCTACCATCGTGTGTGGGAGACGTTCATTGCATGGTGTGAGTCTCTTGGGGTTCATCCTTGCTCTCTTTTTCGGTGGCTCGGATCTTGACCATCCTTCAACAGGGGGTTGAGCAGAAACTGGCCTTGAGTACTATCAAGGGTTGGGTGTCGGCCTTAGCGGTCGTCTTTCAACGTCCCTTGGCCACATACTCCCTGGTACGTGCTTTTCTTCAGGGAGTTGGGCACTTGACCCCTCCAATGCGATCTCTGTTGCCGCCTTGGGACCTCAACTTGGTGCTCTGTCTTCCAGAAGCCTCCTTTTGAGAATATTCAGGAGATTTCCCTGCTTACGCTGTTCCAGAAGGTGGCCTTTTTGGTGACTATCACCTCTGCGTGCAGGGTGTTGGAATCGGCAGTGTTATTCTGTTGTTCACCTTACCTGGTGGTTCACAGAGATAAGGTGGTTCTTCGCCTCTGTCCGTTGTTCCTTCCTCAGGTTGTCTCTGATTTTCATTTGAATGAGGACATTGTGTTGCCTTCCCTGTGTCCCAGGCCAAAACTTCAGAAGGAAAGTGCTTTGCATGCCTTGGATGTGGTCCGGGCAATTAGGGTGTACCTGGCAGCTACGGAGTCATTTAGGAAGTCAGACTCCCTATTTGTGCTCACAGATGGGCCTCGGAAAGGATTGACCGCATCCTCTGTGACCATTTCCAGATGGATCACACAGACGGAGGTTCAGGTCTATTCCATCAAGGGTCAGGTTCCTCCTTTCCCTGTCAAGGCGCATTCTACTAGGGCCCTCAGTGCCTCCTGGGCTTTGCATCATCGGGCGTCAGTGACGCAGGTTTGCAAGGTGGCTACCTGGTCATCGGTGAACACTTTCACAAAGTTCTATAAAGTGGATGTGTTGGCACCTGCAGATGCTTCCTTTGGCCGCAAAGTTTTTGCAGTCTGCTGTTTAGAGGAATTGGTCCTCTTTGAGGGTGTATTGTTTTTTTCAGGTGAGCTCCAGTTTTGGTTGAACTCCTGTTTACCTGGTTGGCTATAGATAGCCTTGGGAGTTTATTTTTTGCTGGTCCCACCCCTCATGTTTTAATACTGCTTTGGGACGTCCCAATGGATAGGAAGATCGGGAGCTGTGTCTGTCAATGAATGAAAGAGAAAATAGGATATTTGACTTACGGTAAAATCAATTTCTCTGATGTTCATTGACAAACACAACATCCACCCCTCTGTGGAGTTGTATTTCTTCTGACACTGCTTGTAACAAAACTGAGTACTCATAGCAGAGAGAGGGAGTATACCTCCTGGGACTGCAAAAGGCGTGGCCAGAGTTTTTTTCTGCCTAGTGTCCTACTCTTGTATGGGGCAGTATAACCCAATGGTTAAGAAGACCAGGAGCTGTGTACGTCAGTGAATATCAGACAAATGGATTTTACGTTAAGTCAAAAATCCCATTATTTGGACTATTCAGATAGAGCCTTCATTTAACGAGCGACCCTATGTTCTTTTTCAGGGACACCCACTGAAGAAACGTGGCCCGGTATCCTATCTAATGAAGAATTTAAATCCTACAGTTATCCCAAATATTTTCCAGATCCTATCCAGAAGCACGCACCCAGGTATGGGCTGCAAAGATCCACATTTTTTCATTATTCCATTTGACACTTACTGCCATCTAAATTCACTTTCCTTTATCTCCATAGGCTGGATTCAGATGGGGCAAATCTTGTCTCTAAGCTCTTACAGGTCAGTAATAGAGAGGAGAAGGGACTAACTATAAGTGGTAATGATCATTTGAACAATGAATACACCATTGTAATTTAAATAACCATCAACTGTTATCCTGCTGCTCATACTAAATTGAACCATGCCCAACAGCCTGCAATCTTAAAATCATTATCTTTGTAATCTAAAACTTCCCTAAAAATAGCAGTGGCTGGCAGCTGAATGGTTAACAGAGTTGTCTTGAGGACAGACTGACAGCATGTGTTCCTACTGTTGTGTGATTGAGAGCATGCCCACAAAGCTGGCATAATATATAAAGGTGATATGACGCAATATATGGGGTTTACTGTAAATAGAAAATAAATAAAATTGCATAATCTCCCCAAAAAAGTCCATATGATAGCCCAATATGTCCATAGGCTAATCCATCAAGAGTCTGTATGCATGTCCAAAGAAGCACATATAGTAGGCAGCTCCACCAGAGAGTCAGGAATCAATCTCTGAAATATTGTGAAAAGACACAAAGGGGGGCGCCAACTAAGTGCAGTATTAATAGTAAACTTTAATAAAACAGCCAAATAGAAACTTGCATCAGATGGAAAGCGCTTGTCAGTAGATTAAAAGATGTTACAGAGATTAGTCAGCCCGGGGGGAAACTTCAAGCGGAGTTCCGGGCACAAAATCGACCTAATCGATTTTGTGGCCATCCGCCTCCTTTGCTTCACCTGAAAAGGAATTGGATAGTTAGGATTATTTTTTTTTTTTTACTTACCTTGTAATTGTAGAAAGAAATACTCACCTTTTTTCACTTCCTCCCTCTGTGGCCTCGGCCCGCGCCGTCTCTTCCGGCTTGCATTGATTCCTGGGAGCTGAACATCATCGCTCCCAGGAATCAATGCGACGGCACCGACCCCGCTCGTCACTTCCGGTGCGACGCCGCATTCCCTGCTTAACAGCTTCTGGGCATGCCCAGAAGCTGTGTAGGAATGCGGCGCCACGCCGGAAGTGATGAGAGGGGCCGGCGAAGGCGCATTCTGGGAGAAGAAGACGCAAAAGAGGATCGCGCTGGCTTCAGCTGCCCACAACAGAGATGGCAACGCTGTGGAAGAAATTTTATAAGTGAGTATTTCTTCTTGCAGGTAAATGCGAACCGGGACAGATGAGAGGCTAGCCATTGTGGAATGTACTAGCCCTGACTGTCCCGGGGGTATGTTCATTTAAAAAATGTTTTTGTGCCCGGAATTCCGCTTTAAGTAGCCGCTGGCGTAGTGGAGAGAGCCGTGAAGCCACTTATCAGCCAAAGCAGGAAGTCTCAGAAACCACCATGGAGCGCGGCACTGGAAGTGATGTCACATCGGGAGAAAGCCTGGTTGGCCTGTGACCATGGTTACAGGCCGCCCCCCTGGTGTGATGTCACTTCCAATTCTGCGCTCTACAGTGGTTTCCAGAAATCCCTGTTTTGGCTGGTGAGCGGCTCCACGTCTCTCTCCACCATACCAGCTGCTATTGAAGTGTCTCTCCTGGCTGACTGATCCATGCAATGACAAACTCATTGCATCTGATCTATGCGAGTTTTCATTTGGCTGTTTTATTAAAGCTAACTATTTATACTGAACTTAGTTGGCGCCCCCTTGTGTCCTTTTGCCACAAAGCTGGCATGTAGCAGCTCTATATAAACACAGATTTCAAGTCCTTACATTAGCTGAAATGGAAATACATTTTTATGCCTTGTGAAAAAATGCATTCATGAATAACCCTGAAGGTGCTAAGATGTGGCAGACAGCTATACGATGTAGTGTTGAAGCTCATTTTCTTTGATGGTAATGGGCTGCCTCTGCTGTTCTTGCTTGAAGCAGTTGCACATGCTCAGGTACAAGGGAGCACATGGAAAGCAACCCGGAAATACTGTGGAGAAGTGTGTAGAAATTAAACTTATATCTTTCTTAAGGGAAGTGGGGGAGGGTATATTTTGCTGTCTTTTAGGACCAGTTCACACCACTTGCAGTGCAGGAAATGCGTTTCCACAAGCATTTCCAGCACAGAAACACACTGCCTATTGCAGACACATGAGGGTGCCATTAATTGTTAATGCCACCCCCTGGCACCTAGCAAATCATCTAGGGAGGAAACACAGGCGCCACTCTGAGTGCAGTAACTTGAGATTTATTGAATAAAATCAATGGAACAAGGGGTACTCACAAATTAGATGAAAATAAAAGCTCATGACAACACTCCGGTCGGATCAGGATGGCTGGAGCGGTAACGGTCGACAGGCTGTAAGCGGTAGCTGGCCGTTCTTCCTGGTCCCGGGGACACTCAGAAGCCGATCCGTCGTCACTTCCGGTAGCGTGATGACGTCAAGGCACCGGCGACGCGTTCTCGGAGCATGCGCTCCTTCCTCAGACCGATCAGATCATCATTTGTATTGGTTGTTGTGTTTAGTGACACTTGTGAAGTCCCTGGTGATACTTTCATTGCCCGTTGTGCGCCAGCTGTTTTTATTTTTATTTTATTACCTAGCAAATCATGCCTGCTGTACTTTTTGCTCACATTTGGTAGCCCATTGAAATAATGGGCTGTCTTAAATACATTGTGTGGGAGCCAGCAAAACCACGCCTTTTATGTTGTGAACCGGCCCTAAATCTTTGCATGACAGATCCTCTTTAGCCAAAGAAAGTAGAATGCAGATCTATTAGCACTGTGTGTGAGTTAATGCTTTATTTCTGTGTTACAGTTGGAGGGAAGAAGGAGGATCTCTGCGGATGAAGCCATGAAACATTCATACTTCCAGGAACTGGGCGAACGTATTCACAAATTGCCAGACAGTAAGAGCTCTATCCTGCTCATGGTTGTCCATTTCTTTTTTTGCACATTCTAAGTAATTAGCAGTGGGAAGAAAAGCAAAGCAGTTTGGACATTTTTCCTTTAAGTGCCGATCCACACTAGCACGACTTGTCAGCCTGACAAGTCGCGCTCCCTCGCGGTCCATTGACTGCTACAGGACCTGTTTTAATAGGAGCGACACAAGTCACTCCGACTTAGAAAAAGGGTCCTGTACTACTTCGGGGCGACCTCGGAACGACTTGCATAGACATTCATTATAGGAAGTCCCTGCAAGTCGCTCTGAAGTCGTGGTGCATGGGAAAGCACAAGTCGCCCCTGAAGTAGTACAGAGTCGTGTCGCCTTAATGTGAACCGACTCTAAATCTCTAACTGTAGCCAGAAGCTGCCTGGAATTGGGAGCTTTGGATTACTCTGTGCCTAGGCACTGCAGAGAGGTGTTCCATGTGGCAATATAATCCTTACATTATCAAAATATATATTTTAATCGTACAGAACAGGACACAAGTTATATGCTTCTACCTTAGGTGATTGCTTTGGTAAACAGCAGTTAGTTTTTTTTTTGTTTTTTTTTTTTATGTTAGCCACTTGCCTACCCCGGCCAACTTTCAGCTTTCAGCAGTGTCTCGCTTTGAATGACAATTGCGCGATCATGCAACATTGTACCCATAAGGACTTTCTTTTCTTTTTTTTTTTTCTTTTTTTGAGGCGGCTGGAGCTTTTTTTTTTTTTTTTTTGGTGGCATTTATTCACCACTGGGTTTTTTAATTTTTGGTAAACAAATAAAAATATACCTATAAAATTTTGTGAAAAAGTAATTTTTCTTCTTCACTGATAGGCGCTGATGAGGAGGCACTGATAAGGGGACACTGATGTGCACTGGTAGGCAGCACTGATAGATGCACCGATGGGTTGGACTGATAGGCACTGATGAGCCACTGATGGGTGGCACTGATATTCAGGGCACTGATTATCAGTGTAAATGTGCCTGTCAGAATTGCCAGTTACCGCCTCTCCTTTTCCCACGCTGTGACAACGTGTAAGGAAAAGACTGCCAATAACTGGGAAGTCTGATAACAATGTAATCAGCTGTGATTGGCCACAGCTGGTCACATGGTAAAGGGCTGCTGTGATTGGCCCTTTACCTCTATCTGTGATTAGTTGTGCCCAAAGGACACAACGACCACAGAGGGCACCTGATGCGCTCCGAAGGGTTCTGGGAGGACGTCAATGGACACCATCATAGTTGGACTGGGATTTGTTGAGCCCTGCCATAGCCAGAACAGGGAGTGGGAGTATTTACCTGCAAATAAATCTCTTGGGGTTCCCCATGTCATCAGAACTAGTGTCCCCTTTGTAAGATTTCGCCTCTATTACTTTTCCAGGGACAACCCAACATATGGGACAGCAATAAACATCTAATCTGATTTAATCATCTACAATCTGTCCCAAACTAAAAAGTTTTGCACTTTAAAGCTTGGTCAGCAGCACCCTAGTGAAATTTGCCTTTTGGGCATGTTCTTTTGAAGGTAAGCTCCGCTTTGGAAATTCTCTTGAGATGGCTACTCAGGGAAGGGAGTTGTTGTATTATGTGAGGTAGTTCTCAGTGTGACAGATAGGAACTCAATCCTAGCAATTGTTCCAATTTCTTATCCTGCAACTTCATCTGTTTAGATTTGCAAAAGCCTAGGCCTTGATATCTGGCAGGTCTTGGTTAGGCCTTGTATATCCTCTTCCTAATACCTTAACTTTGCACTCTTGGCGCACTCCATTTTGCAAGAAGTAGCATTTCTTCATCACCGTTGCGATTTTCTGTGCACCTCTTGGGACATACTCAGATGCTTTTGCCCACGCAGAGCCCTTTTTTTGTGCTTAAAGGGTAAAGTTAGTTCCTTGTAAGGGCCTCTGTAGGAATGAAACCACCTTCTATCCATCAGCCCTAATAGTTGTTTGGACTTCTGCTGGTCTCTGCTTGGGCTACAACTTGCTTCTGCTGTCTTCTTCTGTCTGTTCATGTATGTTGACCCTTCTTGTTCTTTCTGTGGGCCTGTTGCTGCAAATTTGGCTGTTTTTGCTGCCCACCCCTCAATTTATTTCTTGATGAAGAATCAGCTCCTGTGTCCTGTACTGTAAATTATAGCAGTTGTAAAGTCACTGATCGCAAATTCCCTCTGACGTCAGATGGGAGAAGAGCGGCAGAAGGTCACGTGACCGCACAGTGGCGCTCTAAAACACAGTACTGCTGCATACGTTTTAAAAAACACAGACCCTGCTCTGTATATTGTGCTGTAACGGGGGATTTAAGAATTTGTGATCAGTGACTTTGCAGACACAGGGGAATAGTGGCGAGAGGGGCGGGGAAGAGATGGCTCTCACATACAGAAAGGGAGAGACTGCTGGATGACGGAGGCACGTAAACTGACCATGGTATCATGGTAGCCATGATTACTGTGGTCAGTTCACATAGGGGGACATAGGAACAGGCAGGATCAACTGGGTATTTTACAGCATAGAGAGGGACAAATTACACAGCACAAGCACTATGCTATATATCGTGCTTTAAAGGAACTTTTTTTTTTCTTTTGCGTTGCATAACTGTAAATTTCATATCTCGGAGAACAATATAGAACTCAGGTCCCTCCCACCTTCCTTTGTGATCTCCTTAGTGCTTTTAAAATACTGGAAAATCACAGAGTGGGTGGGATTATATGGATAAACTGGGGGTGTTCCCATCAAAGATTTTGCCAGTATCCAATCGCCTGAAGGTAGCATTAGTATAACCCATGGTCTAGGAATAACCACCTGTGTCCTGACTGTACTTTAAGATATGGAATTTACAGGTGCATCAGAATTTGAATTTTTGGCAGTAGATACAATAAGCAGGCTGTACTTACCTACCTTGTGCTCCTCCCGCTGCCCTCATCCAAGGGGATGACCCAGTATTCCCCAGTGGTGCAGGTGTGCTTGGCATGTTAAAATGTACGCCTAAATGCACGCAACAGAGCCTTGCTATTGGCCACTTAGATACTAAGCATTGCATTATGGGGAGGTACCGGGAAGTGTCACAAGTTGCTCCATAGGCAGAAGCAACTTGTATTTCTCTAGTCATCCAATGATGGTGCAAAGTGGTCTTTGGGAAGTATTAACTCTTTATGGTCTCTCCTTTTAATATGAGCCTTCTACTTTAGGAAAAGAACAGGTTCACTTGTAGTCTTTGTATAGTCCGAGGAAGCAGAATTTATGGCTCTTTGCCTTCTCTGATTTTGGTCAATGTATCCTCTAAATATTGTTCTTGCCTGTCCTGCCTGTGCAGAAAAATTCATTTCTGGCAAAGCCCTCGTAATGGTTGGTAACTAGTATTTTTTTCTCTTTTGCAGCTACTTCCATCTTTGCACTGAAAGAGATTAGTCTGGAGCCAGAGAACAAGCACAGGGCAGTCCCAGACCCAGGTAAGATGATTCAACTTCAAGTAAGCCTCTGCTTTGCCCATGATTCCCACTCTCAGCACATGTTCATCAGCATGGGGAAGCATGTGACTGGGCCCATCACCAAGCATCGGTGCTCTTGCATGGAGAGAGTCCATAGCCCTGTGTAACCTAGAACTTAAGCAAAACATAACTAGGTTGCATCTCCTGTTCCTGGCAGCCAAACACAGGGGTGGGGAGCAAAGGAAAGGTGAGTATATGCTCCTGCGGAGGAAGGGGGATTAAAATGAACCTTTCGCTTTGCCCTGCATAGAAAGGACACACGTTTTTTTCTTAAAGGGGGCCTTGTAAAAATTGGATTTTTGACTTGCTGTAAAATCCATTTCTCTGACGGAAACAACTCCTGATATTCTTAACCATTGGGTTATACTGCCCCCTACAGGAGTAGGACACTAGGCAGAAAAAAAGTCTGGCTATGCCTATGGGCAGTCCCAGTGGGTATACGCCCTCTCTCTGCTATAGGTACTCAGTTTTGTTATAAGCAGTGTCAGGAGAATTATAACCCCACAGAGGGGTGGGTGCTGTGTCCGTCAATGAACACCATTTTCTCTTTCGTTCATTGACAGACCTAGCTCCTGATATTTTTACCATTTGGACGTCCCAAAGCAGTGTTAAACATGAGGGGTGGGAACAACAAAAAATCCCCAATCGCAACCAAAACAACTGCAGCCCACCTGAAAGAAACAATACACCCTCAAAGAGGACCAAGTCCTCTTAAAAGCAGCCTGCAACATCCTTGGGGCCAAAAGAGGCATCCGCAGATGCCAACACATCCACTTTATAGAACTTTGTGAAAGTGTGCACCGACGACCAAGTGGCCGCCTTGCAAACCTGCATCACTGACGCCTGATGACAGAAGGCCCAGGAGGCACTGAGTGCCCAAGTAGAGTGCGCCTTGATAGGGAAAGAAGGAACCTGACCCCTGATGGAATAGCCCTGAATCACGTCTGTCTGACTG
The DNA here is from genome assembly GCF_965119305.1 of Pelophylax lessonae. Classification (NCBI taxonomy): domain Eukaryota; kingdom Metazoa; phylum Chordata; class Amphibia; order Anura; family Ranidae; genus Pelophylax; species Pelophylax lessonae. The sequence continues at coordinate 202,294,116 of NC_138774.1, forward strand.
TATTACCTGTCATTTTTTGGAATAAAGAATTATTTCTCAGTATCCTAAGAGTCGTCAGCATTTATCCTGGACCAGCTCATATTGTGGGTCTTTTCAGTGGGCATAGCTGATTACCTTCTCACTAGTTCAGGTTTGAAGTGGAGTCCTTCCATATGGTGGTGACCTTTTTTTAAGTCTTGAGCATGAGGTTGATTTTCCAGGCCCTCCCTCTGATTGTCTTGGCAGCTTTTCCCTGTTGGTCAAGGTGTAGGCCTCATCCAGTTCAGATTCAATGTTTTGGCCTTTCAGGTACCTCCTGGGCTGCTGACAGTCATCAGTTTTCTCTTATGCCGGTTAGCAATTGAGGCTATGTTTTCCACCCCTCAGTTGTGTTGCTTTTAGACACTCTGACAGTATCTGAACTCCTGGGTCCCTCAATGGATGAGACGCAAAACAGGATTTTTGTAGTCACTACAAATACTTTTCTTGGAGTCTATTGAGGGGCACAGGTCTTGTCCTTGTGTGTTTATGTTCATGCTTATGTTACTGCTTTCTACAGATTGAGGTATGCTGGGTAATGGAGGTGTCATCCTGAGGCTGACCTAGAGTTTTGTTTGCCATTGTCCAATTCTACCTGTAGGCCGCAGTATAACCAACAGTATCCAAATCCCTGTGTTCCTCAATATACACCAAAAAAGGATTTTACAGCAAGTAGAAAAATTACATTTTTTGATTGCTTGTTTTATTGAAGTGATACTAAACACACACTGTTTAGATTACATTGTCCCTTCTCTTTCTGTATGTATCCCTAATCGATATATAGCTGTCACATGACCCAGATCTTTCCCAGGCTGTCTGCAGGGAAACATAAGCAGGAGGAGCTTCTAGTCCTCTACTGCTGGTCACATGTTAAAAAAAATAAAAAAAACACCCTTTGGAATACAGAGTAAAAATAAATATTATCAAAAAACTGTTTTAAATTGTCAAATATATATTAGAAATCAAATCTTTATTATTTTTTTGGCAATAACAACATTGTGTGGGCAGATTTCTGCCAGTCACAGGCTGAGTCATGGTTAGTGGGCATTGAGGAGGAGGGAGGGAGTGGGCTGTCATTTACCACTGTCAGGGTTCGTACGGTCATGAAAAACCTGGAAAAGTCATAGAATTTTAAAATGGCAATTTCCAGGCCTGGAAAAGTTTTCAAAAATAATTTAACCCACAAAGTTTTGGAAAAGTCATGGAAATTTGTTTCACAATCACTGTATATTCGAATATGCAGAAAAGAGAGAAAGGCGCCACTCAGTGTAGCAGATGTAAATCATTTTATTGACACACATTAAAAACTTACATGGAGGTAAGCGTCTATCTTCATAGCTTGGCGTCCTTCCGGGTCCGTGGTGTTTCCGTCCCTGATTCTGGCCAGCACCCGGGAGATGACACTAGGGGAGAACCAAACAGGGGACTCAGTCAGATCGAGGCAGCGGTAAAGCGCATACCTCACTGGAGGGCCGCACGAACGTGATGACGCAGGGGGGGGGGGTGGTAACCGGTTTCGGAGCATGCGTGACCTGCTCCTTAGAAGCAGTTCACGCACCTTAGAGGCGGTAACTTAGGAGCGGTTCACGCATGCTCCGAAACCGGTTAACGCCCCCCCTGCATCATCACGTTCGTCCCCTGATTGGTTCTCCCCTAGTGTCATCTCCCGGCTGCTGGCCAGCCTCAGGGACGGAAAAACCGCAGACCTGGAAGGACGCTGAGCTATGAAGATAGGCACTTAACTCCATGTAAGTTTTTAATATGTGTCAATAAAATTATTTACATCTGCTACACTGAGTGGCATCTTTCTCTCTTTTCTGCCTGTTCGTGGAACTGTTGATTCGGCCTAACAAAGAGCTGCCCTCGATGTAAGCGCTGCATTTGTGCATCTGTGGCATCCATACCAGTCCGGCTGCACCTTATCCATCATGACTGTACACTACAAAGCTTTTCATTTATTTTAGTAAAAATATGCTGGGTGTAACATGGATTTTCTTCTTATTTAACATGTATGCATAGACATTTCATGAAACATTAGGTCATGAATATTTACTTGAAGTCATGGAAAAGTCCTGGAATTTTATTGGTAAAAATGTGTACGAACCCTGCTATGTATAATCCCACAAGTGTGACTCTATAGTCACATGGGCTGCTCAGATGTGATAGGGAGAAAATGCTCAGCATAGAAACTCATTAAAAATTGAATTTTCAATGAGTTGCCACCACAGCTGCAAAATCCTTAGCTGAATTGGGGACATGAACAGAAGGGTGAGATAGAGAGCAGCAGGATCAACCAGGTTCTTTGCCAAATTCAGAAAACAAATCTCATAGTAACGGAGTTTGAACAGCATGCAATACACCATTTAGTGATAGTTTTTTATGATGTGGGTTTAGTGACACTTTAAATATTTTTTATGAATGATCTTTATGTCAAGGAATGTGATAGTTTAGCCTCCATACAGTAAACCTGTTTTTGTTTTGTTTTTTGCAGTTAATGTACAGTCTCGTAGACTCAGCCTTGTTCTCGGGTGAATGCTTGGAGTCCCATCTTCAACCAGAAGAGTGTTGACCCTACAGCTGGAAACAGACTTAGGCCAGGCAGAGGCCTGAAGGACTGCAATTTGTGCCCGCAGTTGGAGGACAAGTAAAAACGTGGAATTTAGGCTGTGCCAGCATGTGGCACCTGCAGTACCCATATAATCTTTCCCGTTGCCGTGCGGACACTCTGTGCCGATCTGCTGCTGTTCCTCCGGGTATTTTTTTGCCACACTCCCTGCCGTGTGTCAACCCATACCCTCTTCCCTCCCAGCCTCCATGGTCTACCCAGTTATTGTTTCCTTTTTGTTCTTGGGAGTTCTAGAATGTGCTTAGTTCTTCAACCCCCAAAAATTGACATACAATCCTAATACCAAGAACTTTTGGAACCTTAACAGAGATCTTCTCTGTCAAGTCAGCTAACGACTCAATACATGACGTAGAAGACTCAAATACTATACTGGAGGACGGATTTCCAAAAAAAAACCTGGCATCTTGCAGGAGCTGTGAAGACCACAGTGAGCAGGGGAGAGGCTTTTGGAATTATTTTAGGAAGGCTACACTTTGCTGTGAGCTGATAAGGAGCGGTCATGAATACGAAGGGAGCGTTTTGCTGCGATCCTAGTTTTTTAAGGGCTGGTCTAGGCCTGGACCCAGTTGATCGGTAAAGGGCTTCTTGTTATTATTTTTGTAAACCCTTGTTTACTATTGAGTAAGTTATATTGTGGGTGAATCGTATCTCTCGTCCTCGTTGGTGAGCTGAAGGCCTCAACGGTGGTCGCTCTGGCGGCAAATGGGTCTCTGGTTAAGTCACTTTACTTTTCTCAGGAATAAAGAAGCAGGGCTGTGCCTGAGGCAGAAATACTCAGTATTATAAGAGAACGTCTTGTTTACTATGGTCTCCAGTAACGTGCAGGTACCAAAGCTTTGTAGGAGTCTAGATGCGGAAGGATATGTAAGAACAAAAAAAAAAAAAAACTACAGTTTTAAGTTGTGCGTAGAATCCTATTTTACCTTCCCTGTAATAATACCTTTTAGTTTGACACCCAGGGGAGGAGCAAGGCAGAGGCTCCACTTCTCTTCCTGCAACATATCGGATGTATGAACAACCAATAAAACAGTGAAACTCAAAATCAGCATTTAGTCATGCATTCCTTTATTGACCACTGTTTCTCTTATTTATGTGATACTGAATGATACCCAGTACATCATAATTTTACATCAGGGCTTCCGCTTTGCTGGGTCTATGGGTCTAACAGTCGTACTCATTCACGGCAAATCTAGAGGTAATCAAAGCAGCTGGAGGAACCTGTATGACCTCTAGGTTCGGGGACTTAAGCAAGGATGGAGTCCCTGTGGAAAACCAAACCTCTAGCTTGGCAACCAGGATCCAGCATATATTGAATAGTGTAGGCCGATGGTCCAAGCATTAGAGTAATTTGCACAAGAGACACCGTGGAGGCCATTTCTGATCTACTTTTGAAAATGCTGTGGTTTGAATCGTATGGATTCAATATATTTGATCTCATACTTCGTTTTTATCACAAACCAGGAGTACTGACATCACTTGCTGCAGGCTCGTTATTGGTCAACCAACTAGTTTTAGTTCCCACAGTGCACTGTGAAAACTTATAAAGGAGTTTGTAATAACATTTACAAACTTACAAGGATAAACCACTCCAAAAAATTAGGTGGATTACAGTGTCCAATGAAGCTTATAGTATGTGGTTGTGGTGGTCAACTCAAAAAATATAAGGGCCGAAACATGCCCGGAGGGCTACACAATAGCATTAATTGTCACAAATTTGCTAATTTAATTACTTTACGTTGCGATGCACCCAGGAAAAATGTTTGTGCAAAACAGTGAAGTGGAACTTGCAAACAAAAAAATTCCCCTATAAAATCCTGATACTAGCACATTATGAAATACTTCCCTTAGAACAAAGCCCTCCATCTGCATGCCGTCACCGCTTCCATCTTCAGCTGGTCTTCCTTCCGGGTTTATAGGCTCCAGCTGAGAGTGGCCGGGGCCGCTATGACGTCACTCCAGCGCATGTGTGGGGGAGCCCCGCAGGCTCCAGCACAGTATGCCGAACCTTCAGAGTAGGGATAAACCAATATGGGTTTTTTTCAGGGCCGATACTGATATTTTGGTCACTAAGTATTGGTATCGGCCGATATTTTGTACATTTAAAGTTTTAAAAAATAAAGACAATTTTTGACAAAAATCTGGTACTGAACATGTGGGGTAGGTCTTTTAGCTGTAATGTGCGGTCTTCCCTTCCCTCCCTGCCAGGAATCCCGTGTGAACCTAGTTTAGTATCATTAAAATCCTAGAATCCACTTTATTAGTGTTTTATATAATGTCCAGTGTGTGTTTTTGTAATAGAATAGTAGGAAATACCTTCATTACATCGCTGCTCCGGGCTCTCCTCGCTAATCTTCCACTCTGCTGTTTTCTCCTCTCATAGCTGTCAGAGGAGGATCTCATCCTCTCCCCTCTGCAGTGTACATAGAAGCGCCGGGTATTAGATTAGAATAGTGTGAAATACCTTTGTTACATCTCCCGCTCTGCTGACCTTCTCTCCTCCCCCACTGATAGCTGGGGGTCATGGAAGGGCCGAGCGGTGAGGTAATGAAGGTATTTCACACTATCAGATTACAAAAACACACACTGGACATTATATAATACACTAATAAAGTGGATGCTAGGATTTTACGTACATTAATATCGGTAATATAGGCCAGTTCCAGGGCCGATACCGATATACTGGTTGATCCCTACACCGGCTGCATCAAGTATGAATATCTCCTAAACACGACACGTTTAGGAGATATTCAATGTACCTACAGGTAAGCTTTATTATAGGCTTACCTGTAGGTACAAGTCAAAAAATGCCTTTACTACAACTTTATTCAGACAGTTGAGGTTGATCTGCTGACAGCCTTAAAGTGGAATTAACCCCTCCTATCCTTTAGTCGAGGAAGCTGCTTCTGTTTGATCTGCAATTAACATGCTGCACATGTAATCAGTTATGACACCAGACATTTTACGGTATGACAGTTTGGTTGAGGACACAAGCAAATGTGACAGTTAGCAATCCCAGTATTCCAGGAATGTAACTTTTTTGATTGGTTTAGATCCACTTTATGATTTACTGCTGTTCAGGGGCTCTAGACTTCACCAAATGGCAGCCTCCAGCAAGGAAAAACAGGAGCAATGCTGGAGGCAACTTACATCACAGTGATTTTGGTAGCATGATTATTAATGTGGAATGTTTGTTCCTTGCTAAAGAACATTGTTTTTTATCAAGTTGTTTTGGTTAAAATTCTGCTTTAACAAACTAGCAGGACTTAAAGGATAAGTTCACCTTTGGTAACGTGATTCCAAGGCTGCAGCCGCTACCATGCCTGCCCACATGACCTCATCATATACACACTGCTCAGTGTGTGAATGAAGTACAAGTACCGACATCCTTTGCGGTTGTCAGCTTGTAGTTTTCAATAAACTACCAGGGGGAGCTGTGGAGCGCTGTGGTAGTTTGATTTCTTCCTGTCAGTGTATCTGTGTACGGGTACACAGATCTACTGACAGATATGGAGACGACCTGCATGACACCAGTGATCTGCTAATCACTGGTGTAATGTTTTCCAGGCTCCAAAAGAAAAAAATGCACATTTTATTTTTTTTCTTTACCTGCAATAAAAATGTGGATTTACTATTTTTTTTTTTTTTTTTCATAAAAAGGTGAACTTAGCCTTTCAATTTTCTGACTAAAGTTCCACGTTAAGTTGCTCTGCCAGCCCAATCAAAACTAAGAAGACTTAATGAAAAAAATGAGTAGTCTGTCTTAACACAACATATCCTAAGGCCCCTTTCACACAGGCAGGCTGTTCAGATCCGCCTGTCCGTTTTTTGGCGGATCTGAATGGATGCCCTATGCATCTCTATGCGCTAACATCCGATCCGATCCGTCAAATCTGGACAGATGGAAACCCAAATCGGATGAGAAAGGACAGACGGTCTGTTCTTATCCGATTCCCCCATAGAGAACAGTGGGACCTGACAGCTCTGTCTCCGCACACAGCACGGAGACAGAGCTGCCATCCGCCTGCTCACCCGGGGATCAGCGGATCGATTCCCCCGCTGAGAAAAACTGAGTCCGCCGACTGACTCCCCTGTGTGAAAGGGGCCTAACTCTTGGTACCCCACTGCATTTGAGCAACACATTGGGGTTGACTTACTGCACCTGGAGAGTGCACAATCAGCTTCTAGCTTTAGCTTGTTCAATTTAACCACTTAAGCCCCGGAAGATTTTACCCCCATTCCGACCAGGGGGTATTTTGCGATTCGGCACTGCGTGACTTTAACGGAGAATTGCGCGGTCGTGCGACGATGTACCTAAACGAATTTGGCGTCCTTTTTTTCCCACAAACAGAGCTTTCTTTTGGCGGTATTTGATCACCTGTGCGATTTTTTGATCACGCGCTATAAACAAAAAAAGAGCGTCCATTTTGCAAAAATAGCAATATTTTTCCCTTTTTTTTATATGAAATTCCCCCCCAAAAAAATGTAAAAATCAAAATTTTTTAAAATTTTCGGCCAATTTGTTTTATGCTACCTATGTTTGGTAAAAAAAATCGCAAAAAGCGTATTTTGATTGGTTTGCGCAAAAGTTATTGTGTTTACTAACTAAGGGAAAGATTTTTGTCATTTTTGTTGTTTTTTTTTTTAACGCGTAATGGCGGCGATCTGCGATTTTTTTTGCGGTACTGCGACATTGCGGCGGACAGATCGGACCCTTGACTGACATTTTTGACACTTTTGGGGTTACCAGTGACATTTCTACAGTAATCAGTGCTATATATATGCACTGTTACTGTAAAAATACACTGGTAGTGAAGGGGTTAACTTTATTTGAGAGGGAGGGGCTGTGTGTGTCCCTAGGGGCGTGATTCTAACTGTGATTGGCTGGGGCTTCAGCTGTATGCAGACTGATCAACGGATCTACATAGTAGATCCAGATGATCAGCTCTCATACAGCGAGGAGAATGACAGGCAGCTTGTTTACACAAGCTGCCTGACATTCTCCCTCTCCCCCGCCGATCGCAGAGTGGCCGGCGGACATCGGGTCCGCCGGTCACACGCGCGGGGGGGTCCGTGACCACTCGGGAGCGGGAGCGCGCGCTCGCTCCCTAGACCCTCACAAGCTAGTGACGTAGCCCTACGTCACTTTGCCTGTGAGGGGCTGACCGCCGACGTAGATAGTCGTGCAGCGGTCGGCAAGTGGTTAAGCTTTGATTAAAAAAAAAAAAAAACGGAAACTGCTTGGTTTTTCTGCAGAGCTTCACCCGATTTTGCACTCTTCAGTTTTAGTAAATCAACCCCATTGTGTTACTAGGCCCTCAGATAAGGGCAGAAATTTGCACCTCAGTGACAGTTTGCAAATTTTAAGTCCCCTTTCACACATACGGACCGTTCGTCTGTTTTTCATCCATCTGTTGACGGATGAAAACAGACATCAATGCATTCCTATAAAAAAACGGATGTAAAAGGATGATCATTCATTTAACCTTCCTAGCGGTATTCCCGAGCGTGACTCGGGGTCAGATTTTAGAGCCAAAATCGGTATCCCCGAGCCACACTCGGGGTAGCGCTAGGAAGATCGCTGGATCCTGGTAGAGGTTTTACTTACCTCTTTTCCGGGATCCAGCGAAAAATGCGGGCGGTATGCGGCGGCGGAGCTTCCTCTGCGAACCCCGACTTCCGTCTCCGGCGACGTGACGTCCGCCGGGGGGTGGAACCGGCGGCAAATTCAAATGTAAAAACACCCAAACACACTGATACCATTCAAATAAAGAAAAATCACATTACATTGCCCCCCAGTGCCCTTTCCTGCAGTATTACTGTACTATTTATGTAAATATATATATACACATATACGTAATTCTTGTGAAGGAGCAGCCCAAACCAACTGTATACATTATATATATATATATATATATATACACAATATATGTATACATACATATTATATGTATATATATAATATATATAATAAATGTATACAGTTGGTTTGGGCTGATCATTCACAAGAATTACATGCAAAATAATGGTACCGCTTTCAGCACCTAAAATCCAAAAGAATCATACCGCCAGGAAGGTTAAATCGGTTTTCATCCGCTTCTGTTTTTTTTGAAGGGACGAAATCCAAATTTTTCATCTGTTAAAAAAACGGATCGGATGACAACATGGATAACAAACTGATGTCAAAGGATGAAAAACTGATGACAAAAAAGTGTGACTGAACTGATGAAATGAACGGGTCCGTATGTGTGAAAGAGTCCTAAAGGACATTGTGCTTGTTTTTACACATAACACCGATCAGCCATAAAATTTTGACCACACACAGTAACCTGTCCAGGTATGGAAACCACTAGACCACTGAAGGTATACTGTGGTATCTGGTGCCAAGCCATCAATAGCTGATACTTTAAGTCCTGTAAAGTGTGGGATGGGGCCTCCATGGATCAGACTTGTTTTTCCAGCACATCCCAGAGATGCTTGATTGAACTGAGATCTGGAGATCAAGTCAACACCTTATATTCGTTCCCTGGAATTCATAAAGACTGGGGCAGGCAGATTTTGCAAAAGTGTCGCCAAATTTCTATACCGGTCTAGAACTTGTACTTGAATTTCAAATGACTAGTGTCTTGTCTATACAGACAAGTAATAACACCGCCACGCATTCTGTATATAGATTTTTGCACTTATTGATCTTGTACAACATTCTGCACTTAGTCCACAATTAGGTTTTCATTGTGCTCACAGAGCAGTGGATGAATACAGGACATCATTGTCTGCCTGAAATGTACAGCCATCACCAATAACAGACAGGTATGGCTAATTCCCTGACTGGGATACTATGTGAAAATTCTTCCTCTTCTTTATCCTGACAATCCACAGGATGTAGCTAATAGCTGATAAGAGCCAGTAGTTTCAAAGGTGGATTGAACATAGACAGAATTTATACAAGGGGTTATTCATTTCTCAGGGTACATGAAGTATATGGCTATTTAGTTTCACTGAGTACTTCTAGGGTAATATTTCAACTTAGTTTGGATTAATGGGGAGTTTAAAAGAAGTATGGCCAAAGCTTTTTTGGCCATACTTTTCTTCTGGGTCACAGATGTGCACTTACCTTTGCTCTCTTGCCCTAGAATCAGCCGACAGCAGATTGGCATCCCAGTGATCAATGGAGGGAGAGAGTGGTGACTGACAGTCACTTCTCCCGGAAGACTGAGAACTCAGCAATTACCAGTCATGTGATTGCTCAGATCACAGGCTTAGAGCCAGCAGGGAACATTCTAGGTGAAAATTATTTGAGCAGTATTTGGGGGATTCAGGGACCACTTTATGTCTACCAGGCAAGGCCAAGTATTGCTAGTCTGTGGGCCTAACCTTTTTGACAAGAGCTCCTCTCTGGCACTAACCAACAACATCACTTCCCCCACTGTGGGATAAGTTGTGTGTGCCTGACACTGTCCAGTCAGGAGCAATTATAATGCAGAGCACACCCCCCCCCCCCCCAACTGAAGAAATAGGCTGAATAGCACTGTTCTGGCCCAGCAAGAGAGAAAATGTCATGTCAGAGGGGACAGCGACAGCCATACACTCCACACAACCAGACCTGCAGATACTCCAAACACGGCACAAATCGAGCCATAGTTCACCAACTTATCAGAGTTAATGTCACAGTGACAGCCAGTGCTGTCACCCCTTTTATCCCGCTATGGTCATTTCCTATGTAAACAATGCAGAAGAAGTTTATAGTGCTCTGCTCACACAGCACTCCCTGTGCAGAAGCTGACCGATTCACTGACAGCTCACCTGATTGCAGGTGGCTGCTAGTTGGGCACCATGGCTATAAGGTATGTCAGTTGGCAATGTTTAGCTACATGGTGAGTGGAAAAGAAAGGAGGGGGGTGCACCATCTAAGTGTATCTGTATGAATATTTAGAATATATCAGGATAAATGCACTCGCATGAGTCGGGATCAGCATGTGGCTGTGGCCCTCTGAGATATGCAGAGGTTGGCAGGTAAGTGGTTGTATCGGCAGAGCTCAGCTGGGAAGCGTCTGGAAGGTAGATGGAAAGGATCGCTGCTGTGTTTGGAGAGCAAGCTGTCACAGAGTGCTTCTGGCTTCCTGAGGTCCTCAGCTGGCTTTGCTGCATCTGGAGGTGAAAGGGGTGGTAGATGGAAAGGATTGCTGCTGTGCTTACAGAGCAAGCGGTCATGCAATGCTTCCTGACATCCTCGGCGAAGATCGGCTGCATCCGGAGGTGAAAAGGGGGGGTAGATGGAAAGGATCGCTACTGTGTAAGCTGTCACACATTGCTTCCGGCTTCCTGAGGTTATCGGCTGCATGCGGAGGTGGAAGGGATGACATCAGTACGTCCAGTTGATGCGTCAGAATGCTGATCCCGACTCATGTGAGTGCATTTATCCTGATCTATTCCAATTAATAATACAGGTACACTTAGATCAGGCATGTCCAACTTGCGGCCCACTGACCCCTGACAATTTATTTTTTTGCTGGGGAGGAAGGAAGTCGGGTTGGGGGCACAGCCAGAGTGGCTTCCAACTAACAGTAGGCAGAGGCTGCCTCGGTGGGGAGGGAGAGAGGCGAGCATGTGCAGTGTTTCTGACTCCTACCACCATGACCACTTCAAATCACTGAGGGGGGCACGGCAGCATTTTATTACTTATATACCTAAACTATAGTACATATTTTATATGCAGCCCGAGAACATTTCTCTACACTCAATGTGGCCCAGAGAAGCCAAAAGGTTGGACACCCATGACTTATATGGTGCGCCCCTTTTATTTCATATGTGTATTAGGTTATCTCAGGACCTATCCAGGGGAGCTGCTGTCATCACCCTTCCTTAATGTACTTTTTTTTCCCCCCTAGGGTCACAGTTGCACCATTATTTCTTTAATATTATACATGGCAAATGGAGGCTCTTCTGTCATGTACACAGAGTATATATGCACATAACCGAAATACGATGTAAGAAAGAAAGAAAAAAAAACACTTTGCCACAAGGCCCTGATTAACTCTGCACACACAATTAGGTATGGCGCCTTAAAAATACAGTGCCATTTGTTGCATCTTTGGTACTGCGTGTAAAATTAAAAAAAACATCAAACCACATCGTCATGAGAAAGCAGGTCTGAACTAGGTAAAGTAAGTTGTGCTTTCAGTATGATAGGTTAGAGAATTACAATTTAATAAAGTGTCAACACCTAGACTGCAGTCGTATGAGGTCAAGCCAAATCTCTCAAGATGATGCAAGAGTTGGGGTCCACTGCATTCCCAGGATTTCACCAGAAGACCTTTGCCACCCTTCTTGACAAAGTGGTAAGTTAAATATATATATATTGTTTATTGATAGACACAAGAAACCTTTAGGTCCTCAACCAACTTCTTCTGTCCTTTTGGCTCCAGTTCACCAAAAGGAAATCTCCTCCATCGCCTGAATTAGGTGGAGGCTATGAGAATCCATCTCTCAACTATTGTTTTTTCAGGATTTTCATTTTGACATACTGAATACCGTTTCACTGGCTTCTCATTCTATTATCTCTAGATAGCTCAGGCAGACCATCATCCATGTTTATTGTCTCAAGGATTGAGACTTGCTGTAAAATATTTAATAGTAAATGGATTGTTTTGGAACAAATAAGAGCAGCAGCTTATTGCTTATAAAATATTATTTATTCGCTTATGGCACTAGTCCGTAAGAAAAATACTCTGGATAAAGAATCTCTTTTGGCTGTGTGAAGTGATCACTGGCTGTAGTCCAAAACCAAGTCCTTTGAAATCAGCTCTTCCTCCACATTCTCTAAGGCCCACTGATGCTCCGTTATCTCCATGGCTTCCCATTCAGCCTAAAAGTAAAAGTTGGTAAATAAATAAAATGACACAAAAAATAAGTCATACAGTGCTTTGAAATTTTCCACATTTTGTAATGTTACAACCAAAAAAATAAACTTATTTTGTTTGGATTTTATGTGATTGACCAACACAAAGTGGCACATAATTGTGAAGTAGAAGGAAAATAATAAATGGTTTTCAAAATTCTTTACAAATATCTGAAAAGTGTGGCGTGCATTTGTATTCAGCCCCCTTTACTCAGATACCCCTAACTAAAATCTAGTTGAACCTGCCCGGTGATAGCGCGATACTGGGTGCAGATTTTTGATGTTATAAATCGTAGACTAGACCTTACTCTTCGGCTCTCGCCGGCGATGGCCCTGCTGGGCATTGTGGATGATGATGCTGAGAGGGAAATAATTTTGTAATGGATTGCCCCTTCCCCCCCCTCGGTAATCTCCTGGGAACACTCCATTGATGCTTTCCTGCCGCTGTATAAATTAACATATATGTTGCGAAACTGTCCTAAGAAGTTTGACAGGGTCTGGCAGCCTTGGATGGCATCTATGAGTTAGGTGCGGTGGCTGACCCTGAGTCTGCATGGGGTGTTCCCGGGTGGAGGTGTGGAGGGAGGGCTGAATGTTTATCTCTCCTACATGACTGTCTTGAGTTGCTGAGGATTATTTGCACGATACTGTATTTCTTGTTGACCTGTTCTGTGTTGTGTTATATTTGTACATGTGTCCTTCCACTTTATTCCATAAAGGAACCGTTTGTATTGTAAAAAATCTAGTGGAACCAATTGCCTTCAGAAGCAACCTAATTAGTAAATAGACTACACCTATGTGTAATTTAATCTCAGTATAAATACAAGTGTTCTATGAAGCCCTCAGAGGTTTGTTAGAGAACCTTTAGTGAACAAACCGCATCATGAAGGCCAAGGAACACACCAGACAGGTCAGGGATAAAGTTGCAGAGAAGTTTAAAGCAGGGTTAGGTTATAAAAAAAAAATACCCCAAGCTTTGAACATCTCATGGAGCACTGTTCAATCCATCATCTGAAAAAGTATGGCACAACTGCAACCCTACCAAGACCTGGCCGTCCACCTAAACTGACAGGCTGGGCAAGGAGAGCATTAATCAGAGAAGCAGCCAAGAGGCCCATGGTAACTCTGGAGGAGCTGCAGTGATCCACAGCTCAGGTGGGAGAATCTGTCCACAGGACAACTATTAGTCGTGCACTCCACAAATCTGATATTAATGGAAGAGTGGCAAGAAGAAAGCCATTGCTGAAAGAAACCAATAAGAAGTCCCGTTGACAGTTTGCAAAAAGCCATGTGGGGGATACACCAAACATGTGGAAGAAGGTCAGAGGAGATCAAAATTGAACTTTTTTGCCTAAACGCAAAACACTATCACACTGAACACACCATCCCCATCGTGAAACATGATGATGGTGGTGGTGGAGTCATGGAGTGGGAATTCTTTTCTTCAGCAGGGAGAGGGAAGCTGGTCAGATTTGAAAGGAAGATGGATGGAGCCCAATATAGAGCAATCTTAGAAGAAAACCAGTTAGTCTGCAAAAGACTTGAGAATGGGGCAGAGGTTCACCTTCCAGCAGGACGACCCTAAACACAGCCAGAGCTGCAATGGAATGGTTTTAGATCAAAGCATATTCATGAGTTAGAATGGCCCAAACCTAAATCCAATTGAGACTCTGTGGTAAGACTTGAAAATTATTGTTCACAGATGCTCTCCATCCAATCTGACAGAGCTTGAGCAAAAATCTCACTGTCTAGATGTGCAAAGCTGGTAGAGACATCCCCAAAATGACTTGCAGCTGTAATTGCAGTGAAAGGTGGTTCTACAAAGTATTGATTCAGGGGGGCTACTACAAATGCACACCACACTTTTCACATATTTGTAAAAAATTATGAACACCATTTTCCTTCCATCTCACCATTATGTGCCACTTGCCCATAATCCCAATAAAATACATTTACGTTTTTGGTTGTAACATGACAAAATGTGGAAACTTTCAAGGGGTGTGAATACTTTTTCAAGGCACTATTTCAGTCTGCAGCTGTTGTGATTTTCTAAGGCTGCTTTCACACTGAGGAATTTTTGCGTTAAAAAAAAAAAAAAAAGCTCAAGAAAAAGGCTTCCCTCTATGCATGTCTTCACACTGGGGCATTGCACTTCCGTTGCGGTGTACAAAATCCTTCTTGCCACATTTTTGAAACATGTTTGGTAAGTCATAAAAAAAAAAAAAAAAACACACCTCCCCATTGAAAGCAATGAAAAACGTAGCAAAAATGCACCCGCGATGCCCTTTTGATTCATCTGTCCTTAAACACTCCCCAAACGTGGTAAAATTACAGCAAAAACATGGAAAAATGCATATCAATGTAAAAGTTGCCTTAAAGTGGAACTTCACATATTGTGAAGTTCCCTCCTCTCCCTCTCCATCCCCCCCCCCCAATAAAGCACACTTTTTTTTGTTGAAAAAGGCTCTGTCCCGCCATCTAATGCCCATCATTTGCCTAGGCAAATTATGGACGGCATGCCTGCTATGGCTCCTGGGATATGCACATAACATATTCCGGGAGGCATAGTGCTTGATAGAGAATGGAGGAGGAGTGGCAGGCTTAGTGGCCTGTCATCTGGAGACCCGCTGGCTAAACCCGGAAGAGCTGGCAAGTATCAAGATGACGACGCGGGACCAGAATTCTGACAGGGTTCTGCAAGACACCGCTGAATCGCTGGCCAGGTGAGTAATTGAAACATTCAGTACCCACCACAGGGTATGCAGGGGTTTAATAAAAAATGGGGAGTAAGGGGGGAGCCCGGAGAACTGCTTTAAGCTGACAAAATGTTCATAATTCCATAGTACACATGACAAGAGGATCTCAGGGCGATGTCACACAAATCTGACTTACTTTGGCTTCTCTTTGCAGCCTCAAGTCACTAGTTCAGTTATAACAAATGTTATTCTGTAGCTAAGTTTCAGCAGTAGATCTGCAAAATGCTGTGCATCTCACTCAGATTTATTTTTTCAGAAGCCTGCACTGAACTTTGGGTAAAGTTTCAGACATTGCCAGCTCTACCCTTAATTTTCCAACAGTTAGCCTTTCATGTTTGGTAATCTACTGGCCATATGCGTGCTACATAGTGTACTGGGCATACAGCATTTCTCTTGATTTGCTACACAACTGAGATGATCATAGCAAGCATGCTATTCCCAAATCATTCTTTTTGGCTATGGCCAGCTCAGTGCCCCTTTGGGGCATGATGTATGAGCAGGATAAGGCGAGTACACAGAACTAGATTACTTTACTTTTAGGTAGAAAACTAAACTTAAAAATGCTCCATTCCAGAGGGGGTCCGGTGCGGGAGGACGTTTGGTTCGTTTGTCCTTTTCTTCTGCTCTTTTTCCCTTTCTTTCTTTGCCAACCATGGTGTGGGATATTCTCCTTTACCCTTTTTTTTGTCTCTTTCTTTGTGTTTTCTTTCTTTCTTGGGGGCTGGGCGGCAGGAGAAACGATATCTGCTCTGGGCAGCGGAGCTTTAGTATAGGTTCCCAGACATGGGTCTATGCCTTATTGGCCACTGAAGGGTGACCACCGGTTTCCTTTATTGTTAATACACAAACCCATGTTCATTGGTACTGTTTGTTTACTAGTTCTTCTTCTGGGGGGGGGGGGGGGGGGGGCTGCGCCCTATCGCGGACACAGTTTGTGCCCATTTGGGGTGTCTGGGGTGGGGCGGGGTCTCTGCTCGCCCGGCTGTCCTCCGGCTTAGTTGGTCCTTTGGACTCTGTCTATACCTCCTTTGGAGAAGATCAGCTATGGGACCTTGTGTATCATAATGTTATGTACATTCTTTGCTGCCCACATGTCATTGTTTTATATATTTACACTGTTGTGGTGCGCGGTACTTTTCTGTATGCTACCCCTTTTGTTTTACTATTTGCTGTTTTTTGTATAAACTCAATAAAAATTGCATACTAAAAATGCTCCATCCCCCTCCTAGCACCTATTCTGACTAACCTGTGTAAGAAAGCTCTGTCTACTTACCTATTTTCAGGCCGCTCTGGTCACATGAACTCCACTGCGTCAGCTGCAGGGGAGAGGAGAATGCTCGTCAATGACTGGCAATGCTTGTGAGCGATGAGGTCACCCATAGGCTTACTATCCTCATCCATTGTAGGTGCTTCCTCCTCTCTCCTGCAGCCACCACTGGCTGACACATGGGAGCTGGTGGCCTGATTACATGACCAGTCAGTTACAACATGAAGCCCCAGCAACTAGCATTTCAGAAAGAGATCAGCAATGACAAGCTCCTCATTTTTCGTATGACAGTATTACTTTAAGCAATATGGAGTATGTTTCAGCATCCTAATGGATGATAGCCTTAAGCAAGTGAATAAAATGTATCAGTCTACATACCTAGGGAACAAAAGTGAAGTGTTCATTTTTTTTTTTTATTTCTCTCAACAAAACTGGAGCTTCACTACACAAGTTCAAACTGATGGTACTCACTTTAAAAGCTTTATTAGTATCAGGGGGCACAGCCATGGCTGCTCCAGTCATCTGGTCTTGCATTATCCGACTTTGATCAGCAGCTGTGAAGACAACAGAACTGTAAAGGCAGTTTTCAGTATGCTATAAAGCAAGACCAGAAATCCACAACTTTCCTGGCAACGACAGAATTTGGTATTAAATAAAGTTCATGTGACCCGATACATGGGTTTCAAGATCATATACCTATCAAATATAATGTGGTGTGGTACAACTGTTCCTGAAGCAAGCCACGTGAACAATGGTTACAAAGCAGGAGACATTCATTGTGGACAATTTCCAATAGCCTCTCTTATAACCACTTGACCCCTGGAAGGTTTTACCCCCTTCATAACCAGGGTATTTTTTGCTATTCAGCACTGTGCTACTTTAACTGACAATTGCTCGGTCAACACTGTACACAAATAACATTTCTTTTTCTTTACACAAATCCATGGTATTTAATCACCACTGGGTTTTTTATATTTTGCAATATAAAACGGAAAAAACATGTTTTTCTTTGTTTATGTTATAATATGTTGCAAATAAAGCTCTTAATTTTAGACCAAAATGTAATCTACTACATTTCTTTGGCAACAAAAAACTCCTCAAATCAGTGTACCGTATATACTTGAGTATAAGCCGAACTGAGTATAAGCCGAGGCCCCTAATTTTACCACAAAAAAAATGGGAAAAATGATTGACTCGGGTATAAGCCTAAGGTACAATGCAGGGCTGCGGGCATGGTACAGGACAATGCTGCGGGCATGGTACAGGACAATACAGGGCTGTGGGAATAGTACAAGAGAATGCGGGGCTGCGGGCAAACTACAGGAGATGCAGTGCTGCGGGCATGGCACAGGTGTACCATGCCCGCAGCACTGCATCCCTTGTAGTATGCCCGCAGCCCCACATAATGGCAGGTAGTGCGCGGCTGTGTTTCACTTACATGTTCTAGAAGAGCTTTAAATTTAAAAATGCCGCCGCCCGGTGCCAACGCGTCATTGCACATGCTCCGTTCGGGAAAGCTCGTATACGTTCGGCTATTCCCGGAAATAGCCGAATGTGTACGGCCTGTCCCGAGCAGCGGTGGAGCATGCGCGGTGACACGTTGGCGCCGGACGGTGCCATTTTTAAATGTACAGCACTTAGGGCTGGCCGGGGAAATCAAGGATTCATTTTTTTTACAGTTATTGCTTATAACAGTGATGATCAAGCAATACGCAACTGCCATGAATACCTTTTACATTCATGACAGCTTGCTTACAGTTGACATGCTGTTATTGGCTACAGCCAATCACAAGGTACAGGTTGCTGTGATTGGCCCAGGTACCATGAGATAGCTGTAGGCCAAACACGGCATCACAAAACAGCCATTCCTGACTGTTTTTGGACATTGTAATCATGTGATCGCTATGACAGATCATAGCGATCACACACCCCAGCAGCTCACACTGAGCACCGAAATCCGCTGTGTCCCCAGGGGGCGTACTAGTGCGAACATGCTAGGTGACGTACCAATACTCAGCCTACCCTGGCTTTGCCGCTATCTGGAGTAAGTGTACTGCGGGTGGGCGGCAAGGGGTTACTAGGCAGGGTAAATTGAATCAGTCACTAAACAAAAGGTTATTTTTGTTTAAAGATTTACATGGTCATTTGAATAAATAATTTAAGGGATATATAACTGTTCATCCACATATTACTTTTAATACTTAATTAAGCAAAATACATTTTAATCTGGTCAAATCTGTTATTTACCTCCCTCGTCTTCCTCTACTCACCATTGTCCTGTCCCAAAATGAGCGTGTACATACTACGCAAACCAAATACATTAAGGAAATACCAGGATGCAGAACTGACCCTACAAGCAAAAAACAGGTCACATTCAATGTGAAAAGAAAAAAGAAGAAAAAAAAAAAAAAAATGGAGATAATATAATGTATATGCCCTTACCAAGAAGCATCCAGAGAGACCAGCTCAATTCCACGCTGTAACATTGGCTTGAATCGTAATGTTAAGGGAAATGGAACTTTGGCTAAAAAAAAAAATAGGTACACAAAAATATTTTTAAGGACTTCCTTGGTAAAGTTTACAAAATGGACTAAAATGCCTTTACCCAAATTAGAATTCATCTTGCACTGATACAGAAAATGTGGTTGCCTTTGATTATTATAGTAGTTCTTTACTGATAAAATAAGAATGCTCCCCCACTATAGGAAAGAATGTATAGTACTTACTTGTGAGAAAGCCAGAGAAAGCCCAGTTGATCCAGCCTCCAATGACGATCATAGGTAAAACGTTGGTCAAATTACCTTTCATCATTTCTGTCATCATTGTGGGGTCTGTAAAGAGAGAGAGTGATCATATGGGACAGGGCAAAGAAAAAGCTTCATTTTAATGCCTGGCATCCCCCCTGCATACACATTTCTTCTTGGCTCCCTCCACCAGGTACTTCTGAAATTTCAGGTGACTCACTCCCATGTGGCAGCACTGGTGGATGGTCAGCTGGTCTAGTGCCGTCACATGAAGGTGGGGGAAAGTCCTCAGGTTGCCCTGTGTAAGGTCCAAATGGTGGAAACACAGGGCTACTCCTGGCAGCAAACAGAGCAGCAGGGAACAAAGGTTAATGGGCCATACACACTATAAGATTTTCTGAAGACTTTTTCCTTTAGACTTACCAAAACCATATAATATGAGGTCAAACCTAAACACTTTCAATTTGTATGCAATCTGGAAGGCCCTTGCACTACATAGAAAAGGTAAATCTGAAGGAAATCTAACCACAAAAGTTGGATAGTGTGTATCCAGCTTAAGTTATAAATGTTGCAGGAAAATTAATCAGGAGTGCAGGCCAGGGACCCGAGAAGAGGAGGATCAGGGCTGTTCTGAGCAAAACCACTGCACAGAGGAGGCAAGTATAACATGTTTATTATTTTAATTTTAAAAAAAATAGGAGGCTTTAATATTTTAAGCATCTGATCAAATACCTTGAACAATCTTACATCGATCCCCCTATGTTTCCCAAAGAGTTAAATGTGCCTAGATAATTACCAGTCATTGGGTTCTTGGGAGTTACTTTCCTTTTGGTTTTCTTAAAAAAGCCAGTTTCACCGTCATTAAAATAGAATTTCCTCATGAGAAAGGACTGTGGAGAGAATTTCAAACAGGTTACTTACACCGCTTGTATCAGCTCTATCTACAAATTCACATTTGAGTTATTGGGCTACAAATCTAAAAAATAAAAATTATCCACTTGCTGACTGCAGTACAAATATATACACGTTACGGTTTGCAAGTGGTTTACCGGAATTATGGCTGAAGAGATCAGCCATAATCCCAGTATCGTTTTTTTGCAGCCGGCTTTCTCATGAATGGCTCATTTCCGAAGCCCCCCCCTCCTGCCGGTGTTTATCGGGCTTACCATTTCCACCGGTTCGCCTGAGAAACGATCCGATGGTGCAGCCAGGCGCTTCTATAGGCTATCAAAGAGTTAATACTCTTTGATCGACTCTATGGCCTTGGAGGACCGGAGTGCCATCAAGACGTCACTTCCAGTCAAGGCTTGAAGTAAATAATTTTAAGCGAAAGATCAAATAAAAAAAATAAAAAATTTTTGAAATAAAAATAGAATAAAACTTCGGAAGTGATGCCATGTGTTGTAGTGTATTTTTATAGTATTTTCGGACGCAAGCCTCGTACACACGCAACGATTGTTGGCCGACCGATCGGCCGTCTTTTGTCCAGTGTTGTTGTATTGGTTGAAATGTGCCTAGACTGCACACAAATTTTTTCGGCCAACAACAACCAACTTCAGAAGTGATGTCATGTGATGGTTGACTTTCCGTGTGTTTTTTCTTCTCTGAGCATGCCCAGTCTTGCTCATCTGATTTTTGTCTGCCGAAATCTGTACTGACTGACGAACAATTGGCCGTTCTGTTGATGGCCAACAAAAATTTTATAGTCTGCACACCAGATTTTGTTCGGCCGAAAAGTCGCAGTCAGTTGTCGGAAGCATCATACTAACAAGCCTACAATCGGCCGACAATTCACGGCCAACATTAGTTGCGTGTGTACGAGGCTTAAATCTGTGCTGATCAAAAATCTGGTATCGTACGAGAAAAAATTTAATATTCTTGGTCCCATCGGATAATTTCGCATGACCTCTCCTGATCGGCTGGTAAAAGCTGTGTACTAACGATCAGATTATCGTACCATCGCTTCGAAAGCAGTATTTTCTAACGCTTTTCGGATCGTGTGTACTAGGCTAAAGAATGCGTAGCTCACTGTAAAAATTCAGTACGCCTTGCTGCCAGAATGAATTAATGCAGTATTAAACCCAATACCAAAAATGTAAAATATTGCAGCTTACCAATCATTAGATGTGATGGCTGCATTCATTTTTTAGGCTTTTTCCCTCGGTTTTCACCTGATGATCTGATCTGTAACACCTCCTGTATTAGAGTGATCCCACTCTGACTTTAGGAGCACCTTTGGACAGCAACATTGTTAAGGCCCGTACACACGCACCGATTGTTGGCCGTAAATTGTCGGCCAACGTCCGATCGGCTGGTTGTCGGCTTGTTAGTATGATGCTTCCGACAACCGACTGCGACTTTTCGGCCGAACAAAATCTGGTGTGCATGCTATAAAATTTTTGTTGGCCAAAAAAGAAAGGCCGATTGTTCCTCAGTCAGTACAGATTTCAGCCGACAAAAATGTGATGATCAAGACTGGGCATGCTCAGAGAAGAAAAAACACACGAAAAGTAGACCAGAACATGACATCACTTCTGAAGTTGGTTTTTGTTGGCCGACAAAATTTGTGTGCAGTCTAGAACACATTTCAACCAACACAACAACACTGGACAAAAGACGGCCGATCGGTCGGCCGACAATCGGTACGGGGCTTTAATCTAGGGGGGAGGGGAGTGTTCGGTATAACAGCAGATTTCAATACACTAACTAATTGACGCCAAACTCACACTGCAGTTAGAGCAACAGGTTTTTGTATTTTTTTAAAGATGATTAAATAAAAGCTGATTATTGTAAGCACCCGACTCAACACTTAAACTGCTACATTTACAATACAGCTTGCACTGTTGTTAAAAAACAACAGACTTACTGGCTGCATCACCTGTTAAAAAAAATAAATGCAGCCATCACATCTAAGAATTTGTAAGCTGCAATAAAATAAATGTTTGCTTTTGGGCTTAATACTGCTTTAAAGTGAAACTATAGGCAAAACTTTTGTTTTATTCACTTTGGATAGAGTAAGGGAGGGTTATAACCACTGCCATATTTTTTTGCCATCTGTGTCCCATTGGGGAGATTTCCCTTTACTTCCTGTCCCATAGCCAAAACAGGAAGCGACAGGAAATCCCTCTAAAGCATGGGTGTCCAACCTGCAGCCCTCCAGCTGTTGCAAAACTACAAGTCCCATCATGCCTCTGCCTTTGGGAGTCATGCTTGCAACTGTTAGCCTTGCAATGCCTTATGGGATTTTTAGTTCTGCAGCAGTTGGACACTCAAGTGAACGAATCACAGCATGTCACTAGCAGAACTAATGTCCCCATTGGAAGATTTCCCCCCTCTATTAGTGTTCTGACGTCACCCCAAATTTGGGTGGATTTGGGTAACACTGACCTGTCGAGGGATGTATTTGCCATTTTCCCTGAGGATGCGGCTTCTTATCAGCACCTGACTGAAAAATCAGAAAGAATACAAGGATTTTACAAAGGCTGAACAGAGTTTTTAAAAGATATATATTCAAGACATGTCCACAGCTCACAAAAATTAGCCTTAACCACTTGACCTCCAGAGGATTTACCCCCCCTCCACCCCCCTTCATGACCAGGTCATTTTTTTTGCGATGCAGCACTGCGTTACTTTAACGACACTGTACCCAAATAAAATGTTATCATTATTTCCCACAAATAGAGCTTTCTTTTGGTGGCATTTAAGACCCACAATTTGGAAAAAAAATTAATATTTTTTACTTTTTGCTATAAAACACATCCAATAAAAAAAATAAAGATCAAATGCCTTCATGCCTTAGGCCAATATGTATTTTTGGTAAAAAAAAAAAAATCCCATTAAGTCTCTATTGTTTGGTTTGCGCATAAGTTATAGCATCTACAAACTATGGGATATTTTTATTTACACTTTGCTACAATGTAAAGTAGTGATGTACAGCTTGTATAACAGTGTAAATTTGCTGTCTCCTCAAAATAACTCAACACACAGCCATTAATGTCTAAACCACTGGCCACAAACGTGAGTAAACCTTTAAGTAAAAACGTCCAAATTGGGCCCAATTAGCCATTTTCCCCGGTGTCATGTGCCTGGTTGGCGTTACAAGGTCTCAGGTGTAAATGGAGGGAGCAGGTGTGTTAAATTTGGTGTTATAGCTCTCACATTGGTCACTGGAAGTTCAACATGGCACCTCATGGCAAAGAACTCTCTGAGGATCTGAAAAAAAAGAATTGTTGCTCTACATAAAGATGGCCTAGGCTATAAGAAGATTGCCAAGACCCTGAAACTGAGCTGCAGCACGGTGGCCAAGACCATACAGCGATTTAACAGGAGAGGTTCCACTCATAACAGGCCTCGCCATGGTCGACCAAAGAAGTTAAGTGTACGTGCTCAGCGTCATATCCAGAGGTTGCCTTTGGGAAATAGACGCACGATTGCTGTAGACTGAGGTTGAAGGAGTGGGGTGGGGATCAGCCTATCAGTGCTCAGACCATACGCCGCACACTGCATCAAATTGGTCTGCATGGCTGTCGTTCCAGAGGAAAGCCTCTTCTAAAGATGATGCGCAAGAAAGCCTGCAAACAGTTTGCTGAAGACAAGCAGACTGAGGACATGGATTACTGGAACCATGTCCTGTGGTCTGATGAGACCAAGATAAAACTTATTTGGTTCAGATGGTGTCAAGCGTATGTGGCGGCAGCCAGGTGAGGAGTTCAAAGACAAGTGTGTCTTGCCTACAGTAAAGCATGGTGGTGGGAATGTCATGGTCTGGGGCTGCATGAGTGCTGCCGGACCTGGGGAGCTACATTTCATTGAGGGAACTATGAATGCCAACATGTCCTGTGACATACTGAAGCAGAGCATGATCCCCTCTCTTCGGAGATTGGGCCACAGGACAGTATTCCAACATGATAATGACCCCAAAAACACCTCCAAGACAACCACTGCCTTGCTAAAGAAGCTGATGGTAAAGATGATGGACTGGCCAAGCATGTCTCCAGACCTAAACCCTATTGAGCATCTGTGGGGCATCCTCCAACAGAAGATGGAGGCGCGCAAGGTCTCTAACATCCACCAGCTCCGTGATGTCATCATGGAGGAGTGGAAGAGGTCTCCAGTGGCAACCTGTGAAGCTCTGGTGAACTCCATGCCAACAGGGTTAAGGCAGTGCTGGAAAATAATGGTGGCCACACAAAATATTGACACTTTACACCCAATTTGGACATTTCCCCTTAGGGGTGTACTCACTTTTGTTGCCAGCGGTTTAGACATTAATGGCTGTGTGTGGAGTTATTTTGAGGGGGACATCAAATTTACACTGTTATACAAGCTGTACACTCACTACTTTACATTGTAGCAAAGTATAATTTCTTCAGTGTTGTCACATGAAAAGATAAAATAAATGTTTACAAAAATGTGAGGGGTGTACTCACTTTTGTGAGGTACTGTATTTTTTACTAGTAATGATGGCGATCAGCGACTTATAGCAGGACTGGGATATTGCTGTGGACAAATCAGACGCTGACACTTTTTTGGAAACCAGTGCTTAAAAATTTGCACTGTACCAAAGACACTGGCTGAGAAGGGGTTAACATCAGAGGCGATCAAAAGAGTTAATTGTGTGCCTAGCCTGTGCTTACTCACTGTGTGGGAGGCGATTTGACAATGGGAAGGCAAAGGTTCCTGCTTTGTAGGAACACAGGATCAATACCTTCCCTTCTGACAGAACAGTGACCTGCCTTGTTTACATAGGCAGTCTGTACTGTGTAATCGGCGGGTGCCAGGGGACAAAGAGTCCGCAGTTACCGCCAATGGGCTCCCGCTGTGTGTGTGTGAACTGCAGCCATGATCCTGATATCGTTTTTTTTAGAGCAGACGATTGGCTTTCATGAAAAAGAGATTAGAGTTTCTCTACAGTCACCTGAACACTTTTACAAGCAGCAAAAAGGGGTGTCCCCCTCTCGCCACCTTTCCCGGGCTCCCCCACCCCATGGGGGTGCCTGGCACTGATGCAACTTGTTGCATTTACATAGACCAGAAAGCGTAGGAAGAACTTCTGCTGTTCCTCCCCCTCTGATGTCAGAAACAGGAAGTGACAAAGATTTTGACATTTCTGGTTTGTTTGTAACAGCTTGTAAAGCAGCCAATCTCAATTTGATTGGCTGCCTTGGAGGGCAGAGGAGAGATTTCCAATCACTTCCTTTGGCACAAATGGTCTCCTTCTTACTCCACGGTGTGCGCACCCCTTTGACCCTCTCCCGCGGGGCGTGCGCACCCCTGCGACCCTCTAACCTCCAGCACCCTCTCCTGTCATTGCGCATTCCCTCCAACCCTCTCCCGTGGGGCGTGCGCATCCCTATGACCCTCTCCCGCGGGGCGTGCGCATCCTTGCAACCCTCTAACCTCCAGCACCCTCTCCTGTCATTGCGCATTCCCTCAAACCCTCTCCCGTGGGGTGTGTGCATCCCTATGACCCTCTCCCCCGGGGCGTGCGCATCCTTGCAACCCTCTAACCTCCAGCACCCTCTCCTGTCATTGCGCATTCCCTCCAACCCTCTCCTGCAGGGCGTGCGCATCCCTACGACCCTCTAACTTTCAGCACCCTCTCCTGTCATTGCGCACCCCTACGACCCTCTCCCGCGGGGCGTGCGCATCCTTACGACCCTCTAACCTCCAGCACCCTCTCCTGTCATTGTGCATCCCTCCAACCCTCTCCCGCGGGGCGTGCACACCCCTACGATCCTCAGCCGTGGGGCGTGCACATCCCTACGACCCTCTAACCTCCAGCACCCTCTCCTGTCATTACGCATTCCCTCCAACCCTCTCCTGCGGGGCTTGCACATCCCTACGACCCTCTAACTTTCAGCACCCAGTCCTGTCATTGTGCACCCCTACAACTCTCTCCCGCGGGACGTGCGCACCCCTACGACCCTCTCCCGCGGGGCGTGCGCATCCTTACGACCCTCTAACCTCCAGCACCCTCTCCTGTCATTGCGCATCCCTCCAACCCTCTCCCGCGGGGCGTGCGCATCCCTACGACCCTCTAACCTCCAGCACCCTCTCCTGTCATTACGCATTCCCTCCAACCCTCTCCCGCGGGGCGTGCGCACCCCTACGACCCTCTCCCGCGGGGCGTGCGCACCCCTACGACCCTCTAACCTCCAGCACCCTCTCCTGTCATTGCGCATTCCCTCCAACCATCTCCCGCGGGGCGTGCGCATCCTTACGACCCTCTCCCGCGGGGCGTGCGCATCCTTACGACCCTCTAACCTCCAGCACCCTCTCCTGTCATTGCGCATCCCTCCAACCCTCTCCCGCGGGGCGTGCGCATCCCTACGATCCTCAGCCGTGGGGCGTGCGCATCCCTACGACCCTCTAACCTCCAGCACCCTCTCCTGTCATTACGCATTCCCTCCAACCCTCTCCCGCGGGGCGTGCGCACCCCTACGACCCTCTCCCGCGGGGAGTGCGCACCCCTACGACCCTCTAACCTCCAGCACCCTCTCCTGTCATTACGCATTCCCTCCAACCATCTCCCGCGGGGCGTGCGCACCCCTACGACCCTCTCCAGCGGGGTGTGCGCATCCCTACGACCCTCTAACTTCCAGCACCCTCTCCTGTCATTGCGCACCCCTACGACCCTCTCCCACGGGGTGTGCGCATCCCTACGACCCTCTGACCTCCAGCACCCTCTCCTGTCATTGCGCATCCCTACGACCCTCTGACCTCCACCACCCTCTCCTGTCGCTGTGGCATATATGTGACCATCAGAAGGAAGAGACAGTTGAGGGACATTGATCAGAGTCTCAGGCACACAATCAGGGGCCACACCAGTGAGTCAGGGGCCCAAGGTGCACACTCCATGAGCCACATATGGTAAGAAGAGCTCTCCCCTGGCCACGTGTGGCCCCTGAGCCTATTAGAGAGCAGCTGTGACACCTCAGCTATCTAAGGGCCCCCACCTGTCGCTGAGTGGCTCCAGCTCAGTCTTCTTCTCCCCCTGTAGCAGACGGGTGACATGGTGGCGGAGGAGCCCGCTGAAGAAGGTGATGAAGACGATGGGCAGCACCACCCACAGCCGAATGCTGGAATCCAGCAGCAACTCCGGCGTCGCCATCTTGTCCTGGCCGAGACACCGGAAACCGGACAGTAGCTTTTCCCTAGCACTTCCGATCCCTCCGCCGCGCTTCCGCCAGGCACCAACATGGCCGCCCGGGGCGCCTTGCGTGACTTGCGCCCCACGCGACGTCCGGAAGTGGCCCGGGGGCTGCTCGTGCCATGGAGGAGAAGGTGCTGCGATACGAAGCCTTCGTGACTGACACCCTGCAGCGAGACCTAAGGTGTGAAGCACGTGACCTGCCTCCCTTACCATGTGATCTCTCCTTTTTACCCCTTTCCACAGAGAACCACGTGACCCCCTCCCCAACCTCTGCTTGTCACCTGACCTCATTCTGCCTATACAAAGTAGGGTTCAACACCCCTACTCACCCCTGTCACTAGGGTTACCACCTCATCCCTTTAAACCAGAACACATATTAATTACACAGGTTCTGTGGCTGATTATGGTGGTAATTAAACTCACTTAGTGCCTTATGTGTATCATATCAGCCTCAGAACCTGGGTAATTCATATGTGTCCTGGTTTAAAGGGATGAGGTAGCAATCCTAATACAAAATGGGCTCAACAGCCCTACTCATCCCTGTGACCCCCCAGGTCATCCAATAATTGGGTGCCCCCTCCAACCTCCCAGCCCCCAATGATTGCAGATCTCCCCTGGGTAATATGAACCCGCAACTGCTCAGCTCTTATCACTTCCAGGTTCAGGTGTCAAACCCCCAGCCCCTGTTGAAGAAGCTAATGGAGTACAGTCAAAATTATTCAACCCCCACTGAAATTTATTGTTTTGGCCAGTTTGACATTGATTTTGATCATTCAGTCATCCTGCTTACAATTAAATCAAAGAGGCACGTGTAGGTCAGACAAATATAACACAACATTTATAATGAAATAACCACAAATGTCTTTTCTGTGCTCACATCATTATCAGTTTTATTCAACCCCCAAGTGACATTCAATCTTAGTACAACATCCTTTTACAGTTATAACAGCTTTTAAACGTGAAGCATAGCTTGACACAAGTGTCTTGCCGCGATCTACGGGTATCTTCGCCCATTCGTCATGGGCAAAAGCCTCCAGTTCAGTCACATTCTTAGACTTGTGCACTGCAACTGCTTTCTTTAAGTCCCACCAGAGGCTCTCAATCGGATTTAAGTCTGGTGACTGTGATGGCCACTCCAAAATGTTCCAGCCTTTAATCTGCAACCATGCTCTAGTGGACTTGGAGGTATGCTTGGGATCATTGTCCTGTTGAAAGGTCCAACGTCTCCCAAGCCTCAGGTTTGTGACGGACTGCATCACATTGTCATCCAATATCTCCTGGTACTGAAGAGAATTCATGGTACCTTGCACACGCTGAAGCTTCCCTGTACCTGCAGAAGCAAAACAGCCCCAAAGCATGATTGACCCCCCGCCATGCTTCACAGTAGGCAAGGTGTTCTTTTCTTCATAGGCCTTGTTCTTCCTCCTCCAAACATAGCGTTGATCCATGGGCCCAAACAGTTCTAATTTTGTTTCATCAGTCCAGAACACTATCCCAAATCTTCTGTGGTTTGTCCACATGACCTTTGGCATACTGCAGTCGACTCTTCTTATTCTTTGGAGACAGCAAGGGGGTGCGCCTGGGAGTTCTGGCATGGAGGCCTTCATTACGCAGTGTGCGCCGTATTGTCTGAGCAGAAACTTCAGTACCCACATCTGACAAATCTTTTCTTAGTTCCTCTGCAGTCACACAGGGACTTTTCTCCACTCTACGCTTCAGGTAGCGCACAGCAGTCAAAGTCAGCATCTTCTTTCTGCTACGACCAGGTAGCGTTTCAACGGTGCCCTTTGCCTTGAATTTACGAATGATGCTTCCTATGGTGTCTCTTGGTATGTTTAACATCTTTGCAATCTTCTTATAGCCATTGCCCTTCCTGTGAAGAGTAATCACCTCTTCACTTGTCTTCCTGGACCATTCTCTTGACTTCACCATGTTTGTAACCACACCAGTAAATGTCTAGAAGGAGCTGAGTATCACAGTCATTTTAAAGCTGCTTAATTGGTGCTTATTAGGCTTTATTGCTGCTCCCTGACATCCACAGGTGTTTTCAATACCTGATTGAAAACACTTCAATGAACCTCTGTTCTTCTGAGTGGTAGTCTTTAAGGGGTTGAATAATTGTGTCAATGAAGAATTCACAAAATAAACTTTTACTACTGTATTACAAAACCAATTGATGTCATTTTAGTTGCATATGGTTCTTTAAGAAGTCCTTGTAGGATTTCATTCTGAATACAATTACAAATGTACACTAAATTCCCTAAAACCCTTTACAGCATTGGGGGTTGAATAATTTTGAACACAACTGTAAATATCTGGGAATTTTCATTGCCACATTACAATTACGATCAAATTATTTTCATCACAGGAGAGTGTTGGTGAACCGGGACAGCGTCTATGAGAAGATCAGCCAGTATTTGCAGCTGAAGAACGTCATTGAGAGATTGCAGGTAACGCGCTGGTACCGGCATGATGGTGTACATTGTACAAGGAGTTCAGTCCGCTCACAACTAGGTGTTCATAGGAATTTTTATTAAAGAATAAGTGCACATTTAAACAAAATGCATTTTTCCCTCCTCCCCATCCACTCACTTTGGGAGGCATACTTACCTAGGGTTGCAACTAACGATTATTTTCATAATCAATTAGTTGGCCGATTATTGTTTCGATTAATCGAATAATAACCTTAAAAAAAGTGTGGTGTATAAATTAGTTAATATGTAAACTTTACAAAAAAAGGCAATTTATTCTTAAAAAACTATATGCAGTACAGGGGTGTATCATGAAATCAGTGGGCCAGCGTTCAAGATAAAAAGTGGGCCCTAGGCAAAAAAAAAAAGAACTGTAGTGCGTTTCTGAAAAAAGCACCAAAAAACACATAGGTGTGAACCAAGCCTAAGATGTTTAGTGGCAGCAGCATGCTTTTTTTTTTTTTTTATTACCTGCCATAATGGGGTTAAAAGAAATACAATTATCCCTTTAGTTCCGGTTCACATTAATGCAATGTCAGACATCGCATGTGATTCGGAGCGCACATCTCTGAAAATCGCATGCGATGTCTGTGCGATGCAAATTCAGCCATACAGGTTGTATGGCTGAATTCACATCGCATTCAGACACAACTCACACAGGACCCTTTTTTGGGTCCGCAGCAGAATCGGATCGCATAGTGATTCACACCTATGTGATCTGATTTATGTCCGAACTGACAGTTCGCACTGCGATATGCGAACTTATCTGGGGGTGTCCTTAACTCTGCATTGACACCCCCAGCGATTCGCATCCCTGCACAGCTTCTGGGCATGCCCAGAAGCTGTTTAGCAGTGAATGCCGCGCCTGCACCGGAAGTGACAAGCGGGGCCCGTGCAGGCGCATTGACTCCTGGGAGCGATGATGTCCCAGGAGTTATCGCAAACCGGAAGAGACGGCGCAGGCCACGGCCGCAGAGGGAGGAAGTGAAAGGAAGGTGAGTATATTTTCTTCTATAATAAGGTAAGTGACCAAAAAAAAAAATCCATTTATTTTTCAGGTTGCACTCAGCAAGCGGATAGCGATTTTGAGGCCGGAACTCCTCTTTAATAGTGCTCTAAAAATTATTTTCCATGAATTAAATGTTTGGGGTTTTTTTTTTTTTTTTTAATAGTTTTTATTGAAATAAGAAAAACATAGGGTACAAAATTAGAGTGGAGGCAGAGGCATCCACTCAGAGCATGGGTGTACACAAATATACATTGTTACAACAATAGCTTATGAAACTGAAGATGCATAAAATCATTAGAGTCGGTTCACACTGATCCGACTCGAAGTCGCCCCGACTTCGGGCGACTAATGAAGTCGCCCGTGCAGCGCGACTTCAGCGCGGCTTGCAACGACTTCTCATAATGGAAGTCAATGCAAGTCGCTTCGACTTTGCAAAAAAATAGTGCAGGAACCTTTTTCTAAGTCGGAGCGACTTGAGTCGCTCTGATTAGAACGGTTCCATTGCACAGCATTGGAAGCTACTTGTCAGGCGACCAAGTCGTCTGACAAGTCGGAGTAGTGTGAACTGGCACTTAAATGTTTGTTTGTTAAACAAAGATTGTATATAATATAAAACATCAGTTTAAACACTTTAAAATGATGGGTGGTAAAATAAGTAAAATTGACCCCAAACCAATAAAGTTTCTCCATAAAGCAGAACTTCACCCATAAAAATATATTTGGCGTTCCTCATTCCTCTCCCCTCTGTCTTAAAAGAATTGGTTGCTGTTTGCTACCTTTTCTGTGCTGCAGCGGCTTAATCCAGAATGGCGTTGTGCTGTACTTCCTTTTGGGATTCTCTACAATTTTGATGCAGAGTATAAGCATGATGTGAGATCTGTGGCACATTTGCGTATATATATATATATATGGGGCATTTCTGTGCATGGGCAAAGAAACAACAAACACCATAAGGGTCTCTGCTAGGACTCGGCATGGCGGATCCGCACATGTGCAGAAATGGCACATGCGCAGAAATGTTACACAGCTTAAAGCGGAGTTCCACCCAGTGAACGTCTTTTTAAATAAAAATACCCCCGGTACAGTCAGGGTTAGTGCATTCCACAATGGATAGCCTCTGATCTGTCCCGGGTCGCACTTACCTGAAAGAAGAAATACTTACCTTGAAAATGTGTTCTCCAGCGCTGCCATCTCAGGTGTGGGCAGCTTGAAGCCAGCGCGATCCTCTTCTGTGTCCTCTTCCATCTTCTTCGGTCCCATGATGCACTGCGCCGGCCCCGCCGTCACTTCTGGGGCCGCAGCGTCATCCCTGCACAGCTTCTTGGGCATGCCCAGAAGCTGTTTAGAAGGGAATGACGCGCGCGCACCGGAACTGACGTCATGGCCGGTACGGGCGCATTGATTCCTGGGAGCGATTACGTTCAGCTCCCAGGAATCATTGCAAAGCCAGGAAGTGACGAATCGCCGTGGCCGCAGAGGGAGGAAGAGGAAGTAAGGTAAGTATATTTTCTTCTAAACGAGGTAAGTAAAAAAAAAAAAAAAATGCGATTATCCATTTGTTTTACAGGTGACCCGGAGCGAGAAGATGAAGGTAAGTATAATTTTAGGGTGGAACTCCACTTTAAATTAACATGTGCCAGATAATGAAAGACGGTGGCACCCAAGGGTGAGCAAAGGATAGCGGCATCCCTGGGTGAAGTTCCTTATTTAAGTGGACTTTATGTAAAAAAAACTAACTTCACATGAATCGACTCCAGCATGTACCAAACACTGAAATACCAAATCTGTAGACTTGTGATCATTTCTGATGTAGTAATTGACTTTTAACTATTTTTCTCATCACAGGAATTAGACTCCGGACCTTTAAAAACACAGGTCGATTTGGGCTGTAACTTCTATGTGAATGCGGAAGTGTAGGTATTCTTTACTGTTGTGAAAGTAAAGGACTTGTGTATGAATGCTAGAGTGATGGAAAACGATATGTGTTTCCCATAGCAACACATTCAATTTTAATAATGGGCTGGTGAAAAATCATTATTTCTTCACTGAGTACGTGTCACTAGGGGTGCACCGAAATTTCGTCTGCCGAAAATAGTGTTTTTAGCGTTGTGCCTAAAGCAAAAAAGATGCCGATAATGGATGCCAAAAAAGGCCTGCGATTTTGCCGCAATTTTACTGTGCTTATTGTGTGTTTTTCATAGGTCATGTGACTTGAAAAATGCATCAAAAACACAACACAGGTGCATTTGCGATGCATTCTTGCTGCATCTTTAATGCATTTCAATGGGGGGGGGGGGGGGGGGCTGATTAAATATACACCAAAAATGTAGCAAGCAGAATTTTTAACACCGATAATGGCCGACAATAAATTCATATTCATTTAAATTCATGATATTAGATTACAAAGTTGACTATATTACAATTATTTAAAAAAAAAGAAAAAAAATATATATATATATTCTAAAACCTGTCAATTTCTGTTTCAGCCAAGTGCATCCTGAATTTTCAGGTTTTGGCACCCAAATTTTAATTTCGGTTCACCGCTACCTGTCACTTCTAGCAAAGTTTCTCAGCCAGGTCCCCAAGGTTCTCCAGGGGGCCAGATGATCCTTTGGGGACTCACATACTACTCTCACATACTACTGCGGCTTTGCGTCTTAGTGTGTTTTTTATATTGTTTTTTGATGCTTTTTTTCCAACCTACCTCTGGGCCAACATTTAATCTTAAACTCTGTAGGAACACATCACAGCTCAGCTAAATGTTTTGTGCTGTGTGTGAAAAATATATTGTGAGATATATATTGGATTGCATTCTGGGAGCCAAGCTGTGTTCTCTGATTTCATTTCACGTGACTAACCCAGCATAGGAAATATTCTAACATACTGGAAAACGCATGGGTTTAAAGCTGAACTCCAAGCAGCCAGCTAAATCCACCATTGAAATATACTGTCGGAGACTCAGCGGTGTGTAGCCATCCCCTCTCAACAGAAATCAATCACTTGATCGACTCTGCCGAAAGGACACGCTGGAAAACTTTTGTCGATCGGGGTCTTCAGCAGGAGGTGCAGCTGTCGAAATGCTATGTCCCGGCAGGGGGGAATCCTCCATCTACCTCGTTTCTGTTCAGCCCCCTGACCGAATGAAAAAATGACCCATCTATGGCCAGCTTTACACAACACTTGAAGGGGAAAAATAAAATCGCCCGATTCCCCCATCAACATAGTCAGTGTTGATGGGGGAATCCCTCCCGCAGCATTATTGTATTCTGACAGTGGGAGGTTTCCCAGCCATCAGATTACAATAATCACTACTGCCGGCTATAGCCAGCGGCTGTGATTATAGGGAAAAAAAAAACAGATGGTGGGTGTACTGAAGTCGATCGATAGATTGACTTCAGTACAACCAGCATGCCTATAGACAGATTGCAATTCATGCAGGCTCCTGTTGAATGGGTCGAATTTTGATTCATCAATGACCGGCTTAACCTCTTCCCGACCACCCGCGGCCTATTTACTGCGGCAGGGTGGCCCTCCTGCGCAAACCGGCGTAGATCTACGTCAGTTGCGCGCAGAAGCTAGGTGATCGAGCGCCCGGCGGCGTGCTCCTGCCCCCGCTAGTCAGCAGGGAAGCCAATGCGTGTGTCAGGCAGCTCCGATTGCCCCCTGACACCTGCGATCATTCCCCACTGAGAGAGAAGAACGGTTG
Organism: Pelophylax lessonae; assembly: GCF_965119305.1. NCBI lineage: Eukaryota > Metazoa > Chordata > Amphibia > Anura > Ranidae > Pelophylax > Pelophylax lessonae. Next base: position 202,328,763 of record NC_138774.1, read on the forward strand.
GCTGTTGTAAACACAGCTGACCGTTATTCTCCCTGCAATGACCATAGAGCCCATGTGATCCTTCTATATAGGATCACATGTCTCTATTGTAATTTCAGAAGCCACATCCCCCCCCACAGTTAGAATCACTCCCCTAGGCTTATATTTAACCTCTTAATCACCCACAGTGTTAACCCCTTCCCTGCCAATGTCATTAGTACAGTAACAGTGCATATTTTTAGCACTGATTACTGTAGTAATGTCACTGGTCCCCCCAAAAGTGTAAAAAATGTCAGTTAGGGGTCCGATCTGTCTGCCACAATGTCGCAGTCCCGCTAAAAATCGCAGATCGCCACCATTACTATTTAAAAAAAAAAACAATAAAAATGACATAAATCTTTCCCGTAGTTAGTAGACGCAATAACTTTTGCGCAAACAAATCAAAATACACTTTTTGTGATTTTTTTTTTTTACCAAAAATATGTAACAAAAAACAAATTGGCCTAAAATGTTAAAAAAATTTTGATTTTTAATTTTTTTTTTGAGAATGTCTTATAGCAGAATGTGAAAAATATTGTTTTTGTTTTTTTTTTTTTTTTCAAAATTGTCGCTCTTTTTTTGTTTATAGCGCAAAAAGTATAAATTGCACAGGTGATCAAATACCACCAAAAGAAAACTATATTTGTAGGTAAAAAAAGGCGTCAATTTTATTTGGGTACAGCGTCGCACGACCGCGCAATTGTCCATTAAAATAACGCAGTGCCGAATCGCAAAATAGGGCCTGGTCATTAAGGGGGCAAATCCTTCCGGTCTTAAAGTGGTTAAATCCTCTGGAATTCAGGATCCTAGTCAATCAACTTCCTTTGGCCTAATTTCATACAGACAAAAATATGCTCAATGCACAAAACTAACACAAGGATGATTTTCAAAATAGTTACAGATACTTTTACTGGGGTCTTTCCTGTTTTCCCCTTAGCTATAATTTTCCTGTAGACTTCTTTTATTTCTACTTTAACAACCATTCAGTGCCGGTTCGCATATGTGCGATGACAGACATCGCATGTAATTCGGAGCGCACTGCTCTGCAAATCACATGTGATGTCTGTGCGATGCAAATTTAGCCATACAGATTGTATGGCTGAATTGGCATCGCATTCGGACACAACTGTCACAGGACCCTTTTTTGGGTCCGCACCAGAATCGGATCGCTTGGGTGTTCACACCATTGCGATCTGATTTATGTCCGAACTGACAGTTCGCACTGTGATATGCGAACTGATCTGGGGGTGTTGTTAACTCTGTATTGAGACCCCCAGCAATTCGCATTTGGCAGTGTGAACTTCCTGCAAGTTGAATGCGATGTGGGAACCCGCAGTGGATTCGCAGTGTTCTTGCATCGCATATAGGTGAACTGGGACTCATACTTAAAGCGGTTGTATCCTGAAAAAAAAAAAAACCTGCACGACAAAGACATAATGAGCTAGTATGTATTATGAAATACCTTTGAACGAAGGCCGACACGGTTGCCCAGACACCGCTGAGGCAGCCAACATCTTTGATCAGTGTCTCTTCGGGGTTTTGGCTGCTCCAGCAATGTGAGTGGCCGGAGCCACGATGACGTCACTCCCGCGCGCATCACTTTCCGGCAAGGAGCTCTGAAGGTCCATCGGACCTTCAGAGCGCATGCGCCACTGGTCTCAGCGGCTGCATGCAGGGCGAATATCTCCTAAACCATGCAGGTTTAGGAGATATTAATTCTACCTACAGGTAAGCCTTATTATAGGCTTACCTGTAGGTAAAAGTTAAAAAGCGGAGTATACTACCGCTTTAAATGTTTTTTTTTTTTTATTCATATATTCATTTTTTAGTGTTACATTAAAAGAGGGCAGTATCAGGAAAAAAAAAAACATTTTAGTAATTTTGTAAATAATTTTAGAAGGCTATGTAGGGAGGTGATCAGGCTGTATTGCTCAAAGGGTAACTCTACTTTTGTGGGAAAAAATGTGCAAATAAAAAATAAAATATAATAGCGTAAACAACTGCAACACAAGTCAATATTCTAAATGAAAGTTTTTTTTAAAAATGTACCTTTCCTTTTCAATCTACAGCTCTGTAATTTTCTGTAAAATGCAATATGGCAGCCTGGAGATGTTCTGTACACAGAGAAATGTAATTTCCTGCTTGTGTGATTGGTTTACTGATTTTCCCAGAAGTCTGCACTAAGATACAAATCATATTTTGGCCATCCCCTGCAACAAAAATGTCATTTTTGGTGTGATACTCCCAAAAATAAATCACATCTCAAGGGATGCATACGCCAACATTTTCCTCATTAGAACCCTGCAAGTGCAACAGCTGATTGATAGTTATGAAACCACTCCCATGCAGATTTACTCCACCCATGGACACAGACAAACAAACAGGGATTTCTTCAGAATAACAATAGGTAGGAATCTGCAATAAAGTTTGTTAAAATCCTTGCAATGTGGAGAGGTCACCCAAAGGGGAATGTTATTTTCTCAACAAATGTGTAGTTACTCTTTAACTATAGCTGAAAAAAGTCAGGCCACCAGCCTGGCTGGGTTGTATTCATTTTAGGACTGCATGGATAAAAATACAAATTATTTGGGAGGTAAACCCTTCCCATTTATCTATTTCTTCCATGGATTTCACCATTTGCCTGGAGTTTAGTTTTAAATGCACAATGCCAATTTTTTTCTCTTTATATCTTGCCAGTCCTGACTCATCGAAGATATTCCTGGCTTTGGGTTTTGGATTTTATGCCGAACTGACGCTGGATGAAGCGCTAAAATTTATCGAAAAGAAAAACAAAATGCTGACTCAGTAAGAAAATCTGTGACAGGGCTCTTTATGCAAAACGATGTGCTCTGTAACTTTGTGCTTTTTAATTATTACTTTACTTTCCAGAATTAGTGAAAATCTGACCAAGGATGCTGCAAATATAAAGGCCCACATCCGACTGGTCCTGGAGGTAAGAAATAATTACCCGCTGAGTATTTTTCTGTTTAAAGCTCCAAGATATTGGAATGTGTGTCAGATAATAAAGGGGTGTAGATTACAGATTCAGTAAGTAAAGAAACAAGACACATAAGATAGAAATCTGTTCCAAGAAGCTTAGACTTCAGAGTATCTACAGTATATGGAAGAAATTAGTCAAATATACAGTGAACTTCAAAGGATAAAAGCACATTTGTACACTTTTTATTTATAACTGTAATATATTCATAAGAGAACATTCTATATACTGCTCTTTTAGTTTTTTTTTTTTTGTTTTGTTTTTTTTTTTCTTGTTAAAGTGGATGTAAAGTCAGAAAGTATGCATTAAGATAAAAAGCCTTCTGTGTGCAGCAGCCCCCCTCAGCACCCCTAATACTTACCTGAGCCCCATCTAGATCCACTGATGGTGTAGGAGTGTCTCAGCTGCCCGGGACTTCCCTCCTCGTTAGCTGGGACAGCAGTGCCGGCACCATTGGCTCCCGCTGCTGTCAATCAGTCAGTCACCCAATGAGGAGAGAAAGGGGGCAGGGGCGGGCCACAGCTCCTTGTTTGAATGTACACAGGGAGCTGTGACTCGGCACGGGTGCCCCCATAGCAAGCTGCTTACTGTGGGGGCACTGAACAGGAGGGAGGGGCCAGGAGCAGCAAAAGGGACCCAAGGAGAAGAGGATCTGGGCTGCTCTGTGCAAAACCAACTGCACAGAGCAGGTAAGTAGAACATGTTTGTTATTTTTAATTAACAAAAACAAGACTTCAGTATCACTTTAAGACCGCATTCACACTGAAGCGGCACGACTTCGGGGGCGACCTCACAAGTCGCATGCACCGCGACTTCGGCACGACTTTGGCGCGACTTGCACGGACTTCATATAATGAATGTCTATGCAAGTCGCTCGGAGGTCGCCCCGAAGTAGTACAGGACCCTTTTTCTAAGTCGGAACGACTTGTGTCGCTCCTATTAGAACCGGTCCTGTAGCACTGCATGGACCGCGATGGACTGCGACTTGTCAGTCGCGGTAGTGTGAATGGAGACTAAAGCCTTTAGCAAGGGCTGACACCCTGTGCTGGCAGCAACATGGAAGAGTTGGACCACTGCTTTCACGCACAACACAGCCGTTCAACACTTTCTCCATGCACACTGCTTTAATCAACAGCAGTGATCAGAGATGAAAAGTTGACCGAAGCAGTTTGTTTGGGAGGTGTCAGACCACTGAAAACCTGGCCTGCTGCCCTTTGAGAGAGTAGGGGGTCCGACTCTCCTATGTGTTGTAAACACAGGCTTTTCTAACTCTACAGGACTTTAACTGAAATCAATATATGTATTTTAACCCTGTAATCAATACATCTTTGAAATACTTACCCAGGTTCCTCCAAGTGGAACAGGAGCTAAAAGTATCTTTTTATTTGGAGTTTTGACAATTGTTAGAACTGCCTGTCTGTGCTCCTATTGTGGAGATTCACTTTCTCAATTCATCTTAGTAAATGTTGTCTTCAAGATGGAAAGTGATGGGAGACCCAGAATTTTACAGTTGTCACCAGAACAGGAGTTGGAGGGAAATCTTCAAATGGGGGGTACATGTTTCAGTGTTTATTGTCTAAGAGCCCGTGTCAGTCTGACATAAAACTGAGATGATTTTGAGATCATTCAAAATTCATTGACAGGTGCATTTAACCTGCAGGTAACCTCCTTCTGACCTGCATTTGAGCTGCTTTAAATGGGGTTTGCATTACCAAAAGCTTTTTGGGAATGCAAAACCTGTTGAAGCAAACAAAAGCACCCTGACACAGTCCCTGTGAGACTATTTGTTTGTATGAATAAGGCATTTGTTTATGCATGTGGAGCCACCTGGAGCTTTGCACATGCAGCCGCCGCACGGACTACAGCGCACAGCCAGTTTCGCAGCCATCCATTAGGATGATCCACACAGCCAATTGTTGTTACATAGTTACATAGTAGGTGAGGTTGAATAAAGACCATAGTCCATCCAGTTCAACGTGTGTAGGTGTGTGTGGCCGTAATCATCTCTCATACCCCTGAATGTTCTGATCCTTGAGATGTAAGTCTAAGAGTCTTTTGAAAGCCACCATACTTCCCGCAGAAACCACCTCTCGTGGTAGAGAATTCCACAATCTTGTAGCCCTAACAGTAAAGAACCCCCCACGTTGCCTGAGGTTAAAACGCTTCTCCTCCAATCGTATTGTATGCCCTCGAGTCCTCATGCAATCCTTGCGACTGAATAGCTTTTTTTCTATGCTGAGATCACCATTGAAATATTTATAAATTGCTATCATGTCCCCTCTCAGGCGTCTCTTCTCCAGGGAGAATAAATCAAGCGATTGCAGACACTCTTCATAATTAAGGTCCTCCAATCCCCTAATTAGTTTAGTTGCCCTTCTCTGGACTCTCTCCAGCTCCAACACATCCCTTCTGAGGACTGGTGACCAGAACTGGACAGAATACTCCAGATGCGGTCGGACCAGAGTTTTATAAAGTGGAAGGATTATAGTCTTATCTCTGGAATACATCCCTTTTTTATGCATGCTAATATTCTGACGGCTTTGGCTTAGTCTATCCTCTACCAAGACTCCCAGATCTTTCTCCATTTTTAAATCCCCCAAAGGTTCCCCCCTAAAGTGTATTGTGCTTTTATGTTTTTAGTCCCCAAGTGCAAAACCTTACACTTCTCCACATTAAACCTCATTTGCCATGTCGTTGCCCACTCTGTTATTTTGTCCAGGTCATTGTTCTTAAAAATATTCATGTTTATTGAAAAACCTCTTTACAAACACAGATAAAACCAGTTGACGTGTTTCAACCTACAAGGCCTTAGTCATAACTAAGTTTTGCAGCCATCTACTCTTGCAGACCTGACAAAATCAGCTGTTTGCAGGAGTCCATGCAGCCATGTAATTCATTAACACAGACTGCCTGCATACTTCACCAGATGGACGGTGGACTCACATACATAAACAAACACCTCACTCACACTATACAGCAGTGTTAATTTTGGCAGCAAATTTCAATTTAGTTTTAGTCTTAGTCTTAGGACTAAAATGGCATTTTAGTTTTAGTCCTATTTTAGTCTTCTGCAAGTGTTTTCGTTTTAGTCGTATTTAGTCGACTAAAACTCCAGTATATTTTAGTCGACTAAAACGCCCTACATTTTAGTCGACTAAAACTCATTTTAGTCATCTATAATCAAATGGGTGTAGTTCAATTGTAATTTGGAATGCATTATTTAAGCATTTCTCTACAATTTCCAAACTCATTATATACTACTGCTGGTCCTGGAGTGAAAAATCGAATATGTTATTATTTATGCTTTGAGCATGCACCAGTGTTAATTTTTGGCAGCAAATTTCGATTTAGTTTTAGTTATAGTCTTTTGACTAAAATGCCATTTTAGTTTTAGTTGTATTTTAGTCATCTGAATTGTGTTAGTCGACGAAAACGTTTTAGTCGGTTTTAGTCGACAAAATTAACACTGCTATACAGGCCTCTGTGCGTGTGAATGAGGCCTTACATGTATAGTCAGCATTAGCCTCCTGTTTATAATAACATGCACACAGAGTTCATATGTATGTACTTCTTGTAAGGCCTTTAACTCATAAAAGATTTCCTAAATATTTCCAGGGTCTGCGGGAACTACAGGAACTGCCTAATGAGTGAGTCAGGACCATAACAATGAGGGATCAGAAGTCTTGTGTCATTTTGCTGGATGATGGCGACTCGGTGATCTCCCTGCAGGAACCAAGGAGGCTCCTTTATTAGTGTGTTTGTTTACAGTCCGTTTACAAGTACAGTTTTTCTGTTGTATTTTCTTTAGAGACCTGTGTTATAGGGTAATAAATGCAAGAAAAAAGAGGATTTGATTGGCTTGATGGTAATTTTTTTTTTTTTTTGTGGCCTTCTTACAAGCCGAGTATAACCACTTACTAATTGCAGTCTATTTGGCAAAACTGATGCAAAATGTATTTTTAAACTACCAGATTGAAATTTACTGACACGACACCCAAAATTTACTTGGCATTTCCAAAAGTTACATAATATACGTTTTTTACCTTAAAATCTACCTTAAGGCCCCTTTCACACAGGCGGACCGTTCAGATCCGCCTGTCCGTTTTTTTGGCGGATCTGAACGGTCCCCCCATGCATTCCTATGGGGCATCGGATCTCAGCGGAGACATGTCCGCTGACATCCGACCCGATCCGATCCGTCAAATCTGGACGGATGGAAACCCTATTTTCCATCCGTCCAGCGGATCGGATCGGGTGAGAACGGACTGACGGTCCGTTGACATCCGATTTCCCCCATAGAGATGCATGGGGAACTGTCAGCTGTGTTTCCGCACACAGCGTGGAGACACAGCTGTCCTCCTGCTGAGAAAAACGGACTCCGTCCAACGGACGGAGTGTGTGAAAGGAGCCTTAGTCACATTGCTAATTGCATATTGTATTTGTTTGTAGCCCAATTACTAAAAATTGGCACCTAAAACTGTATTCCTTTTTTATTTTAATATAGTAAGTAAGTGGCTCAGGGACAGAAGGGCAAGAACTTACAATGGGCAGACACGCACACACATGAAATTGACTGTCATACTGACAGCAGTGTGCAGCAGCACAGATGATGATGACACCTCACCGACATGACACGTCCCCTCCTGAGTCACAGTGACAATCTCTCCTCACACCAGGTGGTTCCTTCAGTCCATTTTAGTCCAAACAGCACTTACAGTCCTGACCCCGACTTGCCTTGCTCCCATCCCGCGGATCCACACAAGCAGCTCCAGCCGCTCTGCTCGGCTCGCTTGCACCATAACATCACACAATACGCTCTGACACTGCCGGGGCTGCCCAAGCAACCACTCGGATGGTCTTAACTGGCTCCGAGCGTCAAAGCCATATTTTTTACTGGCAACTGGCTGCACTGTTAGGCACTGATGAGGCAACACTGCTGGGCACTGATAAGCTGTACTGATGGACACTGATGAGGAGGCACTGGCAAGGCTGCGTTGATGATGCAGGACTGAAGGGCGTTGATAAGCTGCACTGATTGGCACTAATGGGGCTGCACTAATAATCAGGGTACTGATGATCAGTGCCCTGATTAACAGTGTAAATGTGCCCTGTCAGCCTTGCCGGTTAACGGCTCTCCATTCCTCATACAGTGACAGCACACGAGGAAAGGAATGCCGATAATCAGCAAGTTTGTTTACATGTGATCAGCTGTGATTGGACACAGCTGATCACTAGGGAAAGGGCTTCTGTGATTGACCCCTTACCTCCATCTGTGATCAGCTGTGCCCAAAGGTCACAGATCACGCTTCAATGAGTGGGAGTCGTGTTTTGGGAGGGCGTCCATGGATGCTTTCCCAGAACTAGAAAGCCGCACTGTAGCCGTCTTTCGGATATGGCGCAGTATTGAGGTGGCTGACAATTGAATTTCAGAGATGCCCCAAATTGTACTCTGGATTATTAGAACCGTACTTTCTTTGCATTTGGCTAGTTCAGTAAATGTCTGCTTACATTTTGTCACGTTGCAATAACCTAAAGCGGAACTTCACTCTCTCAATCAACACTGACTAGTTTTAATCCTTATGCTGCTAGCATTAGCAAATAGATATTAAAGTAGATCATATATACTTATTTTACATTTTTTTTTTTTACATTTCTTCAGTTACTTTCTGGTTTCTAGGCTTAGGCAAATGCCCCAGGAGTCAGCTTCCTAGTAGGGGAGGAGGAGTTTTCTAAGCTAAACACACCCTCCAGTCTACATGCCTGAGCAAAAGGCAGATGAATTCCAAGGAGTAAATGCTACATGAATCATCTGCTCTTACTCAAAATGGCCAGGGCCATAAAGGCTGGGGGGGTCAAAGTGATTTCTAAGCAAAGTAAAGCATGGAGATATGGGTGGGGGAGTTTACTCTGAATATTCAAAAATTAATTAAATTGTGTTTTTGGTTTGTAGAGCTCAGATGCAATGCAAAGAACATGCTAAATGTTATAAAGTTTCTTCTTTTATTCAATGACTGCATTGTTAATCCTCTAAATCCGGGTGTCAAGCTCAATTTCATTCAGGGCCGCATTAGTATTATGGTTGCCCTCAAAGGGCCAGTTGTATCTGTAAGAATATGTATGCAGAGTTCAGGGATGTGCTACATACAAAGTGCTGGGTTCAGTAAGTATGCTCTGTACAGAGTGCAAAGTTCAGCAGTGCGCTACGTACAGAGTGCAGAGTTAAGAAGTGTACTATGTACAGAGTGTAGAGTTAGGGAGTGTACTATGTGCAGAGTTTAGAGTTAGGGAGTGTACAGTGTATAGAGTGCGGAGTTAAAGAGTGCACTGTGTACAGAGTGCAGGGTTGAGGAGTGTGCTACACACAGAGTGCAGGGTTTAAGGGTGCAGGGTTCAAGTCTCTTTCAAAGGCTGTCCACATCTCATTTCCTCCTCTGTTCTGACCTCTGTACCACTCTCCCCCATACTCAACCTCTGCACACAGATCCGTCTACAGCCCTCATCTCTCCCCCCCACACCCAAAAGCTGCATCGCTTCTTGTCCACCTAGCCCAGCTCTAGTACCACCCGGCAGTGTAGGTGGCTCCACCTCTCTCTCTCTCTCACTTACAAGGAGATCATTGGTTATCATCTGTCCCCGTCATGAGTGCATGCAGGGCAGGCAGGTATATGTGAGAGTCCCGAGCCACCAAGGGGAAAGCTGTCCTTGTAAACACAGAAGGCTTCCGTGTTTACAAGTGATAGTGGTGAGCGGTGAGCAGAGGGTGAAAGCCAGAGGCAGCGGAATGGAGTTCTGCCACGTTCTGGCTGAAAAAAAAGCCATGGCTGCAAGGGCAACATGAAATGGCCTGGAGGGACAGGTTCGGCCCCTGGGTCTTGTGTTTGACACGTGCTCTAAATGTTATGGTGGGGTTTTTTTTTTGTTTTTTTTTCTTTTATTGCTGAGGCCTGGCCTGCTTAGGACTTCTGTGGCCAATTATAAAGACCCCTAATGATATTCAGCCCCCCTTAGCTTAAAGGAGACACTTTAGTATGATACAATTTTTCAATAGATATTTTTACAATAGTTTTTTATGCAAAGGTGAAGTTGTCTTGTGTTGGAATTACAAGAGTTTTCTGTATTGGTTTTAAAAGTCCTCGGAAAGTACTGAGGCCAGGAGGTCAGCATAACAGCCAGTCAACAAGCATTTTCAGAATATCAGCAATAGCACATTCTATTCTCTGATCCAGAGGCTTCATTAAATTCTAAGTCATAACTTGGAGCAAGTAAGCAAATCATACGCTGTGACTTCCCTGGTTGTATGCTTCTGATACAAAGCAATTTATTTAGTAAACACATATCAGTAGCGCCATCTAGTGACTATTATGAAGAAGATTTCAAGCTCTAGGCATGATTTAGATGTCCACGCTCTGTTGCATCAATAAGTGCATGTACACGTGCAATAACATGCCTGGGGTTAGGACAGCTCAGTCATTTGAATGGGCTGTCATCGCACCACAATGCAGCAAAATAATGTAATACTGAAACTAATACCTAACCGAGCTTTGTGGTGTGTTGTAACACAGATGCATTGATGGTGCATTGGATTTGTGCCATTTAAAATGAATGCCGTTGCACGCAAGATGCCTTGAGTTGCAATAACGCACATTAAAATGAGTATCGCCGCCATGTATACAGCTGATGGGGCTCTTAAATTGTACCTAATCCAAAGAACAAAAGTGCGCTATATTGCAGTTTACCAATCCTTAAGCTGACTATACACTATACAAGCTGGTTGTACAATCACGGTTAAGCCCCGTACACAGGCCGAATGCCTGGCGGCAAATAAAAATCGTCCAACATTTGGCCTGTGTGTAAGGAACTCAGTCTGGCAGAAGCTAGAAAACCAGCAGCTAGTCCGGTTAGAAAGCTAGCAATCAAGCGGCTCCCGGGGGGGGTGGGGATCATTTGTACAGCGACTCCGACTGGAGCTGACAGTTTTTTTGTTCGACCTGCAGGGTTGAATGGAAAAACAAATAGTGTGTACCAGGCTTTAGATTTCTCAAAGCTATTTAATAGGAGGATAGGAGGACACACCTAAACAACCCATTTGATTTGTATCAAATCAGACAGGCCCTTGCACTACACAATAGATGATCGATCTAAAGAAGAGTGTTCAATCATATTGTATGAAAACAAAGTATACCTGTGCTTAAATCCCAATAGCTTGTACTTGTATATAATCTATTAGATGCTAAAGGGGTGTGACCACATGTTAACACTACAAATTCTGAGTGAACCCTCTGCAAACTGCTATATACCCTCTCCAGCAAATGTTGCAATGAAAAACAGCAAAATTTAGTTCCCACATATTGCAATACATGTTTAAGCTGGCCAAGTGCGTCAATGTAACCCCTCTTATGTCCAGTCCTACTCTGTTGCATTGCAGGTCAGTGACCAGACCTGAACTTAGTGGCTCTTAGGGTTGCCACCTCATCCCTTTAAACCAGGACACACATTAATTACACAGGTTCTGTGGCATATTAAAGTGGAGTTCCACCCATTTTAGTAACTTTAGATGTATGTAATCCCCTTTAAAACTACTTTTACCAATAGAAACTTTTTTTTTTTTTTCTTGCTAGGAAATACCTTTGTTTCTTCTTTATTCATCCTCTCCTCACTTCCGGGTCCGGCCGCCGATCGGCGATTACGTCATTCGCCAGGGCTGCTGGGATGTATCTCATGGCATGAAATCTTGCATTATTACACAGGTGTCCTGAGCTGTACTGTATGTATTGGATTGAGGCCGTGCTCTGCCCCGCCTCCTCTCAGTGAGCTCTACGGGATATATAGTGCTTTCAGTCCGCGCTCACTGAGAGGAGGCGGGGCGGAGCACGGACTCAATCCAATACATCCGAGTACAACTCACTGAGAGGAGGCGGGGCAGAGCAGGTTAGGTTACAGACCGTTAGTCCATTTTGAATCCATCCGTTCATGGATGAAAAACAGACATCAATGCATCTCTGTGGAAAAATGGATGTAAATAGATGATCATCCATTTACATCCGTTTCTGTCTACATCCATTTTTTTAAATGGATGAAAGCCCTATTTTTCATTCGTTAAAAAAAACAGATTGGACGAAAAACAGATGTAAACAGGCAAACGGTCCGTTTTTGCATGAAAAAATAGCCCGGGAACTCGAGTTGTTAAGGACTCTAGCTGGCAGATGTAATAAACTGATGAAAAACGGATAACAAACAAATGTAAACTTCATTCCTTTTTTCTTTGGAAAAATAGAGACTGAACTGATCAAATGAACAGGCTGAAATTAGAAGCTGATTTGGTTACTATGCACAGGTGCACCAGATTCTGTGTGCACCAGGTTTAGTAAATCTCCCCCACTGTGTGCTGCAATGTCATGTTTTGCAAGATTAATTGGCCATACACACTATAAGATTTTCTGAAGACTTTTTCCTTTAGACTTACCAAAATCATATAATATGAGGTCAAACCTAAACACTTTCAATTTGTATGCAATCCGGCAGGCCCTTGCACTACATAGAAAAGGTAAATCTGAAGGAAATCTAACCCCAAAAGTTGGATAGTGTGTATCCAGCTTAAGTCTCCTTTCACACACTCCGTCCGTCGGACAGAGTCCGTTTTTCTCAGCGGGGAATCGATCTGCCGATCCCCTGCCGAGCAGGAGGATGACAGCTGTGTCTCCGCGCTGTGTGCGGAGACACAGCTGTCAGTTCCCCATGCATCTCTATGGGGGAAATCGGATGGGAGCGGACTGTCGGTCCCTTCTCATCCGATCCGCTGGACGGATGGAAAATAGGGTTTCCATCCGTCCAGATTTGATGGATCGGATGTCAGCGGACATGTCTCAGATCCGCCCAAAAAACGGACAGGCGGATCTGAAAGGGGTCTGCCTGTGTGAAAGAGCCCTAAGGCCCCTTTCATACACTCCGTCCGTCGGACGGAGTCCGTTTTTCTCAGCGGGGGATGGATCCGCCGGTCCCCCGCTGAGCAGGAGGATGACAGCTGTGTCTCCGCGCTGTGTGCGGAGACACAGCTGTCAGTTCCCCATGCATCTCTATGGGGGAAATCGGATGGGAGCGGACCTTCAGTAGGGTTTCCATCCGTCCAGATTTGACGGATCGGATGTCAGCGGACATGTCTCCGCTGGCATCCGATGCCCCTCAGGAATGCATGGGGGGGACCGTTCAGATCCGCCAAAAAAAACGGACAGGCGGATCTGAACGGTCCGCCTGTGTGAAAGAGCCCTTACTCTCCGCCTTGACTCTTTTCCATGTCCTATAAATAGGCTCAGCTGGGTCCTCTTAAAACAGTAGGGTACCTATGTCTCATTTCCATCACAAATCCCTAAAAAAGAAGTGGACTATGTATAATTTTAGAAAAGTAGGCAAAGCATTCCGTTATGCTCCACAATAGAAGCCATGGTTTTCATACACTGCACCAGGGATGAGCTTGGGAGTGTTCTGATGCTCTTAACATACCTGGCTGAGACCACCAGGAAGCTGTCACCATTTAATAAGCCCATTATCTGCAGCGGAGGCATTCTTGACCTGCTTGTACACATATGACTGCAGAGCGAGGATTGTCCCCTCGTCCACAGATGATTGGCCCATTACAGCTGACAGCTTTCTGGCAGGCTCGGCCACATGGGTTCAGAGGAGCATCCATACTTGCCTAAATTCATCTCTAATGGGTAACGAGCCTGAATGAGCTTTATGCATTTCGGAACTAATTGCCTGTGTACAGCCATTGATTTTATGGGCAACTGTATGCAGCATTTGTTGCTCCTGGGCAGCGAAATATGCCTGATTTTTATACTGTACAGCCTCAGGCACCCATGTGCATGAGCGTGTGTTTAATTTCTCATCATCAGGACAAAATAAGCGGGTGTGTCTCCCAAGCGAGGAAACAGACGGGCAATAAAAACTTGAGGTTTTTATGCCTTCCAATTCTATTAGGAAAAATAGTTAAATGTTTTTAACCCCTTCACCCCCAGCCTCCGCATCCCTTTAATAGGGTCTTTACTCCCAGGAGGCAGGAAGGGCCTGCCGATTGTGTGACCACTGTGATTGGCTGTCACAGTGGCCACTTAACCACTTGCCGACCAGCCGCCGCAGATATACGGCAGCAGGTCGGCAGGTTCCCACGAAACATCGTACCCGTACGTCACTTCACAGAAGCGATCGTGGGGGCCCACTGGAGGCGCGCGCCTATTCGCCAGGGGGGAGGCTGATCTGCGGGTTCGGTGGCCGCGATAATGGAATCCAGGACAAGGGGTGGGAGGGACGGTTGCTCTGGGCGCAATGGTTTACTGAGTGTAGGACCCTCTAAAATTGCACATCATGAATGGGGACGCCGTTTGGCATCTTTGCACTGGACGCCGGATGATCTTGTCCCGGCACTGATGGAATCTGATAGCATAGTTTCAGTTCTCGCAGAGATGCCGGAGGCCGTAAACGAGCCTGAACATTGTTCTTCAAAATTGACTATACTGACTCTATGATATTAAGGTCCAGTGACTGCAGCGCCCTCTTGTCAAACCACGATTTGACAACACTAGCTGTGTAAATCAGAGCATTATCATCTTGGTAAATAGTGGTGTCTTCGGGAAGCAACGCCTGCACCATGGGGTGCACATGGTGGGCAATAATTTGTGCATAGTCGCTGGCAGTGACTCTACCTGTCAAGGTGATGATGGGGCCTGCAGAATACAAGATATGGCTGCCCAAACCATGATTGTGCCACCACCATGCTTTTAAGTTGACAGAAGACAGTCCTGGTCTTAAGCTTGGGATGGTGTTAGCAACATGTAAACATTACCTGGGGGGGGGGGGTTCTCTAGGATAGGTAATTTAGGGTAATCTGACCACCCCCCTCCCCCCCAGAACATTCTATAAATTGTCAGGACCCCTATTTAAGCAGGAGGCTGGGGGGAGGGGGTCTTTGCCAGTCGCCAGAGGCATATTTAAAGATTTTGGCTGATTTTGGTTACAGTTTTAAAGTATTTATTGAATAAAAGAGTTATGGTGAATTATTTTTTGGGGGAAAACCATTAAATAAGGCTACGACTGTTATTAACCCATTTTGGTATGTCTAGTGTTCTTTGTAGGTTTATGCTGCCCACCATCCCATGTTACATCTCTTCCGCTTTCAACGTCAAACAACGTCACTTTCACACCTAAAAACCATGTAGTGTTTCCATTTTTTTGTCCAACCCCCCTATGTGCGGCATGCAGGCATTAAAGCATTACGTGGGTGGCAAGAGATTAAATAAATGGAGTATACGTTAGATGAACATTGCAAGCAACTTCCAAAAAATTAACGAGCTAACTAGCTATCCGAGTCTAAAATTCTGAAGGTGCTAGTTTTCGGTCTATCTTTGGTTCCAATCATTTCTGAGCTTCTAACCTAGAACAGGCATGCCAGAAATACTGATCTGTTCACATGTTCCTGGTCACTGACTCAGAAAGTATTGCAGCCAGGGGCTCGTTGTGACCGGGAGGCGATTGGCATTTTCAGAAATTGAGGTTAGCAGTGGCAAAGTCCATATTTCTAGCACAGTCTCCTTTAAAAATAGCTTTCTGGTGATTTTTCTGTGTCGCATTGCCCTAAATCGCCCAGTAGCACAAGATTAAGGGCTTAGGTACAGGTAAGAGTTTAATCTCACAGTTTAGGAGATTTAACCCCAAAAGATTTAAATCAGTGTATAACAGCCATTGATTAACCTCTTCCCACCAAAGTAACGCTAATATGCAGCCTCGGCTTCAAGGGGTTGTACCGGAGTGATGCCTGCAGCTAGAGGCATCACCACAGTACCGCTTTTTTTAGAGCCGACCATCAGATTTTTTGTAACAACAACCGATGCGTCTAAGCAGCCGCTCAATTGTTATTACAAGGAGCAGGAGGGGACACCCCCTCCCGCGGCTCGCCCGGATCTCCCGGTGGGGACACCCCCTCCCGTCGCTCGGTGGGAGACCCGAGCGACCAGCCGGCATGTCTGCTGGCTGGCCGAAGACCAGAACAAAGCCAGATTGGGCTTTGATCGGGTCTCTAAGGTAGTAACCCGGATGCGTTGTCATGACATCACTTCTGATTACTGGAGCCTTAAAGGCGCCAGATTTAAAAAAAATTACCGTATTCAAAACAGCCAAACTTTGCGTTTTTAATGCTTTTAAGTGCAGAGGAGGGGTTGGGTGTCCTTTAGACCCCCCAGATCCCTCCATAAACAGTACCTGTCACTGCCTATTACTTTCACAAGGGATGTTTACATTACTTGTGACAGCAATAAAAGTGATAACATTTTTTTTAAAGGAACAGTGTAAAAAAAAAGAAATAGGAAAAAAAAAATATTAAAGCTGCTTGGATTGCCTAGATCCCCCCCCCCCCCCAAAAAAAAAAAAAGAAATTCTAAATATGGTAGAGGAGAGAAGGAGGAAGAGTGGAATTTCCTTTTGGGTAAAGTTTTGCTTTAAGTGATGCTGTGCTGGACACAAGGGCCAATGAGAGTAAAATGATGTTGTACAGGGCACAGGAGCAAAAGGAATAAATAATTCTGGGTACAGGGCCACATGCATTAGTACAGGGCCACATGCATTAGATAATACTATAAAGTAGGATTGCACAGATATTGGTATTGGTGATGGTACGAAGCATTTGCATGAGCACTCATACTCATGTGTAGCACCCTCCTAGGTAGGTGCTAGTGAGAGAGTATAGTTTTGAGCTCTGTCTACTTACCAGAAGAGCTGCAGGTAAATCTATATTGTTCTTTGCCTACCAGAGAGCAGGATCTGTTGCTGGTCCAATAGGGAGGTATGGTGGACAGTAGGAGGAAACCTGACGAATGGGTGCATAGGCTTTTGATACAGTCCTGATGATTGGCAGAGGGCAGGTCGCCTTGGTGCATGCTGGGACACTGTATAAAAACCAGGAGCACATGTGCTCGAGGTCTTTCGTTGGAGAGCGGAGTCCCAGGGGGAGGGGGCGGCTGCCTCCTCCTCTGTAGAGGTACCATGCGGTCTCAGGAGGTTGTTCTGAGGACCGGAGGAGTGGTCGACAGGAGCTGAATCCAGAGGTCCAGGGAAGCTGACTGAGAAGGGAGACACTGGAGATCCTGTTTCTGCAGTATCGTGAGTACAGAAACTCGTGCCAAGGGGCCTGACCTGAGGGGGGCCATCCCTGCTCATAGGATAGTCAGTGAACGGGTGTCAGTGTGGAAGAGGGTGCTAGGGAGAGTATCCTGAAGATAAGATATTGTTCATTTAGTCATCTTGTGAGAGAGGATAAAGAAAGCAAGAGACTTAACTCCATTCATCCAAAGTGGCAGGATGAATTAACAGCCTGGCTGTTCCATATCTACAAGCAGAGTTGTGAGGATAGAAGTCCTCAGATATTGTGAATAGTTAAATTCGAGTATCCCACTATTCCCTTCTCCTATCCCCTTTACAAAATAAACAACAAAAAAAATACCCCTTGACTGTTTATTGGAGTGAAGAGCCAAGAGGAATGTAGGAACTGTATTTATTTATAACCATGTGTTAGTAATCAGGGGAGCCCGCAGAGTTAATATTCAGCAGTCCCTGCGGGTGCAGTGCTACACGTGCAAATGCTCAGATACCTGAAACTGATACCTCTGCAGTGCAATTTGAGTCCATACAAAACATGGGCTCAAATCGCAGTGCAAAGAATCGTATGCAATTTTAACAGGAATGCGGTGTGATTCCTGCCTGAATTACATACGGTTTCCTCCACCGCTCCTGTGTGAACCCAGGCTTGTCATAGTGACTTCAGCCTAGGTTCACACAGGAGCAGTGCGGGAAACCGCATGCGATTCCAAAAGGAATTGCACCGCATTCCTGTTCAAATCACATGCAATTATTTGCAGTGCGATTTATGCGCATTCATTTAGTATGGGCTCAAATGGCACCGCAAAAGTAGTTAGCGAGTACTTGACCAAATGTATCGATGCTCGTACTCTGCGGTAAAAAAAATGCAACCCTACTGTGAAGGGCCCCGGAGCCCAAATGTAAAGTGAATGCTGTGCAAGCACTGGAGTCAAAGGAGTTTAAAGTGACAATAAACTATATTCTTATTCTCCAAAAATAATCCATGCACATCCACTATATAGTGACCCTGTAACCTGTTTTTCATGAAATTGTTTCTAGGTTTTTCTGCTGCCTTGTAACATTCTACCTCTCCTTTCCCACCTCACTTCCCTTTGTTTATGTGTGAAAGTTGTGGTCCTGTGCAGTGCTCCATGCACACTACAAATCCCACAGTCTACAGTCTATCTCGAGAGAAATCAAGAGGAGGTGGCTACATTCTTGCATACAGTGAGACCATGGAGAAGGAATGTAGCCACCCTTCTAACAGGAAATCAGATCACGGCAGCAAAAAAAAAAAATTCCATATTTGTAGGAGGCTGAGAGCAACAGAAGGTGCTTTTTTGGGCTAGAGGTATGTACTTGAATTTAGTTTTTTTAAACCAAAGTCTAGTGTCACTTAGGCTCCATTCACATTTGTACGAATCAAAAGTTGCGCCAACTTTGGAGTGCAACTTTGACGCAACTTTAAATGGGTGCAACTTGGATACGACTTTGGTTTTAACCATTGATAAATAATGGACAACTGTTGCACACAAGTTGCATTTTATAACATTCAGGTACGACTTTCACATTGAAGTCTATGGCCCTCAAGTTGCATGAGATTTGGACCAAAGTAGTACATGAAATACTCTGAAGTTGCTGCAACTTTAAGGTCCGGTTCACACTTATGCGATGCGGGAAGGCTGCGAATCCGCAGCCTGTTCCCGCATCGCACACGCACCCCCGGCAGTTCACACTGCCATATGCGATACGCTGGGGGTGTCAATGTAATCTTAACGACACCCCCAGTTTGATCGCATATCGCAGTGCGATCTTGCAGTTCGCACAGGATCGGATCGCACAAGTGTGAACCACTGTGCGATCCGATCCTGATGCGGCTGCCAAAAAGGGTCCTGTGCGAGTTTGCTGCGGGTGCGGTGCGAATTTAGCCATACAAAGTGTATGGCTAAACTCGCACCGCACAGCCGATCGCATGTAATGAAGGAGCAGTGCGCTCCGACATTACATGCGAGCCCCGCACACGCACAAGTGTGAACCGGGGCTTAGTCACGCATATATAAATGATTATCATTGGAAAACATGGGGAACGCCTTGTCATGCAACTTTGATGTCCAATATTGTATGGCAAATCACACAAGTGTGAATGAATCCTCAGTACAGCGATTTTTTTTTTTTTCTCACTGATCTAAAATGCGGCCCATTGTTTACAATGAGCCTGTACACACAGACGCGTAAGCAAGCGCTGCATATTCTAGAGTAAAAAAAAAAAAAATTTGAAAAATCTGCATTTCTGGTCAATATTTTGCTCCACAAGTACACATATGATCATAAATATCAATGAATATTCCCTAGGAATGTATTTTGTGCGCGAATGTGCATACACGTGCAAATATGCACATAAATCCGCGCAAAATAAACACTTGAAAATTATGTCCAAAAAAAACAGATGCTCAAACATCAGTACCGTGTGCAAGAGGCTAAACTGAGAGCATGCATGGGAACTGGTGAAGGCGGTGGTGCTGAAAGAGTTAACCATTTGCCGACCGCCTACTGCATATTTATTGCGGCAGGACGGCTTTGTTGCGTGCAACCACGTACCTGTATGTCATTTCGTGTAATAGCCACTGGGTGGCACGTTTCGGGATCGCGCACTGCTTGGACACAGGGAATGCCAACCAGTGGGTCTGGCGGACCCGATGTCTGCCGGCCACCTGTGGTCATTCCCCAGAGGCAGAACGGTGGTCTGCCTATGTACAGTAAATAAGGCAGATTGTCGTTCTGACAGGGGAGAAGATGGAGATCTTGTGTTCCTGCTAAGCAACGTCTTCATCCAGTCCAGGTAATTCCCACACAGTTAGAAAGCACCCCCCAGGGACACACTTAATCCATTGATTGCCCCTGATGTTTACCTCTTCCCTGCCAGTATCATTAGTACAGTAACAGTGCATATTTTTAGCATTGATCACTGTATTGGTGTCACTGGTCCCCCAAAAAAAGTGTTGAAAGTGTCAGTTAGGTGTCCAATTTGTTCACCGCAAAGTCCTGCTAAAAATTGCTGATCGTCGCCATTATTAGTAAAAAAATAAATAAATAAATAAAAAATTCCATAAAAATATCCCATAGTTTGTAGACGCAATAAATTTTGCGCAAACCAATCAATATACACCTACTGGGATTTTTTTGGTGATCAAATACCACCAAAATAAATCTCTATTTGTGGGGGGAAAAAAGGACATCAATTTTATTTGGGTACAGTGTCGCACGATCGCGCAATTGTCAGTTAAAATAAAGCAGTCCTATATCGCAAAAAATGGCCTGGTCATTAAGGGGGTAAAACCTTCCGAGGCTGAAGTGGTAATTTATACTACGGGGCTCAGTATTGTACAGAGTGCTGGGATCCTTGTAGTAATACTGCTCAGGGCACTGGACCTAAAGAGGTTCAAATGATACCGAGTGTAGCACTGGGATTAAAGGGTTAATGATGTGCGGAGTGCCAAATGTGTGAATCAGTACTGTGCAGGGAAATTATTATTATTATACAGGATTTATATAGCGCCAATGGTTTGTGCAGCGCTTTACAAAATGAAGGCAGACATTACAGTTACAATACAATTTGGTACAAAAGGAATCGTTAGAGCTTACAATCTAAAAGCTAAAATATGGCTGAAGGGGTT
The DNA here is from genome assembly GCF_965119305.1 of Pelophylax lessonae. NCBI lineage: Eukaryota > Metazoa > Chordata > Amphibia > Anura > Ranidae > Pelophylax > Pelophylax lessonae. The sequence goes on from NC_138774.1 coordinate 202,349,574, forward strand.
AAATGCGTGCAGTCAGATCAACGTTCCTAAAGGTGCTTGGAAGGTTTGGTGGTTCGGCAGACATGTTAATCCAATAAGTGAATAAAGGGTTAAAGAACGCAGCGTAGAGCTTGCGGCAATGAAGCGATTAAAGGAAGCCCCCTGGATGCTGCAGGCTTGCCACTGGCAGTAAAACAGTTAAAGTGCCCCCCCCTGTTATAAAATTTGTAAGTCCAGGGTGGGGGGGGCATAATGGGAGTGAAAGCGTTAAAAGCCGTCATGCGGTGAAAAACAGTTAATCCCTGCCTGTCTTTCCATTGGCAGCTGCTGTCTCTCTTTTTGTTACCATGGTGACGAGGCCTTGTCACTGCGCCTGTAACGGGGTGCCTGCATAGAGTCACCTCCACACAAACAATCCTCATTGTAATGCTGAATGTGCGTGGAGCCCAGGTCCCCGCCCCGCACAGATCCACATCCTTGACATACAGCATGGCCCCCAATCCTCACACCCCCATTGTCCTTCTCCTGGAAATCCAGAGCGCCATTTCTATATCATATATACAGTATAAATAGAATGTTCCATGGCGTTATATTGCGGCTCCTACACCCTCACAGTCCCCTGAGAGACATCAAAAGGGATCATTGTTTACCCGAGCGGCCTTGTTACAACCTTGTCGGCTAATTAACAGGCTAACGAAACGCAGTAAATAGAAAAAGGAACACATTACCGCGCCTGCCGCCACACAAAGCTGCTCTATGGATTCCGTTGGCAGCTAATATCCAATTAATACCCAATACTCCATTTAAATAAAGACTTTGGCGTTGTCATTTCTCGCCATATTGTGATAAATATTTATGTGAAGAGTGTCATGAATTTCCTATTCAGTCATGTATTTTGTATTTAGCAGAGACGGTAGAACGGCGTTACACTGACCACGCACAACCGATAGAACAACGGTTTCTAGAAAGGAATATCAATTGCGGTTCCATCAATAAGTGGTCGTCGTCGTGATAAAAAAAACAAATCTCCTTTGACTGAATTGATCTTTGGTTGTGTCAAATGATCTTTCTTGAGCAAAGAATGGTTTATTAGGCCTGGTTCACACTCATGCGATCCGATTCCTGTCCGAAAATCACAGTTCGCACTGCGATCTGCGAACCGACCTGGGGGTGTCATTAACTTTGTATCAACACCCGCAGCGGATCGCAGAGGGCAAAATTCCAGGTGCATTTTGTGTTTTTCAATACACATTTTTGATCCATTGAAGTCTATGCAACCAAAAACCAGAAAAAAGTCCCTGGCTCTTTCCATAAGGCCCCATTCACACTTGTACCACTCCAGAGTTGCGCCGACTTTGGAGTGCAACTTTGATGCAACTTTGGATGGGTGCAACTTGGATATGACTTTGGACTTGGCCAGTTTTCATGGACAACTGTTGCACACAAGTTGCATTGTATAACATTCAGGTATGACTTTCATGCAACTTCTGAGGGTTAACATGGAAGTCTATGGCCCTCAAGTTGCATGAAAGAAATTCTGAGGGTTAACATTGAAGTCTATGGCCCTCAAGTTGCATGAAAGAACTTCTGAGGGTTAACATTGAAGTCTATAGAAAAAAATGAGGTTGAAGGATTATAAGAGTTGCATGAATGTCAGCCAGCCCCCAGTCTGATGTACTCACCCACCAGTCTGTCACCAACCAAGTAGACCTGTCTCATGATACAAAGAACAGGGGTTTAGTTGACACACATTTGCAAACGCATGTGTAAGCTGCAGAGCCACGACACGGCACCCTGTTTTATCTGCAGTCCTAACACTCCTAATTTAGTGTCTCCACACTGGGAGCACATGGCTGCCAATGGATGGATGGGGGAACAGGTGGGAGGGAGACAGCCCAACCTCCTCCAACCCACCCCCATCCATGACTGGTCTATTGTCTAAAAACTCAAATAACTAAGTTGTAACGATGGTACAAACTGGAAAGGACCAGCTGAGAAGCATTACACCTCCATCCCCTTGGTGGATGCAGTATAAAGACAGATAGGGATTTTATATATGGGGCATGGCCTGTAAAGCACAATGCCTTTCACTCCCTAATTTCCTTGGGACTTTGTGTGAGACAAGCAGGTCATGCTATTGGTCTCCATCCCTGTTTACGGAAAAAAATAAGGTCAAATCAGACTGCATCCACCAAAAACGCACGAAAATCGCATGGTGGGACTTTATATGAGGCACCAAGCTGTAGGCAAGGCGTCTCCATCCCTGGTTGCTTAAACACAATAGGCTTGGTGGGACTTTAAGTGAGACCCCAGCAGGTAGTGCCCAGCGTCTCCATCCCTGTATCAAGAAAAAAATGAGGTTGAAGGATTATAAGAGGTCCATGAAAGTCAGCCAGCCCCCAGTCTGATGTACTCACCCTCCAGTCTGTCACCAACCAAGTAGACCTGTCTCATGGTACAAAGAACAGGGGATTAGTTGACACACATTTGCAAACGCATGTGTAAGCTGCAGAGCCACTTCACGGCACCCTGTTTTATCTGCAGTCCTAACACTTTCTAATTTAGTGTCTCCACACTGGGAGCACATGGCTGCCAATGGATGGATGGGGGAACAGGTGGGAGGGAGACAGCCCAACCTCCCCCAACCCACCCCCATCCATGACTGGTCTATTGTCTAAAAACTCAAATAACTAAGTTGTAACGATGTTGTCCAAAGTCGCATGGCAAGTTGCACAAGTGTAAAAGGGGCCTAAAATGCACAGATGTAAACGTGACCTATAGGAAACTGGACTGTAGTGTGTTTCTGCAAAATTGAAAACGCACTAAAAAATGCATAGGTGAGCACCAGGCCTAAACCTGGGTTCACAGATATGCGATGCGGCAACCAGCGCGATTCTAGTGCGGGTTCCCGCATCGCCTCTCCCACGGCAGGCAGTTCACACTGCCCTCTGCGAACCACTATGGGTGTCAATACAAAGTTAATGACACCCCCAGATCGGTTCGCAGATCGCAGTGCGAAATGTGATTTCGGTCAGGAATCGGATGCGATCCAAATCCAGTGCAGGAAAAAAAAAGGTTTCTGTGCGAATACAACTGTATGGCTGAATTCGCATTTCCACAGACATCGCATATGTGATCTGCACAGCAATGCGGTGTGAATAACATGCTAAGGATCAATGATCCATTAAGTGTTTATCGTTATAGGTATGACGAGCATTAAAGGGAAATTACTTGTCTCAATTAAAATCACCAAATGTCATTTCTGTCTGCTGCCTCATTTCTCTGCTATCAGCATTAAATCAGCATGAACTTCTGAAAGGTTTTCCTGACACCAAGAGAAATATGGTGACAGGGGAGGGACCTCCAGCTGATTGACAGCCTCAGCTCTGTTCCTGTGTGCTGTGTGAAGGGCTGGGGGGAGGGGTCCCTTCCCTCCAATCAGCTCTGCAGAGTGTAAGCTCTCACTCTGCAACTCTCCTCCCCCTTTTTTCTGAACACTCAGACAAGCTTTAAAAATGTAGGAGTTTGAAGGGTTGCAGAGAAGAGAAGACTGCAGATAAACAGGTACAACTTATGTAGGAGGATTTGTTTAATCCCTGTGTATTACCTGAGACCAGTCACTTCACTGGGTATATGTGAGGGTTGTTTATCACCACTTTAACTGTTTATTCTTACAGGTATGGTGAGCATTAAAGGAGAAAGCGGCTTTATAATGCAAGGTTTAAGGCTCGGTTCACACTAGATGCGATGCAAATTCACAGCAAATTCAACTGCAAATTCGCACCACATCAAAATCGCAACCTGTCCATGCAAACTGATTGCAAAGTGTATGTTAAGTTAATGACAACCTGCAATCAGTTTGCAAAACGCAGCGCAATTTGCAGAATCGGAACCCATGGGTGTGAAGAGCCATGCGATCCAATTCTAGTGCAGACAAAAAAGAGTCCTGCACGGGTTTGGTCCGAATGCGATACAATTTGTATGGGTAAATTCGCACAAATAGAGCTTTCGTTTGGTGATATTTGATCACCTCTGCGGGTTTTTATTTTTTGCGATATAAACAAAAAAAGAACAGTTTTGAAAAAAAAAAATATATATATATTTTTTAACTTTCTGCTATAAAACATTCCCAATAAAAAATGTAAAAAAATAGAATTTATTCATCAATTTAGTCCAATATGTATTCTGTTACATATTTTCGGTAAAATAAACCCCAATAAGCGTATATTGATTGATTTGCGCAAAAGTTATCGCATCTGCAAACTATGGGATATTTTTATGGCATTTTTTTTATAGTAATGACGGCGATCAGCGATTTTTAGCGGGACTGAGACATTGCGGCGGACAGATCGGACACTAAAGCCCCGTACACACGTACCGATTGTCGGCCGTAAATATTCGGCCAACGACCGATCGGCCGATTGTAGGCTTGTTAGTATGATGCTTCCGACAGCCAACAGCGCATTTTCGGCCGAACAGAATCTGGCGTGCAGGCATTAAAATATTTGTTGGCCGTCACCAGAACGGCCGATTGTTCGCCAGTCAGTACAGATTTCGGCCGACAGACAGCAGATTAGCAAGACTGGGCATGCTCAGAAAAGAAAAAAGACAAGGAAAGTTAACCATCACATGACATCACTTCTGCAGTCGGCTGTTGTTGGCCGACAAAATTTGTGTGCAGTCTTTTTCAGTTTTCAACAGACACGACAGCCCTGGACAAAAGACGGCCGATCGTTCGGCCGACGATCAGTGTGTGTGTACGGGGCTTTAGTGCCATTTTTTGAGGACCAGTGACACCAATATAGTGATCAATGTATAAAAATGCACTGTCACTGTATAAATGACACTGGCAGGGAAGGGGTTAAAATCAGGGGCGATCAAATGGTTAAGTGTGTTCCTCGGACAGTGATGGTGAACCTTGGTACCCCAGATGTTTTGGAACTACATTTCCCATGATACTCATGCACTCTGCAGGTTAGCTGAGCATCATGGGAAATGTAGTACCAAAACATCTGGGGTGCCAAGCTTCGCCATCACTGTCCTAGGTAGTGCTTTCTAATTGTGTGGGGTGTGGCCTAGCTGGGGGAAGACAGAGATCAGTGTTTCTACTTTGCAGAAACACAAGATCTCTCTCTTCCTCTCTCACAGAACGTTGTTCTGCTTTGTTTACATAGACCGCCGTTCTGCCATTCCTCCGAACGATCGGCGGGTCAGCCAATCAGCAAGTCCGGCGGACTCGATTTTCCGCCGGACTTGCTGATTGGCTCCCACTTTATCCAATCACATCAGCACAGGGTCGCCGGCGGCACACATGCTCCCCAGAGCACGAGCCGACGTACAGGTATGTCAGTTCACACAGGAGGACCGCCCTTCCGCAGAATATCTGCATGGGGTGAACCTCAAGTAGTTAATGTCCCCGTATTCTATTTTTCATGAAATTGCTGTTTTTCTGCCTCCTTGTAACATTCTCTGTGAGCTCTCCAACCTCTCCTTTTCCCCCTCCTTTCTCTTTGTTTGGAATGAGCAGTGCACGTTACTGCGGTCATGTGCACTGCTCTATGTGCACTACAGATCCTATAGTCCATCTCAGGAGTGAGCAAGAGTGGGTGGCTACAATACAGTGGGACCATGCAGAAGAAGCGTAGCCACCCGCTAAGAGGAAGTCACATGACAGCAGCAATAAAAAGGAATTTGGAGGAGGAAGAAGGTACATACTTGAATAGAATTATTTTTAAACCACTTGCAGACTGTTCGCCCGCACTGTACTGCTTCCGGGTTCAGGGTGTGCCCCCCACCAGCAGCCCCCATCAGCAAGTCCTGGCCAATGATTCATGGTCAGGACCTGCTACAGAGGGGCCGATCTCTGTGTTTCTAAACAAAGAGATCTGCAGTAGAAAGCGGCACACATTACACATTGTTGGGCACACATTTGAACCCTTTGATGGCCCTAGATGTTAATCCCTTACTAGCCAGTGTCATTAGTACAGTGACAGTGTATAGTATTATCACTGATCACTGTATACATGTGTAAGGGTAACCCCAAAACTCATGGGTTTCAGTAACATTTTGACTGTTGAAGCCAGATTGAAAATTATATTTATTAGACAAACATGTAGGTAAACATGTTTGGAGAGCAATTCAGTTAGGGCTCTTTCCCACGGCCGCTCCGCTGTTGTTCTCTGCTGCGGGGCTTTTTTTTTTTTTTTTTCACGGAGCGGATGACATTTGTGTCATCCGCTCCGTATGTCCGCATATCATCCCATCCGTTTGCGGATGATATGCGGACATAATGTATGTCTATGGGATTGCGGATGTCAGCGGATGACACCGCTGACATCCGATTTTCCTTCCTTTCCGTTTTTTGAACGGAGGAAAAACAGGGTTCCAAAAAACGGAACAGAACTGAAAGGAAGAAAATCGGATGTCAGCGGATGGTATTCCGCTGACATCCGCAATGCCATAGACTTACATTATGTCCGCAAATCATCCGCAAAAAAATAGGATGATTTGCGGACACACGGAGCGCCCGTGTGAAAGAGCCCTTACATATATTCTGTTGGCTTAATAAACATTGCTCTAACTTCCTAAGGACTTGTATTACAATTTATACATTCTGAAGAGGGTGGCACCTATATATCTAAAGTTTCTTTGAAGTCACATCTTGATTGAAATGCGGAATAGTTGTTCACAAAGGCTTGTTACTTCCAGTAAACAACTGGACAGGTCTTCAAAAGCCTAGATAGCAATCTAACAACAGGAGGTATAAATGGCTTTTGAATACAACAGCTGTTATACAATATGACTTCTCACAAAATATACATCCAATAGATCTGCTTAATCATAAATACATGTTTGATAAATAAAATGGCTGTTCCCTTTTCCCTATCAATATTCCTCCTGTTGGCAATATATTGCCACAACTGATGATGTCAGTGGCAGTTAGTCAGTTCCCCCCCAGGGTCAGTTAGATTTCGATTTCCCGCCGCACTCCCATTATAAGTCACTAATCGGCGCCATAAGTAATATAAAAAATAAATATTTATATATATATACTATAGTTTGTAGATGCCACAACTTTCACACAAACCAAATAAAATACACTAATTGGGATTTTTTTAAATTAAAAGACATGTAGCAGAATACATTTTTGGCCAAAATTTATCAAGACATTAAATTTTTTTACATTTTTTTATTGGATATGTTTAGTAGCAGAAAGTAAACAATATTGTTTTTTTTTTAAGTCTTTTTTTTTTTATATCGCAAGAGGTGATCAAATACCACCAAAAAGACAGCTCTATTTGTGTGAATTTTTTTTAATATTCCTTTGTGTGCAGTGTTGCATGACCGCACACTTACCAGTTAAAGAAGCGCAGTGCTGAATAGCAAAAAATGTCCCGGTCATGAAGGAGGTAAAACCTTTCGGAGCTGAATTGGTTAAACCAGAGTTTGGTGTCACTTTACCACTTATGCTCCGGAAGGTTTTTCCCCCTTAAAGCGGTTGTAAACCCTATATAAAAAAAAATAAAAAAAAAAACCTGCAAGACAAAGGCATAATGAGCTAGTATGCATCGCATACTAGCCCATTATGTGTAACTTACCTTAAAACGAAGCCCCTACACGGACCCCCGGACATCAATGCGGGCGCTGCCATGATCCCTCGTCGTCTCTTCCGGGTTCGGCGGCTCCGGCGCGCTGATTGGCCGGAAGAGACGGCTCCGGCGCGCTGATTGGCCGGAGCCGCGATGACGTCACTCCCGCGCATGCGCGCGGGAGTGATTTTTCCGGCAAGCTCCCGGCAAGTTAATTGAAGGTCCCCCCGGACCTTCAGAGCGCATGCGCCGCTCGCGCGAGTGGCTGCATGCACTGTAAATATCTCCTAAACCGTGCCGGTTTAGGAGATATTATTTGTACCTACAGGTAAGCCTTATTATAGGCTTACCTGTAGGTAAAAGTGAAAAAAGCGGGATACTACCGCTTTAATAACCAGGCTATTTTTAGCAATACGGCACTGCGTTACTTTAACTGACAATTATGCAGTCGTGCGACGCTGTACCCAAATAAAATTGATGTCCTTTTTTCCCCACAAATAGAGCTTTCTTTTGGTGGCAATTGATCACCTCTGCATTTTTTTTTTTTTTTTGTACTATAAACAAAATGAGTCCGACGATTTTGTACAACGATTGTATGATTAGATTGTAACTTGTATGGTGACCTTTAGAAACATATTCAGAACCTTTGTTGGGGGTGATGCAGCTTGAATTTGAGATTGTTATAGTTCATACATGCAGATGAGAGCATATGATACATATAATTGGTGTTGGCAAGATATAGAGATAGTGATGAAGAATGTATAGATTTCAATAAATCATAGAAGGGGAATTGCTCAATATACCCTCCCTTTTAGATTGTAAGCTCTAACAAGCAGGGCCGTCTGATTCCTCCTGTATTGAATTGTAACTGTACTGTGTGCCCTCATGTTGTAAAGAGCTGTATAGGCAGTGGATGGTGTCAGTAGAGCAGTGGATGGTGTAAGTAGGGCAGTGGATGGTGTCAGTAAAGCAGTTGATGGTGTCAGTAAAGCAGTGGAAGTGTCAGTAGGGCAGAGATTGGTGTCAGTGGATGGTGTCAGTAGAGCAGTGGATGGTTTCAGTAGGACAGTGGCTGGGGTCATTAGAGCGATGGATGGTGTCAGTAGGGCAGTGGATGGTGTCAGTAGAGCAGTGGATGGTGTCAGTAGGGCAGTGGATGGTGTCAGTAGAGCAGTGGATGGTGTCAGTAGGGCAGCGGACGGTGTCAGTAGGGCAGTGGAAGGTGTCAGTAGAGCAGTGGAAAATGTCAGTAGGGCAGCGGACGGTGTCAGTAGAGCAGTGGATAGTGTCAGTAGAGCAGTGGATGGTGCCAGTAGGGCAGTGGATGGTGTCAGTAGGGCAGTGGATGGTGTCAGTAGGGTAGTGGATGGTGTCAGTAAAGCAGTGGACAGTGTCAGTAGGACAGTGGATGGTGTCAATAGAGCAGTGGATGGTGTCAGTAGAGCAGTGGATAGTGTCAGTAGAGCAGAGGATGGTGTCAGTAGGACAGTGGATGGTGTCAATAGAGCAGTGGATGGTGTCAGTAGGGCAGTGGATGGTGTCAGTAGAGCAGTGGATGGTGTCAGTAGAGCAGTGGATGGTGTCAATAGAGCAGCGGACGGTGTCAGTAGAGCAGTGGATGGTGTCAGTAGAGCAGTGGATAGTGTCAGTAGAGCAGAGGATGGTGTCAGTAGGACAGTGGAAGGTGTCAGTAGAGCAGTGGAAGGTGTCAGTAGGGCAGCGGACGGTGTCAGTAGAGCAGTGGATAGTGTCAGTAGAGCAGAGGATGGTGTAAGTAGGGCACTGGATGGTGTCAGTAAAGCAGTTGATGGTGTCAGTAAAGCAGTGGAAGTGTCAGTAGGGCAGAGATTGGTGTCAGTGGATGGTGTCAGTAGAGCAGTGGATGGTTTCAGTAGGACAGTGGCTGGGGTCATTAGAGCGATGGATGGTGTCAGTAGGGCAGTGGATGGTGTCAGTAGAGCAGTGGATGGTGTCAGTAGGGCAGTGGATGGTGTCAGTAGAGCAGTGGATGGTGTCAGTAGGGCAGCGGACGGTGTCAGTAGGGCAGTGGAAGGTGTCAGTAGAGCAGTGGAAGGTGTCAGTAGGGCAGCGGACGGTGTCAGTAGAGCAGTGGATAGTGTCAGTAGAGCAGTGGATGGTGCCAGTAGGGCAGTGGATGGTGTCAGTAGGGCAGTGGATGGTGTCAGTAGGGCAGTGGATGGTGTCAGTAGGGCAGTGGATGGTGTCAGTAAAGCAGTGGACAGTGTCAGTAGGACAGTGGATGGTGTCAATAGAGCAGTGGATGGTGTCAGTAGAGCAGTGGATGGTGTCAGTAGGACAGTGGATGGTGTCAATAGAGCAGTGGATAGTGTCAGTAGAGCAGTGGATAGTGTCAGTAGAGCAGTGGATGGTGCCAGTAGGGCAGTGGATGGTGTCAGTAGGGCAGTGGATGGTGTCAGTAGGGCAGTGGATGGTGTCAGTAAAGCAGTGGACAGTGTCAGTAGGACAGTGGATGGTGTCAATAGAGCAGTGGATGGTGTCAGTAGAGCAGTGGATGGTGTCAGTAGGACAGTGGATGGTGTCAATAGAGCAGTGGATAGTGTCAGTAGAGCAGAGGATGGTGTCAGTAGGACAGTGGATGGTGTCAATAGAGCAGTGGATGGTGTCAGTAGGGCAGTGGATGGTGTCAGTAGAGCAGTGGATAGTGTCAGTAGAGCAGAGGATGGTGTCAGTAGGACAGTGGATGGTGTCAATAGAGCAGTGGATGGTGTCAGTAGAGCAGTGGATGGTGTCAGTAGAGTAGTGGATGGTGTCAGTAGAGCAGTGGATGGTGTAAGTAGGGCAGTGAATGGTGTAAGTAGGGCAGTGAATGGTGTCAAAGAGTAGTGGATGGTGTCAGTAGAGCAGTGGATGGGGTCATTAGAGCGGTGGATGGTGTCAGTAGGGCAGTGGGTGGTGTCAGTAGGGCAGTGGATGGTGTCAGTAAAGCAGTGGACATGTCAGTAGAGCAGTGGACAGTGTCAGTAGGGCAGCGGACGGTGTCAGTAGGGCAGTGGATGGTGTCAGTAGAGCAGTGGATGGTGTCAGTATGGCAGTGGATGGTGTCAGTAGAGCAGTGGAAGGTGTCAGTAGAGCAGTGGATGGTGTCAGTAGGGCAGTGGATGGTGTCAGTAGAGCAGTGGATAGTGTCAGTAGAGCAGTGGATAGTGTCAGTAGAGCAGTGGATGGTGTCAGTAGGGCAGAGATTGGTGTCAGTAGGGCAGTGGAGGTTGTCAGTAAAGCAGTGGACGTGTCAGTAGGGCAGTGGATGGTGTCAGTAGATCAGTGGATGGTGTCAGTAGGGCAGTGGATGGTGTCAGTAGAGCAGTGGATAGTGTCAGTAGGGCAGTGGATGGTGTCAGTAGAGCAGTGGATGGTGTCAGTAGAGCAGTGGATGGTGTCAGTAGGGCAGTGGATGGTGCCAGTAGGGCAGAGATTGGTGTCAGTAAAGCAGTGGATGGTACCAGGAGGGCAGATATTGGTGTCAGTAAAGCAGTGGATGTGTCAGTAGGGCAGAGATTGGTGTCAGTAGGGCAGTGGATGGTGTCAGTAGTTATTTATTTTTAATAATAATAATCCATACCTACCTATAAGAATTCACTCTACGGAGGTCAGACTAGTACAAGATGGACTCTGATTGGGTGATATGCTTTTTTATTTGAAAGAAATCTATACTTGTAGGAATACATGGGCTGTATTGCAGACCTCCTCCTGAAAATGCTATCTGCCTGCCTGTTATAGTGATCCTTTAAATTCAGTACCTTCTAAATCTCTGTTCCTGGAATGAGTGAGCCAATCGGGAAATGCAAGGAAGAAATCACAATTCTTTATCTACATACATGTTCGCAGTGAAGCCATAGGATTAACAGGACAGCCAGATAATGAGCATTTTCAGAAAGCAAGGCCTGTAGTGGCAGACTCTTTAACTTATTGATGATATGTTGAATGGTGAATGACACCAATGAACGGACATAATTCCTCCCAATGGCACCAATGATAGGACACAATTCCTCCCAATGGCACCAATGATAGGACACAATTCCTCCCAATGGCACCAACAATAGGACACAATTCTTCCCAAAGGCACCAATGATAGGACACAATTCCTCCCAATGACACCAATGAAGGGACACAATTCCTCCCAATGGCACCAACAATAGGACACACTTCCTCCCAATGGCACCAATGAAAGGACACAATTCCTCCCAATAACACCAATAATGGGGCACAATTCCTCCCAATGACACCAATGAAAGGACACAATTCCTCCCAATGGCACAAATAATAGGACACAATTCCTCCCAAAGGCACCAATGATAGGACACAATTCCTCCCAATGATACCAACAATGGGGCACAATTCCTCCCAATGACACCAATGAAGGGACACAATTCCTCCCAATGACACCAATAATGGGGCACAATTCCTCCCAATGACACCAATAATGGGGCACAATTCCTCCCAATGACACCAATGAAGGGACACAATTCCTCCCAATGACACCAATAATGGGGCACAATTCCTCCCAATGACACCAATGATAGGGCACAATTCATCCCAATGACACCAATGAAGGGACACAATTCCTCCCAATGGCACCAATAATGGGGCACAATTCCTCCCAATAACACCAATGATAGGGCACAATTCCTCCCAATGACACCAATGAAGGGGCACAATTCCTCCCAATGACACCAATGATAGGGCACAATTCATCCCAATGACACCAATAATGGGGCACAATTTCTCACAATGACAGCAACGATAGGACACAATTCCGCCCAATGAAACCAAGAATAAGGCACAATTCCTCCCAATGACACCAACAACAGGGCACAATTCCTCCCACTGACACCAAAGATGGGGCATTATTTTTTCCCTCTGACCTCGGGACCTTTTCTACTCCCAATGACCACAGTCCGGCTCCCAAAAGTCTGAAGGACAATAAACTGGCCCTTTGTTCAGAAAGTTTGAAGACCCCTGGTGTAGATTGTCCAATCAGATTGTATAGTGTGTAGTCACCTTTAGACAAGGTAAGACTGCTTTTGACTCGCTTTGCCCGCAGTATAAATCCACCTCAATACGGCATGCTGCGTTCAATGTAATGGCAGGGCAAACCCAGGCTGGAACATGTGTGTATTTTTTTAGAATGAAAGACTAACTCCACTTTTGTTGAGAAAAAAAAAACAACCCTCTCAGGGTGATCTATGTACATTGCAGGGATTTAACTAACTTCATTGCAGATTCCTACCTTTTTTTATTACCTATTTGTTTGTCTGTGTCCATGGGTAAAGTGAATGTGAATGGGAGTGACTTTAAAATGATCAATCAGCTGATGCACTAAAGTAAAGGCAGTACACATTACATACATTACACATACTTAGGTACACAGTTAACCCCTTGATTGCCCCTAGGTGTTAACCCCTTCCCAGCCAATGTCATTAGTACGGTGTCAGTGTATATTATTTTCACTTATTAGTGTCACTAGCAATGTCAGGGTCAGTTAGTGACCCTCCCAGGTAGTGTCTGTTAATGCCAGATTGCCCACCACCCTATCACAGTCGCACTGTAAGTCGCTGATGACCGCCATTACAGTGTAGCGCATATAGCTGCGTAAATAGTTTGAAGACACTATAACCTTCACCCAAACCCGTCAATACTCTTATTGGAATTCTTTTTTTTTTTTTTTTTTTACTAAAGACACGTAGCAGATGACATTTTGGCCTCAATTTATGAAGAATTTATTTTTTTTGTTTTTGTTTATTAGATGTTTTATAACAGAAAGTAGAAAATATTTTTTTTTCCGTCTTTTTTCATTTATATCGCAGAAAATAAGAAAAAACCCAGTGGTGATCAAAACCCCCTAATAGAAAGCTGTATTTGTGTAAAAAAAAAAAAAAAAAAATGTCAATTTGCAAACAGTGTTGCATGACTGCGCAATTGCCAGTTAATGTAGCGCAGTGCTGAATAGAAAACAATGGCCTTGTCATTAAGGGGGTAAAACCTTCCGGAGGTTAACCACTTAAGCCCCAAGCTTTCATATGGGCGATTATTAGATGTTTTTATAGATGTTTATGACCGTGCTGACGTCACCTCTACGAGACGCTCAGGCGGGTGTTTGAAGCTGTCCGGCCGGCAGCTTTGATCCACCGCTATTATTCGTGCTTTCCTGTAAGTGCATTTCTTTTTTTACTTGTTCTTAATAAATGGTTTTACACTATGGGATTCTCCATTATCATTTTTATGTGAACATCGGAGCCCTATGTATGCGGGTCAGCCTCACTTAATAAGGGACCGGACTACTCACAGTGAATAGGATTTTATACCCAGTGCCATCCGGATTTGGGATATATGCGATATCATTGCCTATTTCTGGTAAGCGGGGATATATGGTGACGGTCCCAACGGGGTCACGAGTTGATTTGAATGGTTACCTTACACCTGACTTACCTGCACAAATCCGGTAATTAGATTGTGAATGTGGTGGTGGCTCATTTCACTGCATAATATTCCATTCATTTGGGATTATATAGATTGATCTGCCTATTTTACTTTATTTCTGGTAAGCTGCCTGTGATGGTGGTGGTTTCTATCAGCACTTTCCTTTTTCTGACACACACGGGAGTGGTTATTGCATATTTTCAATATACAGTATCACGCTATGTTTTTTTATTTGTTTTTTACTCCAATATCCACCAATTTGTGCTTCTGGGTCGGCTATCGTTGGTGAGGAATCCCCCACAGATTTCCATCCGGCTTGGCCATTTATGCTTAAGGCCTAATATACTGCTGCATCTGGTAAGCAGTCATTACACTCATTGTTTGCACCTGTGGATTTTCGGTTGAAGTTTTGGATTTTGTCCTTGATTCAGCAATACTTATTTATTATATTTTGTTGGGACTTTTTCTGGACTTATTATCACTTATGGTTCTTGTCATTTAGCGCAGCTTCCCTCATATATTAAAATTGCGCATACCCGTGGAATGGCGACAAACTACAGTGAATAAAAATCTCCATAGGCGACGCTTTAAAATATTTTAACGGTTACCAGTTTAGAGTTAGAGTGCAGCTCTTTTTTTTAAACTATTTTTTTTTTTTTTTCAAATTTTATCTTTATTTATTTAGTTCAGTTACATATACAGTTTATACATTCCAATCCAATATAAACGACTTACATTCCTTTTTTTTTTTTCCCTTTTTTTTCCAAAGTCATATACAAAACAGAAAAAAAGATCACTCATTACTTCATTTTACCACTATATAACTGATCCCAAATCTCCTTTTTCCTCCTCATTTTCTTCCCAACCAAACAGCAAATCAGACAACACAACAAAACAAAAAAAAAAAAATGTCATTAGCGCAGGCATAGGGCTCTGCTACTTTCACACCTATATGTGTGTATGTGTATATATACATATATGTATGTGTGTATATATACCCCTATACAGAAGTTCAGATGTTATGCCTGCCTCCAAAGACACCCAAAAAATGCCCAAAAAAAACGCCTGCAACAAAAACGCCCAGGTGTGTTGTTGCAGGCGTTTTTTTGGGCATTTTTTGGGCGTCTTTGGAGGCAGGCATAACATCTGAACTTCTGTATAGGGGTATATATACACACATACACATATATGTATATATACACATACACACATATAGGTGTGATAGGAGCGGAGCCCTATGCCTGCAAATAATTTCATTAGCGCAGGCATAGGGTTCCGCTACTTTCACACCTATATGTGTGTATGTGTATACATACATACATGTGTGTGTATATATACCCCTACACAGAAGTTCAGATGTCATGCCTGCCTCCACAGACGTCCACAAAAAAAAGCCCAATAAACGCCTGCAACAAAAACGGCCAGGTGTAAAAGTAGCGGAGCCATATCCCTTCTCTACTGCAATTCTAACCCTACACTACACTAAAGTCACCCTGACACTTAACACTTTCCCTACAGAAACTAGATTATTGAATCTAACTATGGTGGAAAATAGTACCCTAACTACACTAGATATCCCTTTCCTCACACTAATAATTGCTAAATGACACTTTTGAAGCGGGAGTAACAGAACTGCTTCCACTCTCTTCCACAGCCCCAGTATTAAAGTGCTAGATATTTGGCGGGGCTATGTTATATACTCGGGGGCGTATTCACTACTGATTGGCCTCTGGACCCCCTAGTCACTCCAATCACATTTCTAGCATCCTCCTGCCCCCTCAATTGGCTTTTACTGATGGTTCTGGTCCAAACACGGGCTTTTAAAGCCCAGTTCCTGTCCCATTGCATTTTGGTCGGTTCTGGTTGCCGAATTCCGAACTTTTTCCGTAAAAAGTTCGGAATTTGGCCCGAATTTCGAACAGTCAATGTTCGGGTCGAACCGATGGTCGACCCGAACCGTTCGATCATCCCTACTGGAGACTCGAACAAACCTGGAATCGGCTTTGATCGGGTTTTCAATATAGTAACCCGGAAGCAACGTCACAACCCCACTTCTGGTTTACTTGGCAGCCAATGGCACCAGTTTTAAAAATTCCAAAGTATTCAAAAATGTAGATCTTGACGTTTTTGAATACTTTCAACTGCAGAGGAGGGGTTTGGGGTCTTTTAGACCCCCGATCCCTCCATAAAGAGTAACTGTCTCTGCCTATTACTGCCAAAAGGGATGTTTACATTCCTTGTGACAGCAATAAAAGTGATCAGAGAAGTTTTTTTTTTTTTTAAAGGGACAAAATAAATAAATTAAATAAATAAGAAAAAAAATGTTTAAAGCGCTCCATCCCTCCATGCTCGTACGCCAAAGCAAACGCATACATAAGTCGAGCCAGGCAAATATAAACGGTGTTCAAACCACACATGTGAGGTATCGCTGCGATCGATAGAGCGAGAGCAATAATTCTAGCACAAGACATCCGATTGTCGGCTTGTTAGTATGATGCTTCCGACAGCCGACAGCGCATTTTCGGCAGTCAGTACAGATTTCGGCCGACAATCAGCAGATTTGCAAGACTGGGCATGCTCAGAGAAGAAAAAAGACACGGAAAGTTAACCATCACATGACATCACTTCTGCAGTCGGCTGTTGTTGGCCGACAAAATTAGTGTGCAGTCTTTTGCACTTTTCAGCGGACAGGACAGCCCTGGACAAAAGACGGCCGATCGTTCGACCGACGATCGGTACGTGTGTGCGGGGCTTAACTCTAAACTGGTAACCGTTAAAAATTTTTAAAGCGTCACCTATGGAGATTTTTAAGTCGCCATTTCACGAGTGTGCGCAATTTTAAAGCGTGACATGTTAGGTATCTATTTACTCCGTAAATTAACCTCATCTTTCACATTATACTAAACATTTGGACTAACTTTTCTATTCACTTATTTTTTAATTCATTGATGTGTATTTTTTCCAGAGAAAATTGCGTTTGAAAGACCGCTGCGCAAATACGGTTTGATATAAAATATTGCAACAACCACCCATTTTATTCTCTAGGGTCTCTGCTGAAAAATATATATAATATTTGGGGGTTCTAATTAATTTTCTAGCAATAAATACTGATTTTAACTTGTTGTAAGCAACACATTTTTAGAAATAGGCCTGGTCTTCAAGTGGTTAAAAACCGCACCACAAACGCTTCAAATGCGCCGCAAAAGAGCTGTGAAAGTGCTGCGTTTTGAAGCAAACCAGTGCGAAAGGGGCCTTAGACTCTATTCACATCAATATGTTTTTATTATACTTTTTGCAGAATTACAGGACAGTTTTTTTTTAACATGGGTTCCTGTGAAACACGTTCACATCATTGCGTTTTTGTGCCTCTGCGTTTTTGGAAAGGGTCAGGGACTTTTTTTAAACGCAAATTGGTGCTTTTTATGCTTTTTTTTTGGTCAATAGATGGCGTTTTTGCCACATTTTTACTGCAATTTTTCTGCAATTTGCGTTTTGTGTTTTTAATTCTGCCCAACAACAAATTTTCCAATAAAAAAGCATAAAAAAACACAAAACGCTGCAAAATTGCAGTAAAATCGTATCAAAATTGCGGTAAAAAAACATGGAAGTCACAGCAAAAAGCACTACATAAAACGCTCAAAAGCAACATGCATAGGTGTGAATGGAGGCTAAGTCCCCCACTCACGTCGGCCCGATTTGACATGCCGGCAATAGGCTCTGATTTGGTATGCGATTTGACTCAATGGAGAATCTGCAGAAAAGCATTTATTGCGTTTTTATTGTGTTTTTAATGCGTTTTTTAAATCTGCACAACAACGATTCCCCCCTCCCCCCAAAAAAAGCATAAAAACACCAAAAAACTAATTGTGATAAAATTGCGGACAATCGCAGTAAAAAAACGTGGAAAGCATAGCAAAAAGCACTACAGAAACGCTCAAAAGCAGCATACATTGGTGTGAATGGAGGCTAATGCTGGCCACACATGTATAGATTTTTGGATGAGAATGTTCGTATGAAAATTCTTTGAACATTCGATAAATGGAAAAATAGTTTGAAAATTGTGTTTTGTTTTCAACATTTCATTGTAAAATGAATGCAATTCCTGAGCGACAACCACATACACTGCCCAAAAATTCCTGCCCCTTCGAATTTTCCCGTCACTGCAGTTGAAAACGGACATCGATTTGACCCCACTAACGATTAGAAAATCAAAAAATGTTCTGAAAACGAACATTTCCGAACGAAAATCTATACGTGTATGGCCAGCATAAGGCCCCTTTCACACTTGGGCGACCTGAAAAGTCGCGCGATTTTGCCACGATTTTGTCACGACTTTGACTGGACTTGAAGCAATGCCTGTGTAATCAAGAGGTCTATGGACCTCAAGTCACATCAAAGTCGGACCAAAGTAGTGCAGGGACTACTTTGAAGCTGTTGCGAAGTTGCACAGATATGACTGGTACTCATTGGAAATCGTTGGGTACGACTTGTCATGCGACTTTGCAGTCCCAAGTTGCAGGACAATTCGCACAAGTGTGAAAGGGTGCTTAGGGAAGTGTTTATAATTGATTTCGCAGCTCCGTGCCCCAGTCTATGCCACTCCGCAGGGTCCAAGGCCTCCCCTATATCCTGTTCCCATTTCTCTATATAAGGGAGTTTGTCATCCGTAAAATGTCAAAACGGGAACAACCACTATTTTATTCTCTAGTCTAGAGTGTCTGCTTTCAGAAAATATATCACATTTTGGGTAGTTTTATGTAATCTTCAGGCCTGAAAATTATTTTTAAAGCATGTGTGCAGAAAAAATTAAATTAAAAAAAATTTAAAAATGCAAAAACGGCCCTGGCAGGGAAAGGGTTAATTGACATAATTGGAACTAAATATGCTAAATTAAAAAAAAAAAGGTAAAGTGTGCTTTAAGACTTTAAGAAGAAATTTCCCAACCTTTGTTTTAAGTTGAAATTAAAAAAAAAAAAAAAAAAGTAAAACTTGCATTTATTGACAATTAAGTATTTGACAATCAAATTATATATTATAATTATAATGATAATATGAAATATGCTAAATTAAAAAAAAATGGTTAAGTGTGCTTTAAGACCCTGTTTATTTGATTGGAAATATTCCAACTTTTGTCAAAAAATTAATTGTCAAAAAATGCAATTTTTACATTTTTTTTTTATTTCAATTTAAAACAAAGGTTGGAATATATCCAATCAAATAAACGAGGGTTTTAAAGCACACTTTTTTTTTTAATTTAGCATATTCAGTTGTCAATTAATAATTATAATTATAATATATCATTTTTGATATCATTTTTATATCATTTGATTGTCAAATAATTTATTGTCAATAAATGCAATTTTTAATTTTTTTTTTAAATTTCAATTAAAAACAAACATTGGAATATTTCCAATTAAATAAATGAGGGTCTTAAAGCACACTTTTTTTTTTTTTTAATTTAGCATATTCAGTTGTCATATAATCATTATAATTATAATATATCATTTGATAGTCAAATAATTTATTGTCAATAAATGCAATTTTTACATTTTTTTTATTTCAATTTAAAACAATCAAATTATATATAGATTAAATGAAAAACAAATATGCTAGAAAAAAAAAAAGTGTGCTTTAAGATCCTCGTTTTATGTGATTGGAACATTTCCAACCTTTGTTTTAAACTGAAATAAAAAAATACAAAAAAGTAAAAATTGCATTTATTGACAATTAATTATTTGACAATCAAATTATATATTACAATTATAATAATTAATTGACAACCAAATATGCTAAATAAAAAAAAATAAAAAAAGTAAAGTGTGCTTTAAGACCCTCGTTTATTTGATTGGAAATTTTCCAACCTTTGTTTTAAATTAAAATAAAAAAAATGTAAAAATTGCATTTATTGACAATTAATAATTTGACAATCAAATTATATATTATAATGAATTATAATAATTAATTGACAACCAAATATGCTAAATAAAAAAAAAAATGGTAAAGTGTGCTTTAAGACCCTCATTCATTTGATTGGAATTTTCAAATCTTTGTTTTAAATTGAAAAAAAAAATGCATTTATTGACAATAAATTATTTGACAATCAAAGTATATATTATAATTATAATGATTAATTGACAACCAAATATGCTAAATTAAAAAAAAAAAAAAAAAAAAAGGTAAAGTGTGCTTCAAGACCCTTGTTTATTTAATTGGAAATTTTCCAACCTTTGTTTTAAATTGAAATGAAAAAAAAAATGTAAAAATTGCATTTATTTACAATTAATTATTTGACAATCAAATTATATAAAATAATTATAATGATTAATTGACAACCGCAAATGCTAAATAAAAAAAAAAATGGTAAAGTGTGCTTCAAGACCCCCGTTTATTTAATTGGAAATTTTCCAACCTTTGTTTTAAATTGAAATGGAAAAAAAAAATGTAAAAATTGCATTTATTGACAATTAATTATTTGACAATCAAATTATATATAATAATTATAATGATTAATTGACAACCGCATATGCTAAATAAAAAATAAAAAAAATTGTAAAGTGTGCTTTAAGACTCTCATTCATTTGAATGAAAATTATTCAACCTTTGTTTTAAATTGAAATTAAAAAAAAAAAAAGAATGTAAAAATTGCATATATTGACAATTAATCATTTGACAATCAAATTATATATCATAATTATGATAATTAATTGACAACAAAATATGCTAAATTAAAAAAAAAAAAAAAAAAAGTATAGTGTGCTTTAAGACCCTTGTTTATTTGTTTGGAAATTTTCCATCCTTTGTTTTAAATTGAAATAAAAAAAAATTGCATTTATTGACAATTAATTTTTTGACAATCAAATTATATAAAATAATTATAATGATTAATTGACAACCGCAAATGCTAAATAAAAAAAAAATGTTAAAGTGTGCTTCAAGACCCCCGTTTATTTAATTGGAAATTTTCCAACCTTTGTTTTAAATTGAAATAAAAAAAAAAAGAATGTAAAAAAAAAAAAACAATTGCATATATTGACAATTAATCATTTGACAATCAAATTATACATCATAATTATGATAATTAATTAACAACCAAATATGCTAAATTAAAAAAAAATGGTATAGTGTGCTTTAAGACCCTCGTTTATTTGTTTGGAAAATTTCCAACCTTTGTTTTAAATTGAAATAAAAAAATAATTAAAAAATTGCATTTATTGACACTTAATTTTTTGACAATCAAATTATATATAATAATTATAATGATTTATTGACAACCACACATGCTAAATAAAAAAAATAATGGTAAAGCGTGCTTTGAGACCCTCATTTATTTAATTAGAAATTTTCCAACCTTTGTTTTAAATTGAAATGAAAAAAAAAATAAATGTAAAAATTGCATTTATTGACAATTAATCATTTGACAATCAAATTATATGTCATAGGTATAATGATTTATTGACAACCGCATATGCTAAATAAAAAAATAAAAAAAAAGGTAAAGTGTGCTTTAAGACCCTTTATTTGTTTGGAAATTTTCCAACCTTTGTTTTAAATTAAAATAAAATAAAAAAATAAAAAATTGCATTTATTGACAATTAATTTTTTGACAATCAAATTATATATAATAATTATAATGATTTATTGACAACCGCATATGCTAAATAAAAATAAAAAAAAATCATAAAGCGTGCTTTGAGACCCTCATTTAATTAATTGGAAATTTTCCAACCTTTGCTTTTAATTGATAAAAAATAAAAAATAAAAAAATGGTAAAGCGTGCTTTGAGACCCTCATTTATTTAATTGGAGATTTTCCAACCTTTGTTTTAAATTGAAATTAAAAAAAAAATTGCATTTATTGACAATGAATTATTTGACAATCAAATTATATATAATAATTATAATGATTAATTGACAATGGCATATGCTAAATAAAAAAAAATGGTAAAGTGTGATTTAAGACCCTCGTTTATTTAATTGGAAATTTTCCAACCTTTGTTTTAAATTGAAATGAAAAAAAAAAAAAAAATTAAAAATTGCATTTATTGACAATTAATTATTTGACAATCAAATTATATATAATAATTATAATGATTAATTGACAATGGCATATGCTAAATAAAAAAAAAGAAGGTAAAGTGTGATTTAAGACCCTCGTTTATTTAATTGGAAATTCTCCAACCTTTGATTTAAATTGATATATAAAAAAAAAAAATGTGAATTCTTGATGGGTTTGATCCGGTATGGTGGAAGAGTGGGATTGATAGGTGCGTGGGCAGGTTGGTGTGTGTGTGTGGCTGTAGCCGGAGGCCAATCCAGCTGCTGCAGGTGTGTACAATCCAGCCCCATGTCCCAGCTTCCTGAGAGCGCAGGGCTCTGTCTCCTCTCTCTCTCTCCTCCCTCGTCGCCTCCCTTCTCCTGCTTTCTCCTTTCCTCTGACGTATAACAAGGATTCTCTTCTGTGTCTGCTGGGTGAAGGGGAGAGCGAGAGAGAGAGAGAGAGGGAGAGAGAGAGAGAGAGAGAGGGGGGCAGACAGGAGAGCAGAAAAAAAAAAAACAAGGAAAAGGCGGAGGGGCTGTGCATAACAGAGATGGAGAGGAGAGGGAGGGAGGAAGCAAAATAGAGCAGTGGCGGAAAAGAAAATAGGCCAGCATTAAACCCTCATCTCCTCTTCTCCTTCCTCCAGGCTTTGGACCATGTTTCAGGCTGTTTCCTCCGTGCCCTCGGGGTTGCAGGCACTGAATGTGACTCAAAGACCTTGCGGGAGCAGAGTGGCCCAGACTTGTAGAGGAGCCTGAGACAGGTAGGAGGCTCAGCCGTGCCAACCTAAAAAAAAAAAAAAAAATACAGAAAAAAAAAAAATTGTGGGGCTTCTTGGCAAAGGTGGCGGAGGTGCCAAGCATGTCGTGCTGTCAATTCATTTGCTTTGCTTTATCCTCTGCCCTCCTTGTTCCTCCCACTCTGCCTGCTCTGTCATGCAGTGTCCGTCTGCTTCTGCTCAACACCATCTACTTGTTAAACAACATGAGTGCGGGGGAGAGCGAGCAAGAGCATAGAGCGGTGGGGGAAAGAGCTGTGCGGTGACGGGGGAAAAAGCATGGAGCGCGCTGACAGACAGGTGAGACGATCATGTGTACCGCTTTGCCGTCAATATCGCCGCTGAGCAGCCTTCGCCCCTCTTCCCCCTCTTACTCTTCCACCTTCTCTCTCAAGCTGTTTTTCCTCTCTCTTTCAATCTGTAAAGTGCACCCGTAGTTTTGGATAAGAGGTGGGAACGGGGGTAGGGATGTGGAATTTGGCCCTTCTCTACGAGCAGGCTGGGAGAAAATGCCCTTTTATTAGAACTGTTCAATGGTTATGTCTTTGCACGGGCCGGGAGAAAATGCCCTTTTATTTAAATAGTTCAGCATTTGTGTTCTTGCAAAGGCCTAGGGAAAATACCCCTTTTATTAAAACCATTTTGTGCTTAGGTCCTTGTACAAGCCTTTAGCAAATGCCTTTTAATTAAAATGGTTCAGCGCATAGGTCTGTGCACAGGCCTGGAGCAAATGCCCTTTTATTAAAACGGTTCAGTGCTTAGGTCCTTGCACAAGCCTGGAGCAAATGCCCTTTTATTAAAAATGTTTAGCGTATAGGTCCTTGCACAGGCCTGGAGCAAATGCCCTTTTATTAAAAATGTTTAGCATATAGGTCCTTGCACAGGCCTGGAGCAAATGCCCTTTTATTTAAATAGTTCAGCGTTCAGGTCTTTGCACAGGCCTGGAGCAAATGCCCTTTTATTAAAAATGTTTAGCGTATAGGTCCTTGCACAGGCCTGGAGCAAATGCCCTTTTATTAAAACAGTTCAGTGCTTAGATCCTTGCACAGGCCCGGAGCAAATGCCCTTTTATTTAAATAGTTCATTGTTCAGGTCTTTGCACAGGCCTGGAGCAAATGCCCTTTTATTAAAACAGTTCAGTGCTTAGATCCTTGCACAGGCCTTGAGCAAATGCCCTTTTATTAAAAACATTTAGCGCATGGGTCCTTGCACAGGCCCTTTTATTAAAACGGTTCAGTGCTTAGATCCTTGCACAGGCATTCAGCAAATGCCCTTTTATTAAAAATGTTTAGCGTATAGGTCCTTTCACAGGCCTGGAGCAAATGCCCTTTTATTTAAATAGTTCAGCTTTCAGGTCTTTGCACAGGCCTGGAGCAAATGCCCTTTTATTTAAATAGTTCAGCGTTCAGGTCTTTGCACAGGCCTGGAGCAAATGCCCTTTTATTAAAAACATTCAGCGCATGGGTCTTTGCACAGGCCTAGGGAAATTACCCCTTTTATTAAAACGGTTCAGCGCTCAGATCCTTGCACAGGCCTTGAGCAAATGCCCTTTTATTAAAATGGTTCAGTGCTTAGGTCCTTGCACAAGTCTAAGGAAAATACCCCTTTTATTAAAATGGTTCAGAGCTTAGACCCTTGCACAGGCCTGGAGCAAATGCCCTTTTATTAAACTGGTTCAGCACTCAGGTCTTAGCACAGGCCTTCAGAAAATGCCCTTTTATATATAAACGGTTCAGCACGTGCACATGTCGCAGCTGCGATTCCACCCTGGCATTACCACCCCCTGATTGTGATCCATTCTAGTGGATGCAGCTAATCTGTGCACTAGTGCAGGATCCAAGGGGTTAAAGCAGGCAGTGAGGAGGCAATACAGTGCCTGTCAAATGCTCTTTGAAGAGTGATCCAAATGCAGATTGCTCTTCAGAGAGCAAAGCACATGTGAGAGAGCCCTTGAGATTCTTTTACTTCTTTAGATTGTAAGCTCTTGGAAACAGGACCTGAACCCATTTTGTTTTGTTGCATGTTACATTATATTAACCCTTGTATGGTCATTGCTGTCATTTCTCTAATTTGTAAAATGCCATGAAATACACGGGAGGTGTAACAATAGATTTAGTAATATGTAAGTCTATGTATTCCCAATGGGGGTGATTTACTAAAACTGGAGAGTGCAAAATCTGGAGCAGCTCTGCATGGCAGCCAATCAGCTTCTAGCTTAGCTTGTTCAATTAAGATTTACCAATAAAAAACCTGAAAGCTGATTGGTTTCTATGCAGAGCTGCACCAGATTTTGCACTCTCCAGTTTTAGTAAATAAACCCCAATATCTATTTTTCAGTCTGGCACTGTGCCGCATTATCAAATTGTTATTTATTTATTTTTTACCAGTGGAAAAGTTTCGTAGCTGGAGATCCTGCCAGTAACAGCGCTTCCTGTTGCGGGCTGAAAGTACTAAATAACTGCCTTGCAAATATTGTCAGTCTGCCGGGTGCACTTCTTCAGTTGGCCACTAGGCTGCTTATCAGGTCTGACCAAATGAAGAAGCTCACACAGCAGCAGGGCCGGGACAATGGGTGGGCAGGAGGGTCGGCTGCCCTGGGCACTGTGGTATCATGTGAGCTTGGGGGGGGCACCATAAGGAGATTTGGGGGAGGGGATCTGTGTTGACAAGGGGAATTTGGGGGGGGGCAGTAGAGGGTAAAAATTGTTCTAGGAAGGCAAATTTGGAAGGTGTGCTATGAGTGGTGATTTGAGGGTATTTGTGTTGGGAAGGGGGATGGGGGAGGAGGATTTGTACTAGGAGGGGAAATTTGTGCTATAAAAGTATAATGGTAGAGGATAATTTTTTTTGGGGGGTGGGGGGATGCGTGCTTGTAAGGTTGATTGGGGGTATTTGTGCTAGGAGGGGACATTTGTGTGTGTGTGTGTGTGGGGGGGGGGGGGGGGTTCATGCTAGGAGGGGGAATTTGTGCTATAAAAGTATAATGGTAGAGGAGAAACATTTTTTTTTTGGGGGTGGGATGTGTGCTAGTAAGGATGAATAATGATTGGGGGTATTTGTGCTAGGAGGGGACATTTGTAGGGGGAATTTGTGCTTTAAAAGTTTAATGGTAGAGGGAGAAATATATATTTTTTTTTGGGGGGGGAGGGGGGATGTGTGTTAGTAAGGATGATTGGGGGGTATTTGTCCTAGGAGGGGAAATGTGTGTGTGGGGGTGGGGGGTGGGGGGGGGGGATTTGTGCTAGGAGTGGGAATTTGTGCTATAATAGTATAATGGTAGAGGAGAAATATTTTAATTTGGGGGGGGGGGGTAATTGTGCTAGGAGGGGAAATTTGTGGGAGGAATTTGTGCTATAAAAGTATAATGGTAAAGGAAAAATATTTTATTTGGGGGGGGGGGGGTGCTAGTAAGGATGATTGGGGGGTATTTGTGCTAGGAGGGGACATTTGTGTGAATGAATGTGTGGGGAGGGATTTGTGCTAGGATGGGGAATTGGGAGAGGGGAATTAGTGTTGGAACGGGGGGATTTAGAGTGAGGAGTTATGCTTGGAGGGGGATTTTCTTTTGGCGGGGGGATTTGTGCTGGGGGCAAACGAAGATATAGAGAATTTGACCTGGGGGGGAATTGGGGGGCAAATATTTGTGCTGGGAGGAGGTGGAATTTATACCTGGGGGTGAGCATGCAGATTAATGCCTAATTCTTTTTTTTTTTTTTTGGGGGGGGGGGGGGGGTATTTTATCTGACATATAATGCTCATACAACTTGGACAGGGGCACATTTTGGCATGTTCGCCCTGGGCTCTAGGTGACCTTGCCCCAGCACTGCGCAGCAGGCTGACAACGCTGCTGCTTATTATGAGGTGGTGGCTTAGTGTTGTCAGCCTACAACAGGAAGCACTGTTACTGGTATGATCATTAGAAACTTTGCAAGAGATTTTCAAAAAAAAGTTTGTCTGAGAAAACGGTATTGTCACAAAAATTGAGGAAAGAAGTCACTACGGTCAGCCAGGTCTTGCAGAACCTATTCTGCTACATATTTTTGGTTAAAAGAATCCCAATAAGTGTATATTGATTGGTTTGCGCAAACGTTATCGCGCCTAAAAACTAGGGGAAAGATTTATGTCATTTTTATTTAATTATTTTTTTACTAGTAATGGCGGCGATCAGCGATTTTTAGCAGGACTGCGACATTGCGGCGGACAGATCGGACCCCTAACTGACACTTTTGGGGGGGACCAGTGACATTACTACAGTAATCAGTGCTAAAAATATGCACTGTTACTGTACTATAGACACTGGCAGGGAAGGGGTTAACACCAGGGGCGATCAAAGGGTTTAATGCGTCCCTAGGGGGTGCTTTCTTACTGTGAGGGGGTGGGGTTGTAATATCAACACAGAGATCTGTGATCCTAAATATCAGGAACACAGGAGCTCTGTATTGATAGCAGAGAGAACAACGGTCTGCTGTGTTTACAACAACAGAATGCCATTCTTTCTTCACGGGGATCGATTGCGGGTGCCCTGCGCCTTAGCTTCCTCACTGGTGAGCGCACGCGCCCACAGGATCGCTCCCGTGAACTGCCGTACAGATACAGCGATCCGCAGAAACCTGCTGACCGTTATACGGCGGCTGGTCAGCAAGTAGTCAATAGGCTGCCTCTCCTTTCCCTGTCCAATCACAGGCTGTTACCTAACTGCAGCAGAGAAAAATCAGGTCAGTGTGGTGCTGTGTGGTATAGCTGTATAAATCTCAGGACTGGATGGGTAGTATTATAAAAACTTTGGCCCCTTTCACATGGGCTGTCCCATCAGGTCCGATGTCAGATTTTCAGGCGGACCTGATGGGACCCTCCATTCACCCCTATGGAGCAGTGGATCTCAGCAGTGACGTCCGCTGACAACCGCTGCTATCCGATCCTGTCCACAAAATCCAGACAGATGGTGGTCCTATTTTTCATCTGTCGGATCGGATTGGATGAAAATAGACAGGCAGTCCGTTTTCCCCCGATCTCCCCATAGAGAAGAGCGGGACTCTGTCCGCCTCCGCTCTGCACAGTAAGCGGAGATAGACCTGTCATCCACCTGCTCAGCGGGGATCAGCAGAGCGATCCCCGCGGAGCAAGCAGATTCCGTCCTATGGAGGCACCCGTGTGAAAGGGGCCTTTGGCTGGTAAAACAGCTCCCTTGAGTATATATATTTTTTATGTATTTATTTTTCTCATTTGTGTATTTAGCTGTTTGCCTGGAGTGGAGGCATGACTGGCTCACATGTTATTTGTTAAAGTGATAGTAAACTCGCATTTTGATTTTTACTTAGGCCCCTTTCACACTTATGCGGCGCGATTTTACGACGAGATTTCGACACGACTTTGCCGCGATTTTGACACGATTTTGAGCAATGGCTTAGGGCTATATACCTCAAAACGCATTAAAATCGTGCCAAAGTAGTGCAGGAACTACTTTGAAGTCGGTGCGACTACTTTGAAGAACGGCACTGATATGAATGGGGCTCATTGAAAATAATGGAAAATTACTTTTTCATGTGATTTTGCGGTCCAAAATCGCGGGACAAGTCGCACTAGTGTGAAAGGGGCCTTACAGGTAAGCCTATAATAAAGCTTCCCTGTAGGTAAAATGAACCACTTCTGGACCGAAAGGATTTTCCCCCTTCAATGACCAGGCCATTTTTTTGCGATTCGGCACTGCCTTACTTTGACGGAAAATTGCGTCACTGCAATAAAATTGATGACGTTTTTTTCCCACAAATAGTTTTCTTTTGGTGGTATTTGATCACCTCTGCGATTTTTTTTTTTTTTTTTTGCGCTATAAACAAAAAAGGAGCGACAATTATGAAAAAAAAAAATATATATTTTTCTCATTCTGCTATATAATATTACCAATAAAAAAAATGTAAAAAATAAAAAATTTTCATCCTTTTAGGCCAATTTGTATTCTGCCACCTATTTTTGGTTAAAAAAAAAATTGCAATAGGCGTATTTTGATTGATTTGCCCAAAAGTTATCGTGTCAACAAACTAGGGGGAAAAATTTAGGTCATTTTTATTTATTTATTTTTTTTTTTTACTAGTAACGGTGGCGATCTGCGATTTTTAACGGGACTGCGACATTGCGGCGGACAGATCCAACCCTTAACTGACATTTTTGAGACTTTTGTGGGGACCAGTGACATTACAACAGTAATCAGTGCTAAAAATATGCACTGTTACTGTAAAAATTACACTGGCAGGGAAGGGGTTAACACTGTGGGTGATCAAGGGGTTAAATGTGAGCCTAGGGGAGTGTTTACTAACTGTATGGGGGAGGGGCTTGTGAAATGATCACAGAGACCTGTGATCCTATATAGAAGGATCACAGGCGCTCTGTGATCATTTCAGAGAGAACGGTCAGCTGTGTTTAAACAGCTGACCGTCCTTCTCTCTCACTGGGAAGCGATCGCAGGTGCCTGGTGGCAATTGCGGCCGCCGGCCCCGTGAATCAGCATCCCTGCTGCCTAGTGGGGGCGGGAGCACACCGCCGCCGGCGCGCACTGGCCCCCCAGCACTACACGTGCGACCGACTTAGGGCTACATTGCTTCACGCAGGAGAGCCAGCCTGTCGCAGTAAATGTGCGGCGGGCGGTCGGGAAGGTGTTAATATCTCCTTAACATGCACCATATAGGAGCTATTCTAGCGAGCAGCAGCCGGTGACATTACCGTCACATGCGCTCTAATGGAACGGCATACGCGTACCATTCCATCAGAGCTGCGTGCTGTGGCTGAGATTCCTGCACTAATTTATGGGAGTGACGTCATCGCGTCAGTCAAGTGGTTGCAGCCCTCCAACCCAGAGGGAAGATGGGGTGAAGATGGAAGCCTCTGTAACGGTGACAGAGCGCCCCTGGAGGGGTGCGCTTCAAGGTAATTCTTTCATAATGCGCTAGTATGCCGTGCATATTGCCTTGCAGGGGGAAACTCCCCCTCCCCCCCCAAGAGTTCGCTACTACTTCAGTAAAAAAAAATCTGATAGCGGCTGTAACCATTCTTGCCTTTATCCAATATAAGCTGAGCCTTTTGGCTGGAGTTGGCATTTAGGACTGGTTCCCATCTGCAGGGCTGCTATCACGGGGCCCCGTACAACCTACCTGGCAGGGCCCCCCTCCCCCGAATATATCAAAACAATATTTTCACTAAAATCATTATTAGCGGACACAAACATAACAGGGAATCTGTGTGAATTAGCCCTTTTTAACTGTTTTTTACATTAAATTATAATTTTTTTGTAAAATATTTACAATTATTTTGTTTTACAATTTTCTTAAATTATTTTTTACAATGTTTAATTATTATTATTTTTTTTTTAATTTGTTATTTTTTTACAGGACAGGGAAACCTGCAGTGCTCTGGGAGAGGAGGGTACGCACAGTGAAAGGGGGACACACGGAGAGGGGGAGGGATCAGAAGCAGGCAGAACAGGGAGGGGGATCAGATTCCTTGTGTCTGCGTCTCTCTCTGCAGCAGCTGAAAGCTGGCAGGAGGGGGAGAAATTGGCTTTCAGCTCTGCGGCAGCTGAAAGGGGGACACACGGAGAGGGGGAGGGATCAGAAGCAGGCAGAACAGGGAGGGGGATCAGTGTCGGAACAGCAATTACAGGAACGATTCCCTGTGTCTGCGTCTCTCTCTGCAGCAGCTGAAAGCTGGCAGAAGGGGGAGAAATTGGCTTTCAGCAGAGAGCCGCACAGGGCTTCCTTCTGTAATTGTCCCCCTGTCTGACCGCACCGATTCCCCGTACTGTTGGGGCCCCCCTGTGTGCCCGGGCCCCCTACAGGAGGACTGGTGGTCCCCCCCTATCAGCGGCCCTGCTCATCTGTGCTGTGTGTTTTAAGTGTGTTGCATTCTGGGTGCATTACTATTGAACGTTATATCAACATGTGTTTTCATGAAAGTGCATCCAATATCCAGTGAACAGGATTTAATTTAACATAACGCACCACAAAGGCACATAAAACACACACAGGCCTTAGGGCAGAGCCACTGATTGACTTTCATA
Organism: Pelophylax lessonae; assembly: GCF_965119305.1. Taxonomy (NCBI): domain Eukaryota; kingdom Metazoa; phylum Chordata; class Amphibia; order Anura; family Ranidae; genus Pelophylax; species Pelophylax lessonae. The sequence continues at coordinate 202,380,463 of NC_138774.1, forward strand.
CAGGATGGTACAGTAGGTGGCTTTAATACCACCCTTGAATGCATGCAGGTAATATGCCTAGTGTTTAACTTCAGATGCTTCCTGTACCTGGGGAGCTGCAGCTGGCTCATACCGCCTGCCATAGGCATGGGCACACCCTAATCTCCCGGTGTGGTGCAGATTCCCCATTTAGATCTCTGATATTTCACCAAAGCTCCCTAACGGGCTCCTAAAAAAATTGTAAAAAAAAAACTACTGACACCGTCCACTGCCCTATTGACACCAATCTCTGCCCTATTGACACAGTCTATTGCTCTGCACCGTCAGTATATTGTATCACCCCATGTGACACAGATTCCCCCTGCTGATATCTCACCAAAGCCCCCCAATGGGGCTCCCAAAACAGTTTTTAAAAAATAATTAAAAAATTCAAATATTATAAATAAAAAACTACTGACACTGTCCACTGCCCTAATGACACCATTCTCTGCCCTACTGACAAGTCCACTGCTCTACTAACACCGTCCTCTGTCCTACTGACAAATCCACTGCCCTACTGACACCAACATCTGCCCTACTGACAAGTCCACTGCTCTACTGACACCAACTTCTGCCCTACTGACACCAACCTCTGCCCTACTGACAAATCCACTGCTCTACTGACACCAACTTCTGCCCTACTGACACCAACCTCTGCCCTACTGACACCAACCTCTGCCCTACTGACAAGTCCATTGCTCTACTGACACCAACCTCTGCCCTACTGACAAGTCCACGGCTCTACTAACACCGTCCTCTGCCCTACTGACAAATCCACTGCTCTACTGACACAAACTTCTGCCCTACTGACACCAACCTCTGTCCTACTGACAAATCCACTGCTCTACTGACACCAACCTCTGCCCTACTGACAAATCCACTGCTCTACTGACACCAACCTCTGCCCTACTGACACCAACCTCTGCCCTACTGACAAATCCACTGCTCTACTGACACCAACCTCTGCCCTACTGACACCAACCTCTGCCCTACTGACACCATCCACTGCTCAACTGACACCAACCTCTGCCCTACTGACAAATCCACTGCTCTGCTGACACCAACCTCTGTCCTACTGACACCAACCTCTGCCCTACTGACACCAACCTCTGCCCTACTGACAAATCCACTGCTCTACTGACACAAACTTCTGCCCTACTGACACCAACCTCTGCCCTACTGACAAATCCACTGCTCTACTGACACCAACCTCTGCCCTACTGACAAATCCACTGCTCTACTGACACCAACCTCTGCCCTACTGACACCAACCTCTGCCCTACTGACAAATCCACTGCTCTACTGACACCAACCTCTGCCCTACTGACACCAACCTCTGCCCTACTGACAAATCCACTGCTCTACTGACACCAACCTCTGCCCTACTGACACCAACCTCTGCCCTACTGACACCATCCACTGCTCAACTGACACCAACCTCTGCCCTACTGACAAATCCACTGCTCTGCTGACACCAACCTCTGTCCTACTGACACCAACCTCTGCCCTACTGACACCAACCTCTGCCCTACTGACAAATCCACTGCTCTACTGACACCAACCTCTGCCCTACTGACAAATCCACTGCTCTACTGACACCAACCTCTTCCCTACTGACACCAACCTCTGCCCTACTGACAAATCCACTGCTCTACTGACACCAACCTCTGCTCTACTGACACCAACCTCTTCCCTACTGACAGGTCCATTGCTCTACTGACTTTGCCTATTTTTTAATACATTTGGGTTGCACACGCTAATGGAACAGGCTGCGCACACCTATTACCACTTACCTTCATCTCTTTTAGGGCTTATAATTCAGTTCAATGCTACAGGTGCACTTTTACTCCATCTCATTTTCATGTCTCGTAGCATCTGACACCTCTAATGTCTTTTGTCACTCTGGCGTTTCCCTCCCTCCACCCAGTCCTGTATGTTTCCCTTGGGCTAATGGTCTCCTCTCTCATAGAGATGGACCCTTCCGGCACGCTCTGGCAGTTTCTCCTGCAGCTGCTGGAGGAGCAGAGCCACCGACACCTCATCTCCTGGACCTCCAATGACGGCGAGTTCAAACTCCTGGATGCGGAGGAGGTGGCGCGACTCTGGGGCCTGCGGAAAAACAAGACCAACATGAACTACGACAAGCTAAGCCGAGCTTTGAGATACTACTACGATAAGGTAGGGTACAGCACGTAGAAAGATGATGGACACTGGTAAACCTGAAGTTCATTGTTAGGCCTCATGCACACTGGGCGTTTTTACAGCGGCTGTTTTGGGCCTCAGGCCTTTTTTTGTACAGCCAGTAAACTCCCCAGCATGGTATCCTAGGTGTCCATGCACACACAGGTTTTTATCAGCTTTTTTTGGCAGGGGCCTTTTTCAGGCTGGAAAAAAAACAGAACTACTGCATTTGAAGAGGAGTTTTTCAGCTTTAAAAACACTCTGACGCTGAAAAACATGGCTAACCGACGTTTATGAGTGTTTTTGAGCCCAAAGCTTTTGTGGAAGTATACATTTGCTAAAAAATGCAACTAACGCTATTGCCGTTTTTATAACGTCCAGTGTGCATGAGGCCTTGAAATGCACCTTACTGCTCAATTTGATTTGGATCAAATGTGGGCTCCTGCTCTATGTGTCCATGCTGGGGAGATTTTCTCCACACTTCCTTTGTCATTGGAGGCTGTTACCTGGACAGAAATAGGTCTGCACATGTTGTAAAGATTAGGTGTCAAGGGTTTAAAGCCCACTCAGGTCGATTAAACAATGATTCCTTGCAGTGGGGCTGAGCTTGTACTGCAAGGGTTGTCTAGGGTGGAGGAGAAACAGCTTTACTTACCTGATCCTCCGCTCTCCCGGCAGATAGCACACCCACATGATACAGTGGTGGATTTTCCCCAGGTTTCCTCACATGAATTACAGGGCTATGGACCCTGCTCTGTTTTTAAAAGAGAAGTAACATATAGAAACATAGAAACATAGAATGTGTCGGCAGATAAGAACCATTTGGCCCATCTAGTCTGCCCAATATATCTGAATCCTATGAATAGTCCCTGGCCCTATCTTATATGAAGGATAGCCTTATGCCTATCCCATGCATGCTTAAACTCCTTCACTGTATTTGCAGCTACCATTTCTGCAGGAAGGTTATTCCATGCATCCACTACTCTCTCAGTAAAGTAATACTTCCTCATATTACTTTTAAACCTTTGCCCCTCTAATTTAAAACTGTGTCCTCTTGTGGTAGTTTTTCTTCTTTTAAATATGCTCTCCTCCTTTACCGAGTTGATTCCCTTTATGTATTTAAAAGTTTCTATCATATCCCCTCTGTCTCTTCTTTCTTTCCAAGCTATACATGTTAAGGTCCTTTAACCTTTCCTGGTAAGTTTTTTCCTGCAATCCATGTACTAGTTTAGTAGCTCTTTTTTGAACTCTCTCTATAGTATCTATATCCTTCTGGAGATATGGCCTCCAGTACTGCACACAATACTCCAAGTGAGGACTCACCAGTGTTCTGTACAGCGGCATAAGCACTTCTCTCTTTCTACTGCTTATACCTCTCCCTATACATCCAAGCATTCTGCTGGCATTTCGTGCTGCTCTATTACATTGTCCTCCCACCTTTAAGTCTTCTGAAATAATTACTCCTAAATCCCTTTCCTCAGATACTGAGGTCAGGACTGTGTCAAATATTCTATATTCTGCCCTTGGGTTTTTACGCCCCAGGTAAAGTATGGGATTACCTTTCTTCGAGAAACGTACTTACCTAGCTGGATGCAGAATCGGTGCTGCATCTGTCTCCTGGCGCCTCGAAGACTGAGAACCAAGAGATCTAACACAACAGAACGCTCGGTTCTCACAGCTCCCCGAGCAGAGAGCTCAGTCACCAGCTCTCTTTTCTGACCCCCCCTGCGCTTACTGGAGCGCTGGGCTGTGGAGGAGGTGGGAGTGGCTGACTCAGGCTCTCAGCAGCTCATTAAGAGGCTAAGCTAGGTGCTGGTCCAGGCATGTGGGCAGATCTCGACTCCTTTGTCATGATCTTGCCTGAGCCTGGGTTGGCTCTGTGACATCAGCAGACAGCAGACTTCAGCCCGCTGTCTGCTGAAAATGGGTCACAGGAGTGCAGAACGAACTGCATTCCTGTGATCCACAGGAGAAGTACAGCCTTTGGTACTTCTCCTTTAATTACGTCAGGACCCTAGAACAGTAGAGCGTGGGGGGTCCAGACGCTGCCGGGACTGGTCTAGATGCAGGGAGGAGCAGAGGATTGGGTAAGTACCTTTACTTTTATTCTTCCTCTACGCACTAATGAGTGATCAACCCTTGCAGTGCAGGCACAGCCCCACTGCAAAGCATAGTTTTTTATTTGCCCAGAGTTGGGCTTCATAGACATAGTCCACTCTTCAAGCATTTATTTCATGGAAAAAGTTGCAAACAGCAGGATTCCCAATAATAATACAACCTCTTTGCAATAAGCAGCCCATCTAGGGCTACACTGGCTTTCAACCTATTAGAATGCAGCCTCTCACGAAACACAACAGCGTCCACAGGGCATCTGATAAGGCAGTACAGCTGGACCTCCTATACTGGGTCCGGGCCCCCCTTTTGAATTGATGGGGCCTGGGCCCAGTACAGTAGGGCCAGCTTTATTGCTGACATCAATCCTCTTGTGCCTCCCCCTGCAGCACTTCTGGCTTCAACTCCTCTTTCTCCCTCCAGCTGTGTTTGCATGGGGATCAGTTCCAGTATCTGCATGTCCCTATGCCCCTGCTGTCCGGGACCCCTGTGTGCTCCCCTTATACCTGCTGTCCGGGCCCTCCTGTGTGCCTCCTTTCCCTGCTGCACTTCTGGCTTCCCTCCTCTCCTCTTCTGCCGGCAGCTGCTGAAGACACATGGGGGGGAGGTCATTTCAAAAGGGAGAGCTTTGAAGGGGCCGGTTAATAAATCATATTTGTCAGCCCCTTCCTTTCCTGAATGAACACAGTGATTGATCGGTACTGATCCTTCCTGTGTCCATTCATCATCAAAGCATAGTAAACTGTGTTTACTATGATTCAGTTTGTGAATGAACAGAAAGCCACTGAGTGCCTCCTATTCTTTCATCTGCAAGGCTGCAGAGAAAGGGACTGATGAATCTAAGTCCTGTTATGGGGCCCTGAGATTTCCAAAAGCAGCCCTAAGTGTCGATATGTTGCTCCTGCAACTGTACCTACAGGTAGCGGTCTGGTTAGTGCAGACAGACATACACCCCTAGTGTGTCCATGTGCTTCTGCTCCCTGGCAGCACAACAGTCTCCTTGGTTTGAGCCCTGAAGGCTAGTCAGCTGCCATACCTAATGGCCTGAAAATACCTGCGCAATCCGCAAATGCTAATCACTATCAAAGCGTATACTCAGGGATGGAGGCTTCATCCCTCCCAATGTTCTGCAAATCCTCCGGGTTCCAGGATCTAGTCTTGGATCAAAATAAAAGGCCAGTTTACTCCTAATAAGATACACACTCCGGAGCCATTCAGCCTGCATGGGGGAGAACCTTGGTGACACCAAATCCTCTCCTACACTATGACATGGTGCAGCCCTATCATAATGTCCATAAAAAGAATTCTCATCTTTGTAGACTGGAACAGTTCTACCACAGGGGCATCTTTCCAAATTGACATTTTACCCTCAATCTGGAGATATTTCCTTTAATTTCCTATTTTTTGAGACATGAACGAGGGGTCTCTAGAGTAGAGGAGGGCAACCAGCTGTTGTGGAACTAAACGCCCCATGGGACATTACAAGACTGACAGTTACAAGCATGACTCCCAGAGGCAGAGGCATGATGGGAAGACTGACAGTTACTCCTAGAGGCATGATGAGACGTGTAGTTCAGCAACAGCTGGAGGGCAGTGGTTGCCAACCCGTACTCTAGAGATACAAAGGGAATCAACGCATAACAGAGTTGAAGCCCTTCCCCACTCTATCCAAAACAAGTACAAAATGATAAATTGTCATGTGAAGTTGAAAAAGGTTCCAAGCAACATGGCACTGTTATTTGAGATTCATCACCTTCTGCTCTTCCTACTCCGAACTGTTTATTCTGTCAGGCTGTGTTCTTTAAATATAGTTAGCTTTGTTCCCAAGCATTATCTGTCTCCTTTCAGAACCCATTGTCTTTCAGATTCAGATGTCTAACAAGAAGACCATTGGTTTTACAGCTAATGGCAGAAGTACCCACCATCTAGTGTCCTCTTTGAGCTCCTTGCTGAGGTAGCTACTTGTACTACTGCTGCGCTGCTAAACACTTTAGGGCCCGCACCAGCACCCCCTCTCTCTCTTATCTCCAGGGCTTAGACTCTGGCACCCCCTTTCTCTAAGCCTTCTCCTCAGGTTAGCTGGCTCCCAAATCCCTCTGACCTTCTTGAGTGGTCCCCTCTCCTAGGCAGACCTCTGGGCGGTTTCAAGTACTCACAACACTGTTTTCCCCCAAAACTTCTGCCCAGCAGCTCCACTCAGTCCACAGCACTCTCGATTCCTCTCTGCAGCTCAGCTCAACCTTCGTCCTCTAGGCCGACCGCCCAGGACACCTTCACTAGCGCTGACAGGAGGAGAGACAGCCATCCCCCTCCTTTTGGGACTCTGTTTTCCTTGCTCATTTGCCGGAAAAACAGGAAGCTGACGGTTCTATGTCTTTGTGAAAACTGGATACATAGGACTGCTACTTTCTTGGGTTTCAGCTGTCCCCACCCAGCCCACACACAGGCTGGTCAGCACACAATACCGACATTTTGAAATTTTGCACCTGAGACTATGTCTAAACTTCAGAACCCTTTCTACAATTTCCAAACGGCATCCCTGTTGTTCGGCTGAAGCACGCTGATTTCTTGTTTTTAACACTTGTGGGCAGGCTAATTGTTCGAAATCACTACAGTGGAATATACCACTTTCCAAGGGCACCCCTGAGGAAGGAGTAATCACTGACACTCCGAAGCGCGTTGGGTCATTACCCTGGGGCCATGTGGTCACTATCCATCTGTTAATGTGATGTATTACACAAGCTTGCCAATCTTTTAATCTTTTGTAACAATTTTTTCTAAAAAATATTATTTGTAAAATTCAATTTGTGTATATGTTATAATCGAGTGCCTATAAAGTCCCACCACTAGGGGAATTTTTCTTCTTTCTGTTTTCCGCCAAAGGCGCCCTGTCACATGCTCCCCTCAGACTTACAGCCCATCAGTGGGCAAACTCCACCCACTGAGATAGCCACAAGCCCTGGTGTGCTATTGGCTAGGTTTCCTCCACTGTCCAATAAGAGCCCTCATTGGACACAGTGGGGAGACTCCCCAGGCACAACAGGTCACACCTGGAAGCATGTGACAGCCTAATTAAATGATCAGGCCCCCCTGATATTCAGACAGGGCCACATATTTGCTTTTTCCTAGCACCTACCTAGGAGGGTGCTACATCAATGTACGAAAATATCGGCCAATATCGGCCGATACCGATATACGATGACCAAAATATCGGTATCGGCAATAAAAAATCGATATCAGTCGATCACTAGTATATATACGTGATCCTGCGCACAGCTACCACCCTGTAGCAGTAAAACTGCTATAGAGTGGTTAGCAAGTCACATGGTGGGTATACACTAGTAGATTTTAATTTAACATTTTTCATTTAAAGAATGTTTATTTGATTTTCTATTGATGGGGTCAAATGGGCATTTGTTTTCAATCCAGTGACGGGAAAATGACGAGAGCAGGATGGGAAATTTTTCTCAAATGAATGAATTACTAACAGTGTATGTGGACTTTGTTCAGCAAAGTCTAGTCACTCGAGAATCAAATGTTAAAACCCCAAAAAAATTGTAAACTACTTTCGAATGACATTCATCAAACTGTCTAATGTACTGAGAATTTTCATACAAATCAAAAATCTCAAAAATGTTTTATTGAATACCCAGCTTCACTCTGAACACCTGCTGCAGCTAAAAATAGATCTGTATTTGTTCATGATGGAATTAGCTTTTAAAATGACATACTGTATGTACACATCATATAGTCACTGCTATAAAAACCAAAAGATACCTGTATGCAAACACTATAGATGAAAATAGTTACGTATCAAAGCAAAGTGCAAATAAAGGATAAGTTCACCTTTAAAAAAAAAAAAAACTAGTAAATGTATATTTTTATCTAGTTAAGATGCTGGACATGTTATATGTTAACCACTTTACCACCGGAGGATTTTCCTGCTTAACGTCCAGGCCACTTTTTGCAATTTGGCACTGAGCGACTTTAACTGACAATTGCGCGGTCATGCAACCCTGTACCCAAACAAAATTTACGTCCTTTTTTTCCCACAAGCAGAGCTTCCTTTTGGTGGTATTTGATCACCTCTGCGCTTTTCATTTTTTGCGATATTAATAAAAAAAGAGCCAAAATTTTGCGAAAAAATTGACATTTTCTACTTTGACAGTTAAAAAATATCCAATATATTCAATTTTTGTCATATATTTAGGCCAAAATGTATTTAGCTACATGTCTTCGACAAAAAAATTCTCAATGAGCGTATTTTTAACCGCTTTAAGACCGGAAAATTTTACCCCATTCCTGACCAGGCTATATTTTGCGATTCGGCACTGCGTTACTTTAACTGACAATTGCGCGGTCGTGCGGCACTGTAACCAAATAAAATTTATGTCCTTTTTTTTCCTACAAATAGAGCTTTCTTTTGGTGGTATTTGATCACCTGTGCGATTTTTAATTTTTGAAAAAAAGAGCGACAATTTTGAAATAAAAAAAACAATATTTTTCACATTCTGATATATAACATTCCCAAAAAAAATTTAAAAATCAAAATTTTTTAACATTTTAGGCCAATTTGTTGTCTGCTACATATTTTTGGTAAAAAAAAATCACAATAAGCATATTTTGATTGGTTTGCACAAAAGTTATCGCGTTTACTAACTACGGGAAAGATTTATTTTTATTGTTTATTTTTTTTACTAGTAATGGCGGCGATCTGCGATTATTTTTTTGCGGGACTGGGACATTGTGGCGGACAGATCGGACCCCTAACTGACATTTTTGACACTTTTGGGGGTACCAGTGACATTACTACAGTAATCAGTGCTATAAATATGCACTGTTACTGTAATAATGACACTGGCAGGGAAGGGGTTAACTTTATTGGTGATCAAGGGGTTAAATGTATGCCTCATGCTTACTGACGTGTGTGGGGGGAGGGGATTAAGTGACAGAGACACAGATCGCAGGTTCAGCTATGCTGAATCCTGTAATCTGTCCCTGCCTGTCACATAGGAGATCCGCCCACTTTGTTTACACAAGCGGGCGGATTTCCTCACTCGATCCACGACGATCGGGGAAGAGCGGCTGTGATCACCGCCTCTCCTCCCCTGGCTCCCGACAGCGGGAGCGAGCTTACGGCCGCCGAGAGAGGGGAGAGTCTGGTGACGTAGGTCTACGTCGCCAGACGATAACGAGCCACTTTGCCGCAGTACAAGCTCAGTGAGCGGTCGGCAAGTGGTTAAAACCTAAATACGAGTGTAACATGTAAGATGTTCACAAAGGTGAACTTATCCTTTAGGCTGGGTATACATTTAATACGGATGCGGCTCACAGCAGGGGTCCGTTGTTTCCCTGTTCTCCGTTTCAGGGACGTATCAGGCCCAAATGTTTGCCTGAATTCGGCCCTGAAACTGAGCCAAAGACTCACATTGAGAGTCGGGCACAGTCTCCTGTCATGTGAATTGTATGTGCGGAAACCCGCATGCAATTTGCACTAGTGTGAACCCAGCCTTAAAGCCCAGCTACAGGCAACTTACACCTTAGTCTTGATTCCAAATATCTCTTCATAAGCCATTCCACAGTGTTATGGAACCAAGTTGTAGTTTCCTCTATGAGCCAAGTTATATTGCAGCCCTGGAGACCAGGCATTTTTTTCCAGTTCGTTATCATCTTGGGCACTGCTCCCCTCACCCCCTTCCCGTGAGTTCTCCTGCCTTTGGAGCCTACGAGAGAGGACCTGGCCGTTGGTTGTGTTGCATCCACCAAGAGGTGTTCATGTCATGCAGATAGTGATGTGGACACCTGTAAAAAGACCAGGAAGGAAACAGAAAAAGCAAAAAAAGATCATCACATGACCATGGTTTTAGGTAAATAAAATGGGCATTTGGATAGGTTTTTTTTCATACCAGTGGTTAGTTAGAGGTGGAGGAAGGACAGGATGGTAGGGGTAGTTGCTAATATCCTGGAGTTGGGCTTTCACAAAAACTGTTTTGTTTTTTTCAGAAGTTCTCATCAGTCCTAGCTCACTGTGCTCACATTTTGATAAACAAAGTCCACTGTTATTCTCACCCAAACCTGATATTTAAGTTTGAGGTGAAAACTGATGGGTGATCACCTTCTGGCTTAATAAACATTTTAGAGCAGTGGTTCTCAACCAGGGTTCAGTGAAACCCTAGGGTTCCTCCAGAGGTTGCTAGGGGTTCCTTGAGCAAAAAGCAATTTCAGCCTCTCAGATAAGTTCCCCTGACACCATTGATCTTTTTAGCTATCTGGAAGAAGGTAATTCTTCCCAATGTCCACACGTGTAAGGAGCATTCATCCCACTGACCATCACACTAATGTATTATGAGTTGTAAACCTCATCATTTCAGATAAGTAAGACCTCATCTGGAATATGCAGTTCAGTTTTGGGCACCAGTTCCTAAAAAGGATATCGGGGAACTGGAGAAAATGCAGAGAAGGGCACCCAAACTGATAAGAGGCATGGAGGAGCTCAGCTATGAGAAAAGATTAGAGGAACTGAATTTATTCTCTCTTGAGAAGAGGAGATTAAGGGGGGATATGATCAACATGTATAAATACATAAGGGGTCCATATAGTGAACTTGGTGTTGAAGTATTCACTTCAACACCAAGGTCATCACAGAGGACAAGGGGGCACTCTTAACGCCTAGAGGAAAACAGATTTTGTCTCCAAATACGGAAAAATTTCTTCACCGTAAGAGCCATGAAAATGTGGAATAGACTCTCTCCAGAGGTGGTTCTGGCTGGCTCACTCGATTTCTTTAAAAAAGGCCTGGATTCTTTCCTAGGTGTACATAATATAAATGGGTACTAAAATGTTATAGGTAAAGTTGATCCAGGGAATATCCGATTGCCTCTCAGGGGATCAGAAAGGAATTTTTCCCCCTGCTGTAGCAAATTGGATCATACTTTGCTGGAGTTTTTTCGCCTTCCTCTGGATCAACTGCGGGTATAGGATTTGTGTATATGGGATTGTATGGTTGGGTTTTCTTTACTGTTTTGTTTATTGGTTGAGCCAGATGGACTTGTGTCTTTTTTCAACCTGACTAACTATGTGTAAATAGTCATGTTTAGCAGGGGTTCCCTGAGACCTGAAAATTATTTCAAGGCTTCCTCCATGTTGAAAAGGTTGAGAAAGGCTGTTTTAGAGACTCCATTGTTGGGATTTACTTTTAGTAGTTTGGTCTCTCCACCAACAATGCCAGATGGCTGGCTTTTACAGTTTTCTAGGCTACATTATGTTTCATTAATGTGGGAGGTGTGAAGATTGATGTAGCCATTCATCAAAATAGGAATTCTGGTGGGGAGAGATCTTCACTTGAGCCCCCGAGAGGGAACGAAAGATATTGTGTGCTTCCACTTGTCAACATCCCAGAAAATATCAATATTAAGTGGAATATAGCTCTAAAAAATTGCAAATATTTTTTTTTTTTTTATCTGACTGAGCAACAACATTTGCAACTTTGTTGTTTCTAATATTGAAATGTCCCTACTTTTGTAAAGTCCTTTGAGTGCTTCAATTAACAACTACTGATTGGTCTTTTAACTGTTTTTGTTTATTCTTCAGAACATTATCAAGAAAGTCAGTGGGCAAAAGTTTGTGTACAAGTTTGTGTGTTATCCGGATCCCTGCAGTGGGGAGGCCTCCAAGGATGATGGAAAAAGTAGGGAATCTGTGAATGAACTGGTCCAGTCGCTCAAGCCTGGGGACAACTCCCTGTACGTCCCTAAGATGGCGAGGAGCAGCCCCAAGACCAGCCGCAATGAGTACATGCGATCCGGCCTGTATTCCACCTTCACCATCCAGTCTCTGCAGGCCCCACCCACCACGCATCCCAGGACTAGCAAATTGGAAGCTTTGCCTTCAGCTGAAGCTCCTCCCCTGCAAGAGGTCAGGAGTCAGAGTGTTGACATTCCGCAGTATGAGTCCATGGATCAGAGTGACACAGATCTTTCGCTGGAAGTCAACATCCACAGCAGCAAAGAACTTCAGCTACATGTAATGTCCACATATCATGTCTCATATTCTTATTACTCTACTACTTCCATATTTAAAGTGATTTTCTAGTTAAAAGTGCAATACCACACAGCAAGTAAAATCAAATCAGGAAACATTGCCGGGGTGCTGAAGTTGGAAAGGACACCAAGCTTGCCTATAGTTTAAGTCCTATGTAATACACTAACATAGATTTAGTTCAGTCTTTTAGTTTTCAATGAGCATCTCCCTTAATGTAATTGGTGGCTCATTAGATTTAGAGAGGGTGGTGCTAAAACCAAGGAATACCTTAAATATTGGCACTAAAGAGGCTTACCTGGAAGGCTAGGCAAATACAAGATCATAGCATAAAAATGAAAGTCATGTTCTCCAAAATGAGTAGCTTTAATTTAAAATGCCACTATAGCAGGGGTCTCCAAACTTTCTAAACAAAGGGCCCCATTTATTGTCCTTCAGACTCTAGGAGGGCCAGACTTTGACCAGCGCGATTGGAAATTTTCATGGCATCAGGGGGGTCAATATCGCCACATTTGGCATTACGAGGAGGAATAGTGCTCCATTGTGGTTATCATAGGGGGGGAACAGGGACCCATTATTGTCATCAGTGGGAGGGATAGTGCCCCAGGGGCCAGATAAAGGCTAGTAAAGGGCCACATCCGGCCCACGGCCACAGTTTGGAGACCACTGCTTTAAAGTAATACGGTCCTCTCTTCCAGCCAACACAAATAAATTGCCAAAATCGAATTGTACGGACAGCCTTTCCCATATCAAGGTCAGCAAGTCCATGCATTCACTTTCACATCTGTGGATTTTCATGTAGCCTTTCATACTTTACCACCCCGGGCACAGTGCTTTCTGGCAAATATGGCTCAGACGCAACCATATGTGTCCCACTTCAAGCACCATTTGTATCATCTACTGTGTGGGTTTAAAACACAACTCCAGTACATAATTTCTTTTCATTTTTTGATAGACCGAAAAGGGATTGTTTGTCCTTACTCCCTGTCCCAGTGACTTTACAAGAAGTAAAAAAATCTCACCAGTGGGGTAATTTTCTCATTCTATCCAAAACTAAAAAAGAAACATTTTGGCTCTACCATATACTCATTGCTATGCCAATATCTAACAGAATCATCACAACTGCTATTAATAGAGCTTTCACTGACTAGGGAGATGGTATGGAGGGTGTATTGGGGGGGGGGGGGGGATTGTTTGTGAGAGAGAGCTACAAATCCTCAGCCATACAGAAAAAAAAAACTATAATAAAGGTATTTATTGGTCCCTTTTCGGGCCTACTCTTAGTTCATATGGTGGTAAAAAAAGGGGGGATGTTAATGTGATTTTGTTCTTAGTCATCAACATCTTACAAATTAATATCTCTAAAAAAATGTTTTAGCTTCTGTAATGCTGAGTGCAAGCTCTAAATAGAATTAACATGGTGTGGAATGCACAGTTAGATAATCCACTCCTGCTGTATTGCACAATGCTGTCAACCTCGTATGGTTCAGCAAGGCATTGGGTGGTGCAATAGTGAATAATGGTGCCACCTTCCTTGCTGAGCAGTGAGGCAGGGCTGTGTGAATACCAAGAGCAGTTGAACAATTTTACAATTATTTTGTCAAGTAAAACGTTGACAGAAATTAGGTCCTAAAATTTTTTTTTTTTAACGGCGAGTACGAATACCGACACTTTCAGTCAAGTACTCGCCGATACTGAGTACTGGTACTTTTTGCAGTGCAATTTGCATCAATACAAAAAAAAATTGGCGCAAATCACACTGCAAAGAAATGTGTGTGTGTGTAGTGGGCAGTTTAGACCTCATGAAATTCAGCAGAGGGAGCACAGTTCCAGTAGGTAGGTAGAGACAAGTTCAAAGCAGCAATCATTTTTTGGAAAACTGAACAGACTGATGACATTAGGCAAATAGATCACAAGCCCATGCAGGGATATGGTAGTGGGGCAGGGAGGCACTGTGACTTACGGGTTCTGCTGAGCTTGGTGGAGTGAACCCTAACCCTGGAGCCCCTGGGGAGGGGAGGTGAGCCCAACAGATGCCAGATTGATGGATGGAGATGGCAACGACCACCCGCAAGTGACAGCTGCGGTCAGGGCTCATCACTGCCAGCCGGGGAAACGCCAGGAGTGGGCGGAAGTGCTACACTATGGAGACAGTATTGTGTGGGCAACCAACGAGGGAGAGCCAAATGATCCATGATTCATCAGCTCACTGCCTGCCCCCAGGTGCTTCTTGGTTAGAGGCAGCTGTTCACTCCACCAGGCTCAGCATAGTCAACTATGGAACCCGTGAGTCCCTGTGCCTCACTGACACACTACCATCTCCCTGCATGGGCTTGTGATCTATTTACCTAATGTCATCACTCTGTTCAGTTTTCAGCACCACAAAGTATCGGTTTCGGTATCGGGAGCATCTGGGCGAGTAACAATACTCAAATGCCTGGTATCAGTATCGGTGCATTCCTAACCAAAATTAATTTCATCTGTGTACAGTTGGGCTGAAGTTCCACTTTAGTTATGTTTAAACATTTTAGCAGATCTTAATTTTTACAATATCTTGTATTCCATTGGACTGGAGTTCTTCTTAAAAGTGGAACTACCCATGACAACTTAATAAATAATACTGTTCTTTAGCAAGGAACATACATTCCACTTTAATAATTATGCTACTAAAATTAGTGTGTACTGTAAATTGCCTACAGCATTGCTACTGTTTCTTCCTGTTGGAGGCTGCCATTTTGCTGAAACCCAGAACTCCTGAGCAGCAGTAAATCCTTAGGCTGTCAACAGATCGGCCTCTAGTGGCTCTGATTTTCAGCACAATGCCAATGCATGTACTGAGTAGGGTGAGACAGCGTACTACTGAATTTTAAACAGTATAGGCACTTATTTTTAATGTTTTACATAGCTTTACCTGCAAAAGAGGCCAGCCTAAAGTGATCTAGCAGGACATCATTTTCTAACTAATGTTCCACCCTAAATACTAATAATGATAGCCACTCTGTTTTTGGTTTTCCATAAGGCATTAGCACATATTATTGCCTCTTGTCCCATAGGTCACAGTGGACCCCCCAACTCCTGATATCAAAGTGGAGGATCCTCTTGAAGATGCATCCACCGATGTAGAAGACCTCTCCGAGCCCCAGGTCTTTCTGGCATCTCTTCCTGAGATAAAGACTATGAATTCAGAGCAGCCGCTGGCTCAGGAGATCTTGGTGGTCATCAATTCTCCAGAGAAAGATGAAGTAAAAACTAAGGATGATCTTCAGGAAGAAGAGAAGAAAGAGGAGGCGCCTCCAGCAGTCCCGCCACAGGAAGGACATCCCGTTAAAGGGAAGAAGCCAAAAGACCTGGAAATCCCCTTCTCCACTGTGATTGGACAGGAAAAGATGAATGCTGCTGTTAACTCTTTGCTGGCTCCTGGGAGTGCATCATCAGTCATCACCTCTCATTCACTGGTGAGTGAAACACAAAACAGAACTTCTCAGGATTCTGTTATAGATATTAACTGCGGGTCAGAAGTAGGTAACACCATCTGTTTTTATCATCAGCACTTTCTGCCTATACTCAAAGTGGTTTGTGTTATGTGCTTTCCTCTTGCTGTCTCAAACCAATAGAGTTTACTGCAGGTCAGAATTAGGCAGAGCTATAGGATTGTTGTGTACAAGTGTTGGTTGCCTTTCCACAACATGCACTTTTCCTAAAAAGGAGTATATTTTACAAATGTTAATGGGATATTCGTAGAAGGCAGCACCATCTTTAAATAATAATGTTGCCTTACTTTACTTATAGAGGTCTGCAGCATCTGCTTTCTCAACTCATATCCCAAACCTCACAAGGTCTCATATCAGGAGTACAAAACATCAGCAAAAGTTTTCTACCGGCCTCATGCAGGCACTGCCAGGCAGTATGGCCAGTATACTCTGTGCTATCAGTGATGCTTGGATCAACTTGCAAAGTGTTGCAGCATCACCTACACTTCCAATTTCTGCACTTTTGTTAATGTGGAATATATTAGAAATATCTCCAGGAGATTAGAAGGAGGTAGCACCAAACGTATATACACTATATTGTCAAAAGTATTGGGACACCTGCCTTTACACGCACATGAACTTTAAAGCGGAGTTCCACCCTAAAATTATACTTACCTCCATCTTCATGCCCGGGGTCACCTGAAAAACAAATGGATAATCGCAATTTTTTTTTTTACTTACCTGGTTTAGAAGAAAATATACTTACCTTACTTCCTCTTCCTCCCCTCGGCGACCACAGCGATTCGTCACTTCCTGGCATGCAATGATTCCTGGGAGCTGAACGTCATCGCTCCCAGGAATCAATGCGCCGTCATACCTTGCTAAACAGCTTCTGGGCATGCCCAGAAGCTGTGCAGGGATGACGCTGCAGCCCCGGAAGTGACGGCGGGGCCGGTGCAGTGCATCGTGGGACCGAAGAGAACGGAAGAGGACACAGAAGAGAATCGCGCTGGCTTCATGCTGCCCACACCTGAGATGGCAGCGCTGGACAATACATTTTCAAGGTAAGTATTTCTTCTAAAAGGTAAGTGCAACCCGGGACAGATCAGAGGCTATCCATTGTGGAATGCACTAGCCCTGACTGTCCCGGGGGTATTTTTATTGAAAAAAAAGGTTCCCAGGGTGGAACTCCGCTTTAATGCCATCCCACTCTTAGTCCGCAGGGTTCAATATTGAGTTGGCCCACCCTTTGCAGCTATACCAACTTCAACTCTTCTGGGAAGGCTGTTCACAAGGTTTAGGAGTGTGTCTATGGGAATGTTTCACCATTCTTCCAGAAGCACATTTATGAAGTCAGGCACTGATGTTGGATAAGAAGGCCTGACTCGCAGTCTCTGCTCTAATTCATCCTCCACCCCAAATTCGCTCATCCATGTCTTTATGGACCTTACTTTGTGCACTGATCCAAATCATTTGATGGAGGGGGGATTATGGTGTGGGGTTGTTTTTCAGGAGAGAGGCTTGGTCCCTTATTTTCAGTGAAGGGAACTCTTAAGGCGTCAGCATACCAAGACATTTTAAACAATTTCATGCTCCCAACTTTGTGGGAACAGTTTGGGGATGGCCCCTTTCTGTTCCAACATGACTGCACACCAGTGCACAAATCAAGGTCCATAAAGACATAGATGAGTGAGTTTGAGGTGGATGATCTTGACTGACCTGCACAGAGTCCTGACCTCAACCCGATAGAACACCTATGGGATGAATTAAAGCAGAGACTGCAGGCCAGGCCTTCCTGTCCAGTGCCTGACCTCACAAATTCTTCTGGAAGAATGGTCAAACCTTCCCATAGACACACTACTAAACCTTGTGGACAGCCTTCCCAGAAGAGTTGAAGCTGTTATAACTGCAAAGGGTGGACCAACTCAATATTGAACCCTACGGACTAAGACTGGGATGCCATTTAAGTTCATGTAAAGGCAGGTGTCCCAATACTTTTGACAATATAGTGTATCTGCACATCCTGAGTGGACTTATAGTACTCTTCAGTATCTGCTTTCCCAGCCCCCTATCCAAATCTCTTGCTGTGGCAAGAAAGCCAGATGAAGGCAGTGACATCTTTTTGTACCACCAGTGCCTCCTGACAAGACACAAAAAGTTAGATCCTTCTGCTTTCCTCACCTCTATCTGTACACCCTTGCTGTTGCAAGCTGCTGGTTACTGCAGTTCAGAAGTAGACCGCATTAGCTCAACATAATAGACCCAAAAATTGCTCTATTCAGTGGTGAACACAGCCCTACAGGGTATATTCATGAAATGCAAGACAGACCTTGTTTAACAAGTGTTCAGCAAAAATAGACTTACTGGTTTGGTCAATAAAGCTGGACATAGAAGAGCAGATGTCTCCCCAAATATCATGGGTAGGGAGGGACATCCCTCTGCATTGATTCAACTGGCTAAGAGGTTGCACGTACATGGTTCATACCTTTCTTTCGGCTCTATTCACACCATTCACACCTGAGCGTATCGTTTTCAGGCTTTTTTTTTTTTGGGCGTTTTTTGCAGGTGTTTGGAGGCAGGCATTGACATCTAACAAAAACGCTTGTAATCTGCCAAAAAAGAAGCTCATGTACTTTTTTTTAAGCTTCAGGTGTCAAAACGCTCATATGTGAACAGGGACCATTGAAATGAATGGGATTTAGCTTGTTGGGCGTTTTGAGACTTCAGAGATGAGCGTTTCACGAGCTGAAAACCACTCAGGTATGAAAAGGGCTTTCAAAAGCTGGATACACACTATCCATTTTGTGGTTAGATTTCCTTCAGATTTACCTTTTCTATGTAGTGCAAGGGCCTGCCAGATTGCATACAAATTGAAAGTGTTTAGGTTTGACCTCATATTATATGGTTTTGGTAAGTCTAAATGAAAAAGTCTTCAGAAAATCTTATAGTGTGTATGGCCCATTATTATTAAGAAGATAGGGAATTAGAGATTTACAGGTGCAAAATCTCTGACTAATAATGATATTGTGGTAGTTGGATGTGCTCATTATCGCCCCCACTGGGTAGCTCTAAGCGGCTTCACCCACCCAAACATTGGGGTATTGAATCAGAGGCAGGATCTACTTGTTGCTGACCTAAGTAAGTGCAAAAAGTATTAATAATATGCAAAGTGTCTTTAGCAACCCGTTAGGTTTCAGCTGTCTAGAATCACAACAATAAAAATACATTGTGATTGGATACAAGTATTACTGCACTTTTTGTCTTGCCCTTAGAAAATAAGCCAGAGCACTGTTACATCCTTACTATTGAAGTACCCTAAGACCCGATTCACACTAGCGCGACTTGTCAGCCTGGCAAGTCGCGCTCCCTCGCGGTCCATTGACTGCTACAGGACCCGTTCTAATAGGAGCAACACAAGTCGCTCCGACTTAGAAAAAGGGTCCTGTACTACTTCGGGGCAACCTCGGAACGACTTGCATAGACTTCCATTATGTGAAGTCCCTGCAAGTCGCTCCAAAGTCGTGGTGCACAGGACTTCACAAGTCGCCCCTGAAGTAGTACAGAGTCGTGCGGCCCCAGTGTGAACCGACTCTTAATCTTTATTTTCTATGTTTTTGTTTTTTATTTTCTATTTTCCTTTTGTTTGATTCCTCTATCAAATTAATTGCTATAAATAATATCAATACTTGATATAGTTATATCACGCAATAACAGCGTATTATGTATGATGACACTTTATTGTTTACATATAGTTATTCATTATTATTATTATTATTCAGGATTTCTATAGCGCCAGCAGTTTACGCAGCGCTTTACAATGTTAGAGGGAGACAATACAGTTACAATACAATAAAATACAAGAGGATTAAGAGGGCCCTGCTCAGAAGAGCTTACAATCTATTCATTTTTTATTTCTTATGTGTATCAATTTTATACATATATATATATATATATATATATATATATATATACCGATATAAACATTTTGAACAAATGTTACATCATAGGTTCTTAGTAAATTGAAAAACCTTCTTCAATAAAAAGTTTGTTTTCAAGAAAATAAGCCAGAAGGACTGGTAGACTAAGATAAAGTCTGCTTTCATTACAAATCAATATTTGAAAGTCCTTTAATCTTTGTGTTTTCAGACTCCTCTGCTGCTTACTCCAAGCTCCCTGCCTCCTTCCATCCACTTCTGGAGTACACTCAGCCCAATAGCTCCCCGGAGTCCAGCCAAGCTGTCCTTCCAGGTAATGCTTTGTTTCATGCAAGGTTGGTAAAGTATAAGTACAGTTTATTCTACCAACTGTTCCAAGCTAGATCATTTGTCTACTAAAGTGGTTGTAAACCCTCACATATACCCTATGAAGCGACTTACCTCAAGTGATACACAGAGATAAAACAAATCCTCCTAAATAAGTTGTACCTGTCCAACTATAACCCTCTGTCCCCTACATCCACTCAAATGCAGAAATTATACAGGATCTGTCAGCTCTGAAAAGCAGGGGGCGGAGAGCTGAAGTTACATCACTGAGAGCTGATTGGAGGGAAGAGACACACCCACATGCGCTCAGCACACACAAGAATACAGTAGAGGCTGTCAATCAGTTAGAGGTCCCTCCCCTGTCACCATTTTCCTCTTAGTGTCAGGAAAACTTGTCAGAAGTGACTCAAGCTTATAGCAGAGGAACGGGGTAGCGGATAGAAATTACACTTAGAGCTCTGGATTGAGATAAGTACACACTATAGAGCGATATGCTTTGTTCATATTTTATGTCTGAGGTTTACAACTACTTTAAGTTTACAAGCTGTCACTAGAATCCACTAGCATGAAATTACCTTTTACTGCTTTTATACTTCATTATTATCTTTATACAGACTCATATTCTAAAGGAAACCTGTGCTCAAAGAAATATGAAGGATCGCATTGCTGAATTCTCTTTCTGAAAATGCCAGGGGCCTGGCTGTCTTACTGATTACATGTCTTTTGTACTTCCCAATTCCTGTCCCAGAACAAGTATGCAAATAAGGAGTTCAGACAATACTGACAGTATGCTTGTTCTAGATCAGTGACTCAGAAATTACTGAAGTCAGAGACAGCTAATCAACTCGTTTTTTTATAAAGAGGTCAGCAGTGGCAGCTTCCATATTTCCCTTAGTGGTTGAAGCGGTTGTATACCCTGCTTGGTCATTTTTACCTACAGGTAAGACTATAATAAGGCTTACCTGTAGGTAAAATGAATATCTCCTAAACATGCACCATTACAGGGTTCTCAAATTGGTGGCCTTTCAGCTGTTGCAGAACTACAATTCCCATGGGGCATTGTAAGGCTGACAGTTACAAGCATGACTCCCAGAGGCTCCAATAGGCAGAGGCATAATGGGACTTGTAGTTCTGCAACAGCTGGAGGGCCGCCAGTTTGAGACCCCTAGTTTAGGTGATATTCACTCTGCATGCAGCCAGTGACATCACTGGTGTATGCGCTCTGAAGGTCCGCTACACCTTCCCGGAACTTCAGAGCTTCGTGCCAGAGTGACGTCATCGTGGCTCCAGCCAGTCACATAGCCGGAGCTTGTGAACCCAGAAGAAAGATGTCATGTCAGCCCTCTCAGTGGTGGCAGTACAGCGCTGGAGGGCTTCATTTCAAGGTGAGTATTTCATAATGTGCTAGTATGCAATGCATACTAGCACATTATGACATTGCCTTGCAGGTGGTTTTATTTTTTTATTTTACAATTTTACAACCGCTTCAAATGTACACATTTTAATTAGTGTATTTTGTAATAGATTTGCAAAGATTTTTAAACCTTTATCTTAATATTCTTTGCATAACAAGTAATGTGACCAGTATTCCTTCCTAAAGTGTATTTAAGGCCACATTCACACCTGCAAATGACCCTGACAACGGTTACATGCGAGAACCCCAGTGGGGGTTCCCGGCAATTAGTTGCAGGAGGCAGCCCCATTAAGAACAATCGTGCAGTGATCACCTACAGACTTCTTCCAGAGCCAATCACTCACAGGTAATCACCGTATGAGCAATTACGAGCGAGCTGCTGCAATTAGCTGCGGGAACTGTCAGCCCCCAATTGCTTTCAATAAGGCTGCCTCCCACAGCTAACTGCTGGGAACCCCCGCTGGGGTTCTAGCATGCCAGCATTGCCGGGCGGGTTTACAGGTGTTAAGGTGGCTTAAGGCCAAAAATTTGAACTAGATTTACCCTCTCTACTTGTCCTAGTGACCATTGTCCCTGGGACAAAAAGTAGAGAAGGAGATAAGGGGGGAATCTTGCAATGAGGAATGCTGTTCCATTTACAACTGTTATAGAGGAAATTTCCCCTCACTTTGGAGAGATTCTCTCTTACTTCCTGTTGTGACAGAAAGTGAAGGAAATTCTCCCAAAATGGACAAAGTAAAATAAATAAATAATAAAATATTTAAAAAAAAAACAGGGGGTTTACTATACCCTACTTTATCCCTTCAGATCTACCTTAGGACCCCTTTCACATGGGGCGGACTCCATAATGTGCATCTGACTTGCTTGTGTGAAATCAGCCTTGGGCCCATTTCATACTTGTGCGACCTAAAAGTTGTGTGATTTCACAATGATTTTGCCACAATTGTGATGCAATTTTGACTGGACTTGAAGCAATGCCTATGTCTATGGACCTCAAAATGCATCAAAGTAGGATCAAAGTAGTGCAGGGACTCAGGGCCGGTGCTGCCTATAGGCAAGGTAGGCACCCGCCTAGAGTGCACATCTGTCGGAGGCGCCGCACCGGCATGCCGATGGTGTGTTAGGCAAGCTCTGGAGCTGGCACTGTTTGTCTTCTGGGTCTTCTGGCCGGGTCCAAAGACGCAGGTGCGGGCCCGGGACCACAGCTGGCGTAAGGACACGAGCCAGGGCCACCACTATTTGTATTCAGGCCGGGTCCAGAGGTGCAGGTGTGGGCCTGCAGACCACGGCTGAAGAAATACAGTGCCTTGCGAAAGTATTCAGCCCCCTTGAACTTTTCGACCTTTTGCTACATTTCAGGCTTCAAACATAAAGATTTAAAACTGTAATTTTTTGTGAAGAATGAACAAGTGGGACACAATCATGAAGTGGAACGAAATTTATTGGATATTTCAAACTTTTTTAACAAATAAAAAACTGAAAAATTGGGCATGCAAAATTATTCAGCCCCCTTAAGTTAATACTTTGTAGCGCCTCCTTTTGCTGCGATTACAGCTGTAAGTGACTTGGGGTATGTCTCTATCAGTTTTGCACATCGAGAGACTGAAATTTTTGCCCATTCCTCCTTGCAAAACAGCTCGAGCTCAGTGAGGTTGGATGGAGAGCGTTTGTGAACAGCAGTTTTCAGTTCTTTCCACAGATTCTCGATTGGATTCGGGTCTGGACTTTGACTTGGCCATTCTAACACCTGGATATGTTTATTTGTGAACCATTCCATTGTAGATTTTGCTTTATGTTTTGGATCATTGTTTTGTTGGAAGACAAATCTCCGTCCCAGTCTCAGGTCTTTTGCAGACTCCATCAGGTTTTCTTCCAGAATGGTCCTGTATTTGGCTCCATCCATCTTCCCATCAATTTTAACCATCTTCCCTGTCCCTGCTGAAGGAAAGCAGGCCCAAACCATGATGCTGCCACCACCATGTTTGACAGTGGGGATGGTGTGTTCAGGGTGATGAGCTGTGTTGCTTTTACGCCAAACATAACGTTTTGCATTGTTGCCGAAAGGTTCGATTTTGGTTTCATCTGACCAGAGCACCTTCTTCCACATGTTTGGTGTGTCTCCCAGGTGGCTTGTGGCAAACTTTAAACTACACTTTTTATGGATATCTTTAAGAAATGGCTTTCTTCTTGCCACTCTTCCATAAAGGCCAGATTTGTGCAGTATACGACTGATTGTTGTCCTATGGACAGAGTCTCCCACCTCAGCTGTAGATCTCTGCAGTTCATCCAGAGTGATCATGGGCCTCTTGGCTGCATCTGGTCAGTCTTCTCCTTGTATGAGCTGAAAGTTCAGAGGGACGGCCAGGTCTTCGTAGATTTGCAGTGCTCTGATACTCCTTCCATTTCAATATTATCGTTTGCACAGTGCTCCTTGGGATGTTTAAAGCTTAGGAAATCTTTTTGTTTCCAAATCCGGCTTTAAACTTCTCCACAACAGTATCTCGGACCTGCCTGGTGTGTTCCTTGTTCTTCATGATGCTCTCTGCACTTTAAACGGACCTCTGAGACTATCACAGTGCAGGTGCATTTATACGGAGACTTAATTACACACAGGTGGATTCTATTTATCATCATTAATCATTTGGGTCAACATTGGATCATTCAGAGATCCTCACTGAACTTCTGGAGAGAGTTTGCTGCACTGAAAGTAAACAGGCTGAATAATTTTACACGCCCAATTTTTCAGTTTTTTATTTGTTAACAAAGTTTGAAATATCCAATAAATTTCATTCCACTTCATGATTGTGTCCCACTTGTTGTTGATTCTTCACAAAAAATTACAGTTTTATATCTTTATGTTTGAAGCCTGAAATGTGGCAAAAGGTCGAAAAGTTCAAGGGGGCCGAATACTTTCGCAAGGCACTGTAGGTGGAGAGGCCGCAAAAATCTCCACCCCCGCCACCTTCACCGTATACATGGGCAGGGCAAAGATGGTGGACTCAGGGGTGGAGCCAAGGGGGCGGCAAAATGAGGTTTCGCCTAGAGTGTCAAAAATCTTTGCACCAGCCTTGCAGGGACTACTTTGAAGTTGTTGTCACTTGAAGTCGTACAGATATGAATGGTACACATTGGAAATCATGGAATACGACTTGCCATGCCACTTTGCTGTCCCAAGTTGCAGGACAAGTCGCACAAATGTGAAAGGGGCCTAAAGGAACTCCTGAACTTTTTTTTGTTTTGACAGAGTGGGAAAGGGTGCCTCTGTCAGGTTTTCTGTCAGCCTTTAGGCATTTGTACAGAATGGACATAGTATCTCAATTAGGGATGCACCGATCCGACTTTTTTGATCCCGATCTTTTGCTTTGTGAAATCGCCGATCCCGAGTCCGATCCGGAAGTACTGTTTTGTGAGATTATAACAAAATAATACTTCTGGATCGGTATCGGCAGATACCTTATAACAATTGTGCATTCAAAATCTAAAATGTCATGGGTTTAGTCTTTAAGAGGTTAAACTTCCCTCCTCCGGCAGAGGGAACGAAAAGACACATTGTAATCATTGTTTACTTAACTGGGAGAGTTGAAAGGCATTTGCAGGAGGCTCTTTTTTTTTTCTTTGACAGCTGTTCTCTGCTCCCTCACAAGCTATAGCGCAAAACCGGATCGGCCCGTGGATCTGTTAATTTTACCGATCCCCCGATCCAGCTATTTTGCCCGTATCGGGGGCCGATATACGATCCGGATATCGGATCGGTGCATCCCTAATCTCAATCCTACACATAGCTATGGAGCAAACAAGGGAATTGGTGTTTCTGTATCCTGCAGGGAGTAATGTCATTTGTGCTTTGTGAAAGGACATAAATTGGATATTTCATATGTATAGATAGCATAACCCCAAATCTCTTTTGAATTGCAGTTCCCAACCAATGGAAACAGCCAGATCCATGTTCCAACTCTCAGTGTTGATGGGCTGTCCACCCCTGTTGTGCTATCTCCTGGACCTCAGAAGCCATAAGGAACTCATAGAGATGTGACCTCTTAAGACTTTTCAAATACACAATGTTTTATCTCTTAACGCACCAACACCCATGCGTCCTGCCTTGGGATCTATGATAGCTTTTTGTCTGCGTTATCTGTTGAAAGAGATGTAATTTTTGTGTTGTAACACCTGCTCGGACACTCTCTGCCTTTCCCCTTGGTAGATGACTCTACGTCATCCATGATGTAACCTTGAATGCATCAAGTTACACGAAAGAGGAAGACCTTACGTATGAGCTTGTCTGAGGACCACAGATGTCCGCGCACTCCCAAACTTGTTGACCAAGAAAAGGTTTACTTATACAGAGGTCTGTGAAGTATAGATCCAGTATATATGCGTGGGAGCTCACAGTGACAAACTACAGAAGTTGTTCAATCAAGAGCACCGTTATATTGCAAATCACGTATTTGTGAACAAAACAGGAATGTGATTCTAGGTCAAGAGATGAAATATGTTTTTGTGACACAAAGGTGATCACTGGCTTTTCAGGTCGAGAGGTTTTTATTTTATTTTTTTTAGTGTGGTGGTAGAGGAACTTTACACCAACACCTAGGAACTTCTCCCTTTAAGAAATATTGTTTGAAGGCCACAAAAATACACTGGATGTACAATGTGCTCAGCTTTGCAGAATGCAGGTTGAAAAATTATTTTGTTAAACCAAACTTACGGAGCCTCCATTATACTCACCGAAAATTTTTTATAAGACTTTTCCTCAAGTTTTGCTTTCCATGAGCAGCACAAAATAACAGGTTCACATTTTTTTTTTTTTTAAGACTAACAAAGGTGAGCCTGTTCCCAGCACAGAAGGAGTTCGAAATCTTAATATCCATTGTCTGCTGAAATGAAGAACAAAGAAAAAGATGGAGTTTAGGGAAAAATTAATTCCAAATAATGCTGGTCTTTTTAAAAAAAAAAAAAAAAATTTGGGATATGGGAGGTTGAGCCTAAAGCTGTTAAAAAGGGATGACTTTCACGGGTTTAATAGAAACCAAAAGATAGCCACTCAAATAAGAACGTGAGGGAATCTTTGAGGAAATGTTCAAGGTTTGAGTGAATATTAAAGTTGGCATACACAAAAGGGGCCTACCGTCCGAATACAAGATGGCTAAAAGAATGAACTCTTGAAAAAACAAAAGGATGAATGCCACGTAGTTCAAGGAATGTTGCTTTCCACCAAAATAGGAAAGGTTTGATGTACTTCATGGGAGACGTGACATCTTCTTTACAGTATGAAAATGTTTCTTTATCACTTAGCACAGATGACCTACTGGCGTTTTCCTGGGTGTGATTTTTGCTAGGAAGACCAATCTTTTGTTCTTGGTGTGTGAAATCTGTTATAACCATAACGAGATTCTGGAACACCGAGCCTATCACACATTACAATTTGTCACCTCATCTTGTCAAGCAGCAAAAGATTTAGCTGCAAAAAAAAAAAGACTAAATTTAGACTTTGTGTTACCAACCATGGTTTTTTTTTTTCTTTTTCTACTGAAATGTTTAACTGTCTCTGCACCGCCTTTTACGGTGTCATTTGTCCCTCTCTGTAGGGCAGATAAAGAGCAGGTTCATTCATGCACTTTTTTTTAGCTGTCACATGTAGAGTGCTAAAGCCCTAAAAAGAAAAAAAAAAAAAGTTGGGATAGCCCACCCAATGCAGATATTTCAGTATTTGGTAGATGCTGGAGAGCTGAATCATCCATTGTTTTTTTTTTTTTTAAGAAATCTCCCCATCATGGTTCCAAGCTCTGCTTTTCCAAGCTCTATAGTCCTGAGGTTCCTACTATAGCACCCAAACTGGATAAGTGCTACTTTCTTTAGTCACCTCCCGCTTTATTATATTTCTTCGGAACACCATTTTTGTAAGAAACTCAGAGGAGGTTCTAAAGGTGAGTCAGGGAGAGAGAGAGAAGGAGCCGTATAATAGCTGCAACAAGAAGTTGGAGCAGGAGGTAACTTAAAGGTTTATTAAACCCAAAAAACTAAATTTATCATGTTGCAGCTTACCTATTCTTAAAGTAAAGCAAAACTTTTTTTTCTAGTTTTGGATGGAGTGGAGAGGGATTAGACCAACTGTCAGATTTTATTGCTGTCTGTGCCCCTGTTAATGAGATTTGCCCTCTCTGTTTGTCCTGTTTACCGTTATCATTGAGAGTGTAAAGCCCCATACACACACTACGAATTTCCGCTGACCAGTCGTCCGTCTTTTGTCCAGAGTGCGTGTCCGTTGGTTGGAATGTGCTCTAGACTGCACACAAATTTTCCCGTACGACAGAATTCTACTTCAGAAGTGATGTCATGTGTTGGATTGCTTTCTATGTGTTCTTTCATCTCTGAGCATGCCTAGTCTTGCTCATAAGATTTTTCCCCGTCGAAATCTGTACTAATGAGACGAAAATTGGACGTGTGTTGACGGAGGGCAAAAATTTTAATGCCTGCACATCAGGATTTTGTCAGCCGAAAAGTCAGAGTCGGCTGTCGAAAGCACCATACTAACAATCCGAAAATCGGCAGATCGGTCGTCGGACGAAATTTCCCTTCCGAATTTCTTATCGTGTGTACGGGGCTTAAGTAAGAGAAAATCCTAAATTTTGGGTTGTCCCCAGAAAAGTAATAGAGAGTCAATCTTCCAATGGGGACACTAGTTCTGGAGAGCAGGTGGTCCCCAAGAAATTCCTTTCATTTGCAGGGATTTCCTCTTAATTCCTGTTTGACTATGGGACAGGAAGTGAAGGGAAATCTCTGCAATGGGACACAGATGGCGGAAAAAATATCTGACGGGGGTTATAACCTTCCCTTGCTCTTTACAAAATGAAAAAAAAAAAGTTTTGCCTATAGTTCTACTTTAAATGTGATGGCTGCAATCTGTTCAGAGGAGTTTTTTCATTGATGATGTAGCCAGTAACATGCTTTTTGTCTTACTGTGTCTCCACTCCACTGGAGGATCAACTTAGACATCTTTGGACAACAGCATTGTCAGTCTAGTGGGAGGATAGTGGGGCACCGGGCAGAGGAGGGGGCAGTCGCAGCTGGCAGCTGTGTGGATTCCAACAATATTGTCCAGAGCCTGGAGCGGCTTTTCTCTGCCAGCTAAAAGCAGGCAAGAGCCTGCTAGCAGCTGACTGTGGATCACATGGGAGCAAAAGTAAGTGCGCTCCTGTGACCCACAATAGAAGTATGCCCAAAAAAAGCTGGCCATACATTTCTTCTAAGCAGTTACAGCAATTTTTTTGGGGGGGGGATAAAGGTTTTATATAAGGAAATAAAACTCACCATTGCGCACCCATGTCAGTGTTTAATGATTTGTCTCAACCTTCCAATTTCCACATTTGCTGGACAGGTTCAGTAAAAAAATTGGAAAAAAATAACAGAACAGGTGAAAATGAAGGCATCTAAGAATTGGTAAGCTACAATATATATATTTTTTTTTTAGTTTTTGGGTTTAATACCACTTTAAATTATATCCAGCCTAAGGTAAAGTATGTCTTGGGTGGACTTTGCCTTAATTGTTTGCTGTGGAATGTATAGTCATTTTTCCTCCAGCTGCCTCGCTGACCAGCTGTCTCGGATCTTTTATCACCCATTTGAGTGATGCCAAAGACAGAGTTATGAAGCATCTGAAAAGAAAATGTCTCTTGCTTATAACATTCAATCAGGTTCCAGCTGTCATCTCTGTAAAGCAGGTTAGAAAGTGAAAGGAACAATCTTATTGGTGATTGCGGGCAGCACCTACACTTTTTGAAGAGGTGGATTCAAAATATTGCACTCATTCCTTTCACCTAAATTTTATATATATATATATGTGTGTGTGTGTGTATATGTGTGTATATATATATATATATATATATATATATATATATTTTTTTTTTTTTTTTCACTAGTGAAGAGAGAACATTTTTTTACATTTTTTTTTTTTTTTGTAAATATAAATTTTATTGAGAACAACCGGATACAGGCAGAACAATATACACACTGGAGGAGTACAACATTTTTTTTTTTTTTTTTTTTTGATGAGTCTAGCTTTTTTATGTCAGCTCTTTTTCAAATCACTGTAAAACATACTCAAAAAATCATGGGAAAATGTGGCATTGTGCGAAAGGGGAAAACCTGTGAGATTTATAGACAAGACACTTTCCCTACACACACTTTGAAGCTCATTTATTATACAGTTAAAAGGGCAATCACCACAACAGCAGTCACTTTCTAAGCCTACTGTTGTCAGATGAGGTAAAGGAGCAATCCAGTTGGGTGGGTTGTTGTGTGTTGCACATGGGCCTATGTCCAGCTTCTCTTTGAGGACAGGAAGGATGTGGAGAGGAATATCTCCAATGGGCATGCAGCATAAGGAAATCACTTTCCTTAGTAGAATGAAGAAAAGTTGGAAGCTATTATCAGATTTTTAATGGTCTCTGTGTCCATGTTAGAGGTTTTTCCCCTTCACTTCATGGCCACCAAGACAGTACACAAGGATACATTTCCCAGAGTAGGGATACAGCAATAAAAACATGGCAGAGGTTTTAACCTTTCCCCTATCCTATCCAAATAGAAAAAAATATTCGGCTGGCATTCCACTAATCCATTTAGCACTGCGCGAGGCAAGGCATACCAACCAACCAAACTTTACCATGTCCTGTTTGAGAACACTAATCTGAAATGCAGTTTGTTGCTTTGGAATTAGCCTTTGCACATAACCCATGCACTTTGTATTACCTTACTAAGCTGAGTCAGCATGTGATCAACCTGACTTTATCGATATTTCCTTATAGAAAAATAGTGCAGTGCTTAAAGTGAATTAAAGTGAACACAAAAAAAAAATTCAAGAAATAGGATGAACTAATATAGCATATAGTCCAAAATATTAACATCACAGTGATCTCCCAGGAAATCTTCTTCAGGCCGGGTTCACATATGTGCGAATTGGATGCAGACTTTTCTGTCATGTGAGTGTGACTGGCTCTCAATGGAGCCAGCTCACACATGTCCGGGTCGGCCGCGGTCCAAATTCCAAAAGGGTCCTGTGCATGTTTGGATCCGGTTTAGGTGCAAATTCAGGCAAGAATTCAGACCTGATTCACACCTGAACTGGTGAACAGGAACGCACCGGACCCTGGACTGCAAATCTGCAGCTGAACATATGTGAACCTGGCCTCATTGAAAGAAACACCATAAAGCAATCCGTGAAACACCCAAAAGTCATGTGGTCCACCACCATGAGGTAGGGGCATACACGCTTACCAGACTGAATGGACTCCCATATCTTGAAACTATTTTTGTGTATCAGTATTCTTGCATATTGCCTTTATGTTCATCAGTGTAGACATGAGCGAAAAGCAGATTTATCATACTTTGTCCTTATCTGGGCATGTTTGGTCAAATACAGAAGAATCTCTGCCTCTTGTCACTTTACCAAATCACCAGTAAACGTAAATTGTAGAATTGCCATCAGTTTGAAGGCCCTACCATTGCAGTGAATGCTTTGTTTTAGCCATTTTAAACAAAGGGGTAGGAGAAAAGTAGAGATGTTGTGTGTAGCAATCATTCTGGGGTTTCCTTTCATTATCTTTCCTATTTAAAACAGCTGGGGTCTGATTGCTTGCTAAGGTTATCTGATTTTATTTTGGGTTTGAGGAGACATTTGTTTAAACCTGTTTTCATTTAAAATGGCCAAGTAGTATAACCATTTTATTATTTGATATAATTGACAGGTACGTGTAAATTTTAAATTTTAGGTGCTGTTTGTGGCTACTCATTCTCTGCAAGGTGTCATAAATAAGAAGATTTAAAAAGCAACACTTAGATGTATAGTCCATGTATAGATGTCTCTGCCCAGATTCTTCATGAGCTAGGCTGTTAAAGATTAAGGGAAGGAAAAATGCAAGTTTGGATAGGGTTATTCTGCAAAGAGCGATTGGTGTGTCAAAAGTGCAGAAACCTATAGCCACCAATTTAGAAACCAGCTGACATTACATTAAAGTGGTTGTAAACCCTTACATATAGCCATTGAAGTGACTGGCCTCAGATAATACACAGAGGTGAAACAAATCCTCCTACATGTTGTACAGTTGTACCTGATCTGCAGTCTTCTCTTCTCTACATCTATTCAAAGTCCAGAATTGACTCGGCTTGTCTGAGCTGCCAGAAAAAGTGGGTGGAGAGCTGAAGTTAAGCCGGCCATACATGGGTCAAATTCTGAAAGAATTTTCGTTCGAATTTCACACCATTAGTGGACTGCAGCAATGGCTGAGTTCCATGTTGCCTTCGAATTTGAGTGATTGGGTATGCTGGAAATTTCTTGAAAAACAAACGATTTTCTAATCAATGATGGGAGAATCACGCGAGAAATATGATTGCAAAAGAAATGCGCAAGAGTGCAAGAAAAAAAAAAATTCCAGAAAGAAATGAAGATTCTTTTCTGTAGCAACATGTGAAGGCTTAATTAGTGGAATATTGAAATTAATTTTGGCACTATTGAATCACAAAACGCACAAAATTTCTGATTTTTGAAAGAAAATTTGTTCGGAATTCGACCCATCTGTGGCCTGCATTACAATCTGCAGGGCTAAGTAAGGAGAGCTCTGAGAGCTGATTGGAGGGATGGGACGCACAGGAACAGAGCAGAGGCTGTCAATCAGCTGGAGGTACCTCCCCTGTCACCATTTTTCTCTTGGTGTTGGGAAAACTCGTCAGAAGTGATTCATGCTGATAGCAGAGGAATGAAGCAGCAGACAGAAATGACACTTAATGCTTTTAATGGAGACATGTACACACTATAAAGGCATGTGCTTTGTTCATATTTCATGTTGACGGTTTACAACCATTTTATGCATTTAAAATCAGATTGGTTACTATGGTTTCCTGCGTCTTGTACATTATAACTGCCTTTGGCACATTCTGATTGCCCGGTAGTGCCTGAGGGTGCCAAGCGCTTGATTTTACATGCTGTCTGCTTCCGTGTCGGAAGGAAAGTAGCTAAAACTGTTAACTGGTTATTTATACATTTGTAAAATGGTTTCCTGCCTTTTAATGAAATTAGGTCCTTTGATAAAGGTCAACTCCCCCCAAAAGCGATATTTCCGTTCTGTGTTCTTACTAGCAAGCTGAATCATGCACTGCCTCCTTACGTCACCCTTCTACTTCAGCGGCAAGATATCCCTACTAAAACCCCTGGTTCTGTCAAACTGCCACAGCACATTCTCTCTGTGATGAATACTTAGTTCCATGCCTTTGCCCTTTTTAGCATTCAAACCAGTTTTTACATGAATTCGTCTTGGTTCATATGGAGAAATAAAAGCACAGCACAAATCTATCAGACTGATCTTGGTTTCAAAAGCCAGTGTACACTAGCCCTTAGCTGGCCATAAACACGATATGACCACTTTCCAATTTGGTAAAAAAGATCATAAAGTGACCTTCCCGGTAAGTCTGTGGCCCCCTTTAGAGCGTTGTGGAAGGAGGCAAAAACACGACCAATACAGGGGAAATCTTGCTATTGAAGTTTCTGAGGAATGTGATAAGCCGGCAGGTAATTTGGAAAACTGAAATACAATTGAGTATAATAATAATAATACAATCTGGTTGTACACATTTTCCAGAGAAAGCCCTAAACCAGTATGGTTCATAATGTGTTTTATTGAATGTGTCACTTTATTAATAACTGTAATGATTGTATAGTTTGGCTTTATTTGTAGGTTAGTTTACAATTGGTTGGCAACCACAAATCCCTACAGTTGCTATAAATGCCTCCTTTTACAACCTTTTTTATCTGTTTTGCAGAACGTAGTTCCTACTATGCTACTCTGTACTTTGTGTATGTATATAATCTAATATTTGTTGTGTACCCCTCCTCCCCTTTCTTTAGCCAATCACAGAAGAGTATCACATTCCCTCTTGGTGATTGAGGTCACCTATTCCAAAGATCTCCTCAGGAATGTTCCACAGATGCCAGACAGAGGGGGAGCCCAGGAACACCTCTTCTCTATTGACTTTTCAGGGTAACTTTTTGTTTTTGTGTTTTATTTCTTGGAGCGTGTGACCCCTGAGGCTCCCCCTCTTTATTCCTAAGGCCTTTTTCTTAACTACAAGGGCGTCTTGTCCTTGAAAGGGCTTCTGGGAAAAAAAACTTTTCCTAAGTAGTGTGGCCCGTACCGGTTTTGTTTTAACGGGACCACAAGTTGGTTTTTCCAGCGTTTTCTTCAGCTGACTATTCATTAATCTACTGTAGTTTTTTTCTGCAGGAGTCTCCAAGCACAACTGGTGGGGCTGGATCAAGTTCTTAGCATACTGAGCCTTTGTCTTCGGGTGTCAGAAGCTGTGAGGTGGCTTTACATATGCTGACCATACTGTGTTGTATATTTTGGATCCACACGCAAAGAACATTTGTCTGTTACAATTTTGTCTAGAAAAGAATCACTACATTTATTTATGAGACGAGAATAAAGTTTAGAGAAAGTGTGCAATAGAAGTTTACTCTAATAGACAAGGGAAACCTTAAAGAGTACCTGTCACTTTTGAAGGTAGCCATCGGTCATTTGGATGCAAGCTATGAAATTTTCTAAGCTGCTTAAGCGCCCATTCACACAGGGGCGACACGACTCGCTGGGGCGACCTGTGAAGTCGCGGTGCACAGCGTGCACTGCGACCTCTGCGCGACATGCACGGACTTCATATAATTGAAGTCAATGCAAGTCGCCTCCAGGTCGCCCCAAAGTAGTACAGGACCCTTTTTCTAAGTCGGAGCAACTTGTGTCGCTCCTATTAGAACGGGTCCTGTGCTAATCAATGGCAGGCGACCCACCGCGACTTGTCAGGCGACCAAGTCGCCTGACAAGTCGCGCTAGTGTGAATGGGGTCTTACTGGCCAACCAAAAACTGTTTTGAGAGCTACAGTAACAATTAGTTGGATGGCTTAGAGTTTGACCTACCATGCCTATTTTAGGTCACCCCCATGCATACCTGTATTTGTCCCTTTTACAAAATCTATCTCCCTCCTACTACCAACTTTAATTTACTTATCAGACTCCCCATTCCTCCAAAATGTAGTGATGTCAGGCTTAGAGATAGAGGAGAGATGGGAAGGGGGTTAAGGGAGGTAGATGCTTTCCCAGATAGCAAGCAAATGCAAGTTTAAAAAATACTTGCTAAGCTATTGCTAGACTTGCCAGGCTTCACAAGTTTGTTGCACAATTGCAGCAAGTCCGCATTGCATGACTCCAGATTAACTTTCTTTGCAAACATTCTGCAAGTCTGCTGCAAGTTCTTGTTCTGTTATGTTGTGCAGTAGTCATCCCACCACAGGGGTCATTGTGACTTGCAGAGCTCTTGCTGTAGACTCACTACTGCAACTTTGCTCTAGCTAGAGACTTGCCATGCAAATTTGCTGCAAATTTGGGAAAGTGTTAACTAGAACTTGTGCTTCAAGTGCTCTGCAAATGTACAACTTGCCAGTGGAAATGTGCAGCAAGTTAACATGACTTCAAATTCAGCAATGCCACAAATTTGTGGCAAGTTATTCTTGCTATCTGGGTTAGGATCAAAATATATGCACATTTCTGCGGCAACACGAGGGCAAACATTTTAGCACTAATAAGTTGTGCCTTAATGAAAAAATACATTTTTTCCACACCCTACCCATAAACGTGAACACTGAAGTCTGGGCAAATTGTTAAATACACAGTTGAAATACATATACTGTACTTCAGCTATTTTATCGCCAAAGGGTTTGTATTTCTGGACAGGTAATACTGAGAATTTGACATGCTAGTTAGGTTGGTGACCTGTTTTTTGTCTGCTGCAGTTACAGAACTACAACTAGGTCACTTCCACGCCCTCAGCCCATGATTGTACAATAAAGGAGCAGCAGAGCACCAATCAGCCTATTCTACAAACATAGGAAACTTCACCAGCATGCATTGGTATAGTAATAGTCTTGTCCTTTATTCACATAAAGCAACAGGCACCATAATTCAATGTTTTGGGAAGTCATAGGATCCATTTCTCAAGGCAGAATTATGCACATTAAGCTTAAATTGTGCTAGCATCCAGTCTGAAACAACTATGTACTTGTGTCTGTTTCTGATTGGCCTAATCATTAAACATCTACCCCAAGCCCCAACCCTAAAACTCAATCTAACACAAGCCCCTGAATAAAGATAAACTCTATCCTAACCCCTAATTGTTAACCCTTACCCAAACCCCTCATCCTAAAATCTTAAACCCTACTTCTTAAGTATAGATCTACAAAAGCCATTGTCAATATTACTATCATGTCTAAATGTAAGGCTCCAAAACCGTTTCATAGCTTATCAAAGACATGCTTTGGTGTACAAAAACATCTGCTCCATGAAAAAAAAATGATCCTGGGCACTGTAGGCCAAATTGTCAGCCAAGAATCAGGAGGAAGTTCAATTTTTGGACAATAATGTTTATTACAAAATTAAATAGCTTTTAAAACTGACAGGTCTACATAAGGTTGTGTTCATTTAAATCCGACCCTAGTAATATGATAGCAGATTTGTGTGATTTAGTAGGTTTTTTTATGTTTTTTTATGTTTTTGTCATCTCTTTATAGAATAGGAACTAGAACAAAATTTTGTAGTGAAACCTGGATATGTTTAATTCAGATGAATTTAGATCTGTGGACTGTTTCTTACAGCTACTGAACCTCATTAAAATATCTTAGAGATATAAGGTAGAGAGGGGCTATATGCATTTCTGGATATATTTACCTTGATGCGTAACGGTGTAGGATTAGAACCCTGGTCAGGTTTTTACTGCTATCTGGGACTCCATTAGAGAGATTTATTCTCACTTTCTGTCCTGCTGACATTTTACCAGACAACCGTTGTCAGCATGTCAGGAAGTGAGGGTAAGGTCCCTTTCACATGAACGGTCTGAACGGGTCTGCCTCTCCATTTTTCAGGGGGGCCGATCGGACCCTCCATTCTCCTTTATGGGCAGTCGGATGTAAACAGATGTGTCCATTTACACCTGGCTACCTCCGATCTGTTCCGGCAAAAACAAATGGAAGGGGACCTGTTCCCCACCATCTGCCTAGGACTGATCAGAAGTCGGGTGTAAATGGACATCAGACTGCCTATAGAGCAGAGTGGGCTGTGTCACTGTCCACACTGCATGAGCATAGCGGACATGGACCTGTAATCAGAACTCTCCACTCAGCTCAGCAAGGGACTAACGAACGGATCCCCTGCTGAGTATAAACTTGATCCGGCCTGTGTCAAAGAGGCCTAACTGTCTCCAACAGAGCCCTGGAGTGAAGTAAAAGTCCAGCATTGTTTATGCACAAAGAAGTTGAATGGAAGCTGGCTTAAAAAACTAGTGTAGGAAACCGTCCATCTAAAAAGTGCACATGTACTACTGAATCAAGAAACATGCTGTGAAGAGTGAATGTAAGGAAAGTTGGCACATTTCCTATATAAAGGTTGTGTGGTATTTGGTAGGTGTTTGCCATGAACCATTAAGTGTTCTTAAAATTCCCACTTCCCATATATCAGTAGGATAGATGTTAGTGCTGCCAACCCACAGTTTTATTATTGTAAATGAAAAACAACTTCTTTCTTGATATGGAATAAAATCAGTGCTTCCAAGCTTCCTCATCTGACCTTGGCAGCCTTCATCACATGGTCCCTGGCAATCAAAAGCATTGTGGCTGTTCCACCTAATTAAAGACTGTAAAGCCTCTATCGCTTAACAGCAGTTGGTCCCTAATTGGTAGACTTGCACTGAGAGGGAGAGGTAGGGCAAAACAAAGAGCAAATATGGTCACCTGCAGTTCATATCTATTTACAAACTATGCACAGAACATTAATAAGATTACTTACAGGAGGACGATTCCTTTCACATGCATATCTAAAAACAAAAAAGCATTACAAAGATTGCAGCTACGTTTACGTTAACTCCTATTATGTGTTGCTGCTAGATAGACATTGGAATAGACTAAGCTCTAAACTATATTCTTCCAAAAATCTGCTTAAACCTTTAACAATGAAAAAAACCTAAAAGAGGTGTTGGCTTCTCCTACAATACTGCTTTACAGCCTTTTTGCTCTGGGACAGGTGGTGCACCTTAAAAGCAAGGTTGGTTTTTGGACTCAATATCAATACAACACATTGCCCTTAGCAATATTAGTCTATCTGTTTATGGTGATGATCCAGTACAGTGGAGAACTTTTTATTATATTAACTTATGCTAAACTCGAGGAAATGACAAGTGCTGGTGTTGCCGAGAGCAACCAAAGAATTACTCTTGTCCTTTTATGCTGGCCATTCATGAAGCAATCCAATAGTTCGATCTCATTCTAAATGTTTCATCAAAATACAAACCAGTGAATTATCCACTATTTTGTAATAGAAAACCAGATTAAACACAGTGGAAAATCTGATCATTTTGCATGAGATTGCTTGTCAGGGTGCCTGGATTAAATTGATTTCTATTTGATTTCGGTTCTCCCTAACAATGATCAAAGTTTGTTGGTTGGTGCATATCGATAATGGTAGCAGGGTGCAGACTGGCAACTTTTGGCCGAGGGGGCAAGTACAAACCAGAGGACCATGTTGCAGCGACTTGGCCCCCCTCCCAATCTCCCACTTCCCATCCTCCTCCTGACCCCCATTTCAAGCTGAAGCCCTGCTCCAGATATTCTCCACTTACCGGCTGAATCTGGATTCCTGACCTGGTAAGCAGGAGGGGGGAGCTGGGACAGCTTGGTCGGGGCTGGCGGGGGAAGAAGAGTCTCCAGTGGGGCATGGAACCGGCCTCTGCTCAGACACAGTTTACACCATCCATGCTGGGGGGGGGGGGGGGGGTGAGGGCTGCGCTCTGTCCTTGTCTTCATCTCACACTAAGTAGGTCAGCGGCAGGGACCTTACTTCTCTTCACCAGGAATCCTTTAGGCATGTCTGTGGCAGGAGTGGTGCAGCCTTTTTATGGGGCATCAGAATGGCCTAGGGGGCAATTGCCCCCCTGCCCCAGTCCTCCCCTGAATGGTAGATTGCCTTCATTCTTTAAATCACCTTTAAATATATAAGCAATGACAAGCTTTCTAAAAGTGGTTGAAAAAAATAGCTACCTGTATGGCCAACATTTTAAATGCAATGATTAGGTGCCCCTGGAAGATGCCACTTAGGTGCAGTTATAAGCAATTTTGGGGGCATTGTACACGTAAACTTTTTAATGGCCAAATGTAAGATTAGGTACATATTCTGCTGTAGTTTTAAGAACTGGCCAGCCTGCCATGCTACCACACCTAGCAAACAATGAATTGTGGTTTATGAGGAGAAGTGGGCTGCTCATTGTTGGTTTGAGAAGAATGCAGCTGTAGTGTGGTTGTTAAAAAAAAAAAAAAGACTCTGCAGGCTGGCCAGTTCCAAGCAGCCATCATGCCATATATACTATGAGATTAGTTTACCAAAACTGAAGAGAGCAAAATTTGGTGCAGCCATGCTTGATAGCCAATCAGCTTCTAACTTCAGTTTGTTCAATCAAGGTTTGACAATAAGCCCCGGTTCACACTTATGCGAGTGCGGGAAGGCTGCGAATTCGCAGCCTGTTCCCGCATCGCACACGCACCCCCGGAAGTTCACACTGCCATATGGGGGTGTCAATGTAATCTTAACGACACCCCCAGTTTGATCGCATATCGCAGTGCGATCGTGCAGTTCGCACAGGATCGGATCGCACAAGTGTGAACCGCTGTGCGATCCGATCCTGATGCGGCTTCCAAAAAGGGTCCCTGTGCGTGTTTGCTGCGGCTGCGGTGCGAATTTAGCCATACAAAGTGTATGGCTAAACACGCACCGCACAGCCGATCCCATGTAATGAAGGAGCAGTGCGCTCCGACATTACATGCGAACCCGGCACTCGCACAAGTGTGAACTGGGGCTAAAACCTTTAAGCAGAGTGGTTTTTATGCAGAGCTGCATGAGATTTTTTACTCTTCAGTTTTAGTTAATCCACCCTTCTTCCCCTTAAACAGTTTGCCTGTGTAATACCCAAAAATTGCAAGTACCTAAAATAACCTTTGAAGTCCCACCATACCATAACCTAATAAATCTGCAGATTCCTTTGATTGAGTCACATACCAGTTTCTTTTGCTACTGTAAGACCCCTATAAGGGGAGCAGAACCATAATTTATCAGTTATGATCTTAGTTTCCCTATAAACCCCATTGGCTGCAGTGTGTACCACCCCTGTATCTTCTTTTTACCAGTTTGGCTATTGTAGATTCTCTTTACACAGTAGAATGGTATTGGCTTAGCCTCCTGTATTTTAGTTTTCCCAGGTTCTAGGAACACTGCATTTTTGTAGACAGTTTTGCATGTGAGCGCTCTTGTTCTGTTGTATCTTCTTATGTTTTGATTGGCCAACGGTGTTAGCCAGTCTATTAGAAGCCATATTACCTGTGTGTATTACAGCCAGTGTTACTGGTTGTGTTTTGATCTAGCTGTATTATAGCTTGAATGTAGTAGATGGGTTCCATATACCTATTTTTTTAATTTTTCCTTTGCGCTGTGGTTCTAGTAGTAAAACCAGCCTGTTAGTGCACAGGGTTCTGTACCGTTTACAGCTGGCCTCTTATATGGAGACTGAGAAAGAAAACAAAACTTTACTGGTTGCTAGAGGCAACTCTTACACATTTCCTTTCTTCAAGTTCTCATATGACAGGCCCATTAAAGGAAAAAGAGTTTACAGCTTTTACTCTTGACACAGGCAGATAGTTTTAGGATAAAGTAAAGTTTGAAGTATCATTTCCTAGTAAACTACTAGGCCTGTAGACAGTGGTGTGAATTACAAAATGCCCTCCTTGTCATTTTTTTTTTTTAATCTTCAAATTCAATATCAGAGATGATAAAAATCTGAGGGAGATCGCCATGAGGGGAGATGATGATAATCTGAGTTAGGATACCAAGCTCAAGGCATATTGTATACAAAAAGTGATAGAAAGACCTATTCCCATTGGAAAAGGCCATCATGTGACTACCTTCACTACAACTACATTTGCACTGAACCTCATAATTGAAGGGAAGATTAACTCCATGGATTTCCCAGAGCAACAAATCTCATAAAGACATATTGGAAGAATAGGTTGATTGGTTGCCCATGAGCAAAATAGTTTATATTTCAGTAGCAAAGTCTAATGTCAGTAAACAGGAATTAACTGATTGAGTTAATTGGATTTAAAAAAGTGTACTTTTAATACACATTATCTGCATTAATATATCTAGGCATTCCAATTTACAGATGTAACTTAGTACCATTTTTCTTTATTATTTTTTTTGCTGTCGTGGATCTTTGAGAGTCCTGCCGGTTCAGATTTCCTTCAAACTCATAAAAAAATTATTCTGAAGACATGGGTCTCTCAAAATACTGAATTTTTACAAAGCAAGCATCTTTGGCGTCCCTTTACATGTGCAGATTTCCTTGGTTGGCCTAAGTCTGACTGGCACAGAGGAACAAGGGGCATGCATATCTAAAGGAATACCAGGGATGCCTTCAAATTGGGGACAGAAGAAAATGTATCGTGCTTAAAAACAATTGTGATTTCTAGGCTGTTTACACTAGATTAGGCAGATATGGAGAGTAAGATAACTTATGACTTATTTTTTATAACAAAGGTTAAGTTTATAAAATAGATTCCTCGTGGACCCCCCTTTCCCAGCCCTCCCAATGGAAAAAAAATGTGTGTGGTTCTTTGCAATCTTATTGTTCGCAGTTCAGCCAGAATTTGTTCTTTGCTTTTATGACTTACCCTTGTATATATTTTTTGCTTATGACCATTGATAGGTTATGTCATGCATGGAATTAGGAATCAGAAGGTTTCTTCTTAAGGTTTAGCAACTGGAGGCACTGTATCATTGGAGCCTTTCAAACTCTAATCAGCATGCTGACTCTGAAATTAACGAAGATTTATT
The DNA here is from genome assembly GCF_965119305.1 of Pelophylax lessonae. Classification (NCBI taxonomy): domain Eukaryota; kingdom Metazoa; phylum Chordata; class Amphibia; order Anura; family Ranidae; genus Pelophylax; species Pelophylax lessonae. Next base: position 202,421,918 of record NC_138774.1, read on the forward strand.
ACTGGGTTTTATTTAATAATACGCTTGGCAATGCACAATCTTCCTGAGCCTTGTCTCACACTAAGTCTTTGATGTACATCCCACCCAGGTTGTAGTTATAGCAGAGATAAAAGGAGCCATTGCTCTGACTCCAAATTTTATCAAATAAGGAAATAGTATTTCAAAGATCCTCCAGGATTTAAATTTGAGTTTCTGTAGACCTGGTCAACTTTTTTTGGTCCCAAGAAGACACAAATGCTCCCAGTGGCAAGCTAGATGTTTGATGTGTATTAATAATGTGTTAGTCAACTGTTCAGTTTTCCAGATAGAAATACAAGAATTCCAGGTCCAATTTAATAAACATCTCTGATTGGTTCGTCACATGGCCTTCAGATATAAGTGCACCCAAAAAATAGACTATAGTTAGAGTCTTGTCTACTGGTATTACAATGTTGACTTGTTATTTTTGGGTAAACCATTAATGAGAACTATGTACCATAGTTCCTGATTCTCTTTCTGTCTATTTTGGACTGGGTGTTCTCACACCTCCCATGCATTCGTTGTCACATAAAAAAGAATGAAAGAATCAAACAGGGATAGTGGGACCCCAACATAAGGGTTGTGTAGACCTCAGGACTCAAGCACAACGGTTTCACTTCTAGAGTCCCTGAAAAATATGGGATATCATTAGGTAGCTGAACCTGCCAACACCTTCCAAATACTGAAATATCGGTTTTAATTATGGTGAACTTTTTCAATCACTATGTTAATATTATGGAGCACTTTAATCTTCAATTCACCAGCAAAAGAAAAACAAAACAAGATGAATGTTGGCCATTTATGCTGCAGGAATTGGACAGTTCACAAATGGTGGGAAATACAGACAGTACACCACCAACATTTAAACAGTCTACCTGCAAATGATATTTCAATTTTTGGTAAAGATTGGTGGTCCAAATTACCTGTTGGCTTTATTACCATCCATCAACTTGAGATGTGAGATCTATGCTTTCAGGGTCTTGGCCTTTTGTGTGATATCTTATTTTTATCCACACTATTTAATTCAATTATACTACTGCCACTTACACCTTAACTGCAGAGGCTGATTTTATGACAAACTGCCTTGCCACCTACTATCATTCTTTCTATATACACTATATAGCCAAACATTTTTGGACTCCTGACCATCACACTAATTAAGTGCTGGCCTTCCCTTTGTGGTTATACACTCTGTTAAGAAAGATTTCCACTTGATTTTGGAATGCATCTTTAGAAATTTGTGCCTTTTTAGGCAAAAGAACATTTGTGAGATCAGATCCTGCTGTTGGATGAGAACACCTGGCTTGCAATTGGCATTCCAATTCATCTTAAAGATGTTTAAAAGGATTGAGGTCTGTAATGACCAGAGTTTCTTGAATAAGACCTCAATTTCCTCCACACCAAACTCATCAACCCATGCTTTCATGAACCTGACTGCATGGCTGTTGGCTAATTAAATCACATACTGGAGTCTTATATCTCTTTTGCACTCCAGTACCAAAATATCTCCTTCGAATTTTCCAGTTTTGCCTTACTCGCTCAGACTTTACAAAACTATATGATTGTTTAATTGTCCCTCTATTATTATGTGGGAGGTGGCAGAAACACAAGCAGGCATGGCTAAATCTCATTACTGGTAACTTTGAGAAATACAATAGTACAGTGGCACCCATCCAAAACTGAACTTTTTGGATTATTTTGGGGCCTTACTATACCGTGGTGGGAAAAAATTGGTCCTTTGGGTTCATTTCATTAAGACTGCCAGCGGTTAACTACCAGGCACTATTTACTGAAGCTTTTTCTGTCCAATTTATAGTTAAGCTTGTTTTGTAATTTTGGCCACTGAGAAAATGGTATCCATTTATGGCGCATAATTATCACTGAATACAGGGACAGATTACGCATATTGAGGGCTACTTTTAGATAAAGAAAACTTATTGTCAAAAGGGATATTTCGTTGCAAAGGAAAACAGTAAATGCTGCTTGCCACAATGCTGTTCCATTTCACGTAACGATTAAAGCGATATTTTCACGGGTCAGTTTATTTACCCTTGGCCCAGCTGAGAATGGAGCTACAAATTTTTGAACACAACTGAAATAAATAGCTGCTGTGAACTTTAACAGCCCCATTTTTTTAGAGCTGACAGTGAATGTGTCAGCTGACTTGTCATGGTGGCACCATGCTGCCATTTTGTGCTCTTTTGTTGGCCGTGGTCCAACTATTTATGTGCCAAATAAAAATAATAATATATATATATATAATATATTTATAAAAAATATACCTATATGGAATATTTAGGCAGTTTTTACATAGCTCTAGGTCAGTTAAAACTCTCATGCAAAGTTTTAGTAATTCAGATTTTGTTCAGGTGACAAATCCAAGTCTTATGCAATATTTTTGTGAAGTGGTTTCTGAATGTGCTCTTTCTGTGGGGTGCGTAACCTTTAAAAGGGAATTTAATACTACGCTGAAGTCTTTCTTAATGCTGACTTTAGTGGTGTTTGTTATGGAATATATTTATGCTTTAAAGGGAAATACTGCTTTTGCTGAAAAGAACTATGTATAATGCAAGTATTTTTATTATTTATTTTCAGTTCACTGAACTGCCAGTTCAAAGGCAAAAAAAAAAGATATATATTTATTGACTAAGAGAGCTACAAAAGGCTGCTGATATGGACAGAATGCACCAGTCACTGGAAATTGATGGCCCTGCTACCATGTCAAGACAATATTGGTGTGCGTAGCAAAAGTGACACATGCACACATGCTGTCTTGGCATAAACAAATGCTTTTCTACAAAGCTATTTATCCCGTTACTATATACATGCATGTGTCCTCCATACTTAGGAACAATCTATAATGGTCAACACTGGCTGAAACATTTTTATTGTCTCCACCGGGATCACTTTTGTCATGATAAACCCAGAACAAGAATTGATGGAAAAGTTGTCACCAAAACAGGCAGACACAGATAGCAATAAAATACTTAACTTCTGACCTATTCAACCTTTCCTCACTCTACTGAAAAAAGCATTTGTGTTGCTGTCTCTGTTGGAGAGATGTTTCCTTTTTTCACCTTATATGACATTTTTGGACTCATTTGCTTAAAGGGTTGGGAACCTTACCCTATAAACTGTATAAATATTTACTACAATTATCCATTCAGGAAAAGCAAATACCTGTTCGCTTTGGATACCCAATCAAGTTCAGATGAAATGAACATACCTGGAAACTGAGCGAGCCACACCACATGAGGAACCAAATATGGGTGTTGCTTAATTGCCGTTAAAGTGGGGTCGGGGGGGTTCATGAATAGGTCTGAAGGTGTGACTTAATCTAATTTAAAGTGGGAGGGCTTAATGGATAGGTCTGAGGCAATATGCAAGCAACAAACCAGCAAAAAAACAAAAAGCCTTTGTACTACATAGTTGTCGTTAGATAAAGGGGATTATACCATGTTTTGTCAGTTTAACAATGTCCATAAACATTTCAATCGCACTAGTCAATCTAAAAAAAAAATCTAAGAAAATCAGAACTTGTTGTCGGCTTTATTCAGATGTTTTAGGTCGGTCATAGATGGATCGAAATTCTGCCGGTTAAGCGTTGACTGGCTAAATTTTGATCCATGTATGGGCAGGGAGGTTGTACAAAAGTCGATCTACTGATCGACTTCTGTACAACCACCCTGTCGGCTATAGCCTGCAGTGCTGATCAGTGTATTCTGACAGTAGGGAAGTCTCTCAGCTGTCAGAAAACAATAGCTTAGTGCAGAGGAATCCCCCATCCACATCAAACATGTGGAAGGGGAAAGCGAGACATTTTTTTCATTGAACCTATTGGTTGAATGAGAAAAAAAAGCCTCATCTATGCGCTGCCTTAGTGTGATTTTAAGAGGCCTAGCCATAACTGGGCATATGTGAGCACCTAGTGACCAAACCCAATCAGGTGCGGGTGCAAGCTCTCAGAATATAGTACAATAGCTCACCAGGGAAATTCCACTCTCTACGCTTAGATGAAGGAATCATTTAGATTTCCCTTGTTCATCCCGCTGGCTAAGGATGGAAAAATCTAAAAATCTATGTGTATAGCTAACCTTAGTTTTAAATTGTGTTTTTTATATTACACTGTATTATATTATTAATTACATAGATGTATAAAAAATTCAATTTAAAACCACCTTCTCTTAAAATTATTTCACTTAAAATACTAAAACTAATTTTAATCAGTATAAAATAATTGGATGTATGAAATTCTGTGGTTCATGATTAGGCACGATTAATTTGGAGGCACCATTGCCCCTGGAAATGATCTTAAAGGGTCAGTCCACACAAAGCTGTTTTTTTAATGTTTAGTAGATGTTGGAAAGGTACACCACCTAACAATGTCTTCTATCTCTCAAGGACTCAAAGGTGAGGTCTCAGCACTTAGTTCTTGGGTCTGCACACCTGCTGTGCCCATTATGATGTGTTCTACTCTCCCTGCTGGATTTTTATTTCTTTTATATACTGCAGAATGTAGCAGGAGGACCTGGAGCACACACAGGTTTGCAGGAACACCCCAAACTTCCATGTGGACAGGAACAGAGTCTGGAATTTTGTCAGGGAGACCTCACTGTGTGAGTATCTGAGACACATAAGAAGCTGGGGACTGACTCAGCTTACTAGGCTCAATCTAAAATATCATTTTTGGGTGGACGGACCCTTAAAAATTTCGGAAAGGATGTGTAAGATGCAGTTTAGTATGTTAAAATCCTCAACTGACATAGGTATGGACTTTTATAGTCACTGAACACACGCACATACAGTATTTGTATGTCTATAAAGGAAAGCTAATTTGGTTGTTCTAATGAACAGTGGGATAATCAAAAGGAATAGCTGACTGATTTGGAGGCATCAAGTCATGTTGTTCCTCCAGATGGTCTATCAGCAGCACCTACAGAACCCTAAAGCGTGCTTCAGACATGCTGAAGTGGCCTCTCAGACAATATTAACATGTCATTTTAGCATGCCTTAAGCTCTGTTTAGCATGCCTTAAGTTCTCTTGCAGGGTATTGAGTTGGGACCTTTCTGTCCTGCTTCCTCACCATGCCATCATTGTAGTGATTTGGTGCCGGCTGTCCATTTCCAGACAAGCCCCCCCTCTCTCGCTGAAAAGTAAGATACTCTTTTCTGACCGATGAGGAGATGCTCTCAGTCTCAATGCTGCTCTCACTCTTCTGCTATTGTTCATTTAAAATGTTTTATGAAGGCCTTTGAGGACACTGTAAATCATTCTATATTGTTATATCTGTAAATAAATTTTTAAAAAATAATCATTGTCTCTGGTGTTTTTTTTTCTTCTTTTTTGTTACAGGGTCCCTGGATAAAACATACACTTATGCTGACCATACACTATACGAAAAATCGTTCAAACCCGTTTTGGAAAAAGGAACACTCGGCCGTGAGAGCAAACGATAGTGCCATCATATAATGACTGATAAATCATTCAGAGGACATAAATGAATCAGTTTTTTGTTCGTTTTTTCACATATGCCTAGTGCAAACAGTTTGGACAAGAGACACCTTAACCTCTCAATTTATAATTCGGCAGAAAATTTCCAAACTTGTCCTTCATTTTTTTAATTAAAAAAAACGTCACAACCGATTTGTGCCCATTAACTGGCCATAAAAAGTAATGAACTGTCCAAATGACCGAATTTCGGCCTATTTTTCGTATAGTGTATGGCAAGCATAAGGCCAGCCATACATGGTAAGAATTTGAAAAGAATTTTCTTTAAAAAATCTTACCGAATAATTTTCATTTGAGTTTCCCACCATTAGTGGGCCATTTTTCGTGTGGCCATCGAATTTGAGTGATCGGGCATGCTCGTTTTTTCTTGAAAAACAAACGATTTTCTAATCAATGATGGGAGAATCGTGTGAGAAATATAATAAAAAGCAAATGCCCATGAGCGCAAGAAAATAAAACTCCTAGAAAGAAAAGAATATTCCCGGCCACAAAAATTCTTTTCTGTAGCAACATGAGGTGAAATTGAAGGCTTGGTTGGTCAAATTATGAAATCAATGGTGGCGCCATCGGATCACTAAGCGCAAGAAATTTATGATTTTCAAAAGTAATTTTGTTCGGAATTTGACCCATGTATGGCCTGCATAAGGGATGTTGAACCTGAGATGTCATATAGTAGTATGTCACCTTCTTTACTTAAAGCCTAACTCCAGCTGTGTTAAATTAAGTTAAAATGTTTGTGAACCCTGTTTTTCGGTCCCATTGGGGAGATTTTACCCTCACTCCTGTCCCTGTGATGGTCATACAAGAAATGGGGGAAAAGGTTGTCTTTGGGGAAGGACAGCATGGACAGCTATAAAAACAGAAATGCTGCTAAAAAATGTGTAATTTCCTATTTTAGTATGTGTCCCTGTTGAAGTGATCCCCCATCATTTCCTCTCCTGATAGGAAGTCAAAGGAAATCTCCCTAAAAATTACACAGATTGCTTGGAAAGTTTTATTCTGTCCCGCTCTATCAAATTCTAATTGGGAGAAACATGGGGCTTGCCATAACTGACCCTTTTCTGAAAATGATGGTTGCCTGGATTTTATGCTGACCCGCTAGATTTAATAATTTTTAGGTAACTCATTTGGAGCAGGTATGCAGATCAGAAAAGTCAAATTTGTTCTGGGCCGTTGACACAAATAACAGAAACAATTGGTTGACTTGACCGCCAATCAGCTAGCGATTTCAGACAGAGACATCAGCAATGGCAGACCCAATGATTCTCTCATAGAAAGGCTTAAAGGGCTAAAGGTCCATGACCCAAAATGAATGTATGTCCATTAACTGGATTGTTAACTGGTTTAACATAATATACATAGGAAAATATGTAATAAAATTATATGAAAATATCGTTAGATATTGGAAATGAAGATGGTTTGTGGATGGCAGGTTCTGCAAGGTGTGCAAATTTTCACCCATGGATGAAAATTGTCAACTCTTATCTGTACATCTATCTCAATGAAATTAAAGGGAGGTCTTGATTATAGTGACAAACTGAAAAGCTAGGTTCCAATCAAAAGAAAAAATGGCTCAAAATAATTTACAAAAATTAAACTGGACCCATCTTCACAAATCTGCATAAATCAATTGCTTACATGTACGTTGTCACAATGTACTACAACACTCATTTAAAAAATAAAAGCTGTACATTTTATCATTAAAAAGCAGGTTTTGAGCTCCAGAAAAGTGATTTTGCCTGGGATAAGATGTCATCAACCTCTCTCCCAGTGATCACAGGAGTTAAGCAGCGGCAGCAGGGGTTGATCTGTGTCAGCCATTTGTAAACACATCCAAGAACTGCCTAATCACAAGGATTTTCATGATTGTGTGATGTGTGAGCAAACACCTCAGTCCAGGAAGTGACCCTAGATGACATCGGAACAAAGAAAACTCCATCCTTCTAAAGGGAAAACTAAAGAGAAAAAGCCATGAAGGCATTGTTGGGGGTATTGTGATATAGTGAGTGGTAAGAAACACATGGAAGCCTTAAAGTATAAGGGCAAAACTTTTTTCTTTAGTTTTATATAGATTGGAGAGGGATTCGATTCCCTGTCACTTTTTTTTTGCTGTCTGTTCCCCTGTTCCGAAGATTTGCCTTCTCTGTTTGTCCTGTTTACCAATATCATTGAAAGTGAAAGTAAAAGAAAATCTCAAGTTTTAGGTTGTCCCCAGAAAAGTAATAGAGGGGAAAATCTTCCAATGGGGACACTAGTTCTGGTGACCTGGGGGGTCCCCAAAGAATTCCCTTTGTTTGCAGGGATTTTCTCTCACTTCCTGTTTGGCTATGGGACAGGAAGTGAAGGGAAATCTCTGCAATGAGACACAGGTAGCGGAAAAAAAGAAAAAAAAAAACCAAATACAACAGGGGTTATAATTAGGGTTGAGCGGACACCTAGATGTCCGTGTTCGACGGGTTCGGCCGAACTTTAAAAAAAAGTCCGGGTCCGTGTCCCGGACTTTTACCGAACTTTTCCCGGACACCGAACCCCATTGAAGTCAATGGGGACCCGAACTTTAAAGCACTAAAATGGCTCTAAAACACCAAAGGAAAGGGCTAGAGTGCTGCAAATGGCAGCAAAACGTAATTAAGAGCATGGCAAGTGCTCTGCAAACAAATGTGGATAGGGAAATAACTTAAAACAACAAAAAAAAAAAACAGAAAAATAAAACAATGTTCTTCTTCATCTCTGAAGGACGAGGCCCATATGGAGTAGGAGGGAGGTTGAGGTGGTGGTGGATGTGGCGGTGACATAGGCATGCGCACAGGGTGTGCCGGGTGTGCCTGGGCACACCCTAATCACCTAGGGCACATAGCATTGCCAGTGAGGAGATGGGAAAGATCTCCCTCGGACCTGCTCTGCTCTATTTCTCTTTGCCTACAGGTACATGGCCCCGATACATTACTCTCCCTGCTGGCAAACACATGCATGTGTATTTCAACTTTGGGGTGCACACCTTAATGCAATAGGCTGCGCACACCTATGGGCGGTGTAGGTGGAAGCGGCGGTGGAGGAGGACCAGGGCCGGATTAAGAGCATCATGGGCTTGGTGCTGAGGATTTTGAAGGGCCTTAAGGGCTGTGCCTTGCCATGCACCCAGAGGAGGAAGGGTGCAGCCATGCATGCCTAATTCAACATGGGATGCTGTCTCTGAAGCCCATAAACACATCCATGCATCGGCAACTGTCCCTCCTTGTCCGGCCTTCGCGCTGTGTGGGGAGGTTCTGAGGGTGCTGCCTGGGGAAGCGAGCATAGAAGCCAGACTTCTGTGTTTACAAGTGACAGAAGAGCGGTAACAGTGAATATGGCCAACCCGGGGCCTATATAAAAGGTAGGGGCCTGGAGCTGCAGCTCCAATAGCCCCTACGTTAATCTGGCCCTGAGGAGGAGGACGAGGTAGCCAACACTGCTTCTTTTCACAAATTTTAAATGAGGGTACACCCCAAAAGAGTGAGAAAGAGCAAAAATGGAACAATGGGTGGGTAAGGTCGGTATCCATTGCTATTCTGCATAAGGTACGGAAAAGTCCCGTGGGATCCATGCCTGGTTCATTTTAATGAACGTGAGCTTGTCCACATTGTCTCTGGACAGGCGGCTGCGCTTGTCTGTTATAACGCCCCCAGCCGTGCTAAATACCCGTTCAGATAATACACTGGCTGCAGGGCACGCCAGCACCTCCAAGGCGTAAAGGGCAAGCTCAGGCCATGTGCCCAATTTGGAGACCCAGAAGTTGAAGGGGGCAGACCCCTCATTCACTACATGTAGGCGTGTGCACACATACTGCTCCACCATGTTGGTAAAATGCTGCCTCCTGCTAAGACGTTCCATCTGAGCTGCTGGTGCTGCTGTTTGTTGTGGCGTGCTGACAAAGCTTTTCCACATTTCGGCCATGCTAACCCTGCCTTCTGAGGTGCTGGCGGTGCCCTGGTTGCGTTGGCGACCTCCTCCTCCTCCTCTGCCTTGTGCTTCCACTGCGGCCCCGCTGTCAGATGGGAATGCCAGCAGCATGGCGTCTACCAGCGTGCGCTTGTACTCGCGCATCTTGCGATCGCGCTCCAGTGAGTGAATTAAGGACGGTACGTTGTCCTTGTAACGGGGATCCAGCAGCGTGGCCACCCAGTAATCAGCACAAGTTAGAATGTGGGCAACTCGGCGGTCGTTGTGGAGACACTGCAGTATGTAATCGCTCATGTGTGCCAGGCTGCCCAGAGGCAACGAAAGGCTGTCCTCTGTGGGAGGTGTATCGTCCGTGTCCTCTGTATCCCCCCAGCCACGCACCAGTGATGGCCATGAGCTGGCCTGGGTGCCACCCTGCTGTGAACATGGTTCCATCTCCTCCTCCAGCTCCTCCTCCTCTTCATCCTCCTCATCCTCCAGAACTGTGCCCCTGCTGGACAATTGTGTCCCTGGCGTTTGTGTGTGCAGGAACCCACCCTCGGAGCCCCTTGCGAATGACTGCCCTGAAAGCCTTGGAAATGTTACCTCTTCATCCTCCTCCTCCTCCTCATCCTGTGCCACATCCTCTTCCATCATCGCCCGAATTGTTTTTTCAAGGAGGCATAGAAGTGGGATAGTTAAGCTGAGAACGGCGTCATTGCCACTGGCCATGTTGGTGGAGTACTCAAAACAGCGCAACAAGGCACACAGGTCTCGCATGGAGGCCCAGTTGTTGGTGGTGAAGTGGTGCTGTTCCGCAGAGCGACTCACGCGTGCGTGCTGCAGCTGAAACTCCACTATGGCCTGCTGCTGCTCGCACAGTCTTTCCAGCATGTGCAAGGTGGAGTTCCACCTTGTGGGCACGTCACATATGAGGCGGTGAGCGGGAAGGCCGAAGTTACGCTGCAGCGCTGCCAGGCGAGCAGCAGCAGGGTGAGAACGCCGAAAGTGCGCACAAACGGCCCGCACTTTCTGCAGCAGCTCTGACATATCGGGGTAGTTTTTAAGGAACCTCTGCACCACCAAATTCAGCACATGCGCCAGGCAAGGGATGTGCATCAAACCAGCTAGGCCCAGAGCTGCTATGAGATTTCGCCCGTTATCGCACACCACCAGGCCAGGCTTGAGGCTCGCTGGCAGCAACCACTCATTTGTCTGCTGTTCCATGCTCCTCCACAACTCCTGCGTGGTGTGTGGTTTGTCCCCCAAACAGGCAAGTTGTAAAACTGCCTGCTGTCGTTTACCCCTGGCCGTGCTGAAGTTGGTGGTGAAGGTGTTACGCTGTCCGGATGAGGAGGCGGTAGAGGATGAGGAAGCGGAGTAGGAGGAGTTAGGAACAGGAGGCAAACTGAAGCGCCCTGCAATCCTCGGTGGTGGAAGGACATGCGCCAAATTGCTATCCGCCTCAGGCCCATCCGCCACTGCATTTACCCAGTGTGCCGTTAGGGAGATATAACGCCCCTGACCATGCTTACTGGTCCACGTATCGGTAGTTAGGTGGACCTTGGCACAGATGGCGTTGCGCAGTGCACACCTGATTTTTTCCCCCACTTGGTTGTGCAGGGAAGGGATGGCTTTCCTGGAAAAGTAGTGGCGGCTGGGCACGACGTACTGTGGGACAGCCACCGACATAAGGTTTTTAAAACTGTGCGTCTCCACCAGACGGAATGACAGCATTTCAAAGGCCAATAATTTTGAAATGCTGGCATTCAGGGCCAGGGATCGCGGGTGGGTAGGGGGGTACTTCCTCTTCCTCTCAAGTGTTTGGGAGATGGAAAGCTGAACGCTTCCACGGGACATTGTGGAGATGGTTGTTGGTGACCCAGGTGGTGGTGTTGCTGACAGATCGTCTGTTTGCGGGGTGGCAGGTGCCGGTATCACTACAGATGTGGCTGGAGCGGCCGAGACTGCAGCAGAAGAGGAAGCAGGATGAGCCAGAGACGTTTCTTGGTTTTGAAGGTGTGTACTCCACTGCAGCTCGTGCTTTGCACTTAGATGCCTGATCATGCAGGTTGTGCTCAGGTTGAGAAGGTTTATGCCTCGCTTCAAGCTCTGATTGCACAGGGTGCAAACCACTCGTGTCCTGTCATCAGCACATTTTCTAAAGAACTTCCACGCTAGAGAACTCCTTTGAGCTGACTTTGGTGCGCTCGTTCCCTTGCTGCGTTGGGCAGTAGCGGGCGTAGTGTCTAGGGCACGGCCGCTCCGCTTCTGCACCCTGCTCCCTCTTCTGCTGTGCTGGTGGCTCTGTGCGACCACCGCCTCTTCCTCCAAACTACTCAGGTCACCTGCATGACATTCATTCCATGTGGGGTCGAGGACCTCATCGTCCTCCACATCATCTTCCACCCAGTCTTCACCCCTGCCCTCCTTGTCGGTCTCCACAATGCTGAACGCCGCAGCAGTTGGCACCTGCGTTTCGTCATCATCGGAGACGTGCTGCGATGATCCTTGCATGTACTCATCTTGAGAAATAAGTGGTTGGGCATCGCTGCACTCAATCTCTTCCACTTCTGGGGCAGGGCTAGGTGGATGGCCCTGGGAAACCCTGCTGACAGAGTCATCAAAAAGAAGAAGAGACTGCTGTATGGCTTGGGGCTCAGACTGCTTGCCTGATTTGCAAGGGGGTGAGGTGAAAGACGGTTGGACATCGGCTGCAGGTGCCAACTGTGACCTTTCTGCAGTAGACTGGGTGGGAGACAATGTGAAGGAACTGGAGGCACTGTCAGCAGCAAACCAATCTACTATCGCCTCCACTTGTTCTGACCTCATCACTTCTAGGGGCGTATGATGCCCTACCAAATACTGATGCAGGTTCTGTCGCCTACTCACACTTGAGGAAGGTGTTTCACTTGTGCGTGTAGCTGGCACAGATCGACCACGTCCTCTCCTTGCAACAGGAGCTCTACCAGCAGCACCACGACCCAGGCCACGGCCCTTATTTGACGGTCTCCTCATATTTCTGTAATTTAAGATCTTGCCCTAGAAAGGTTTTTATTGAATAGCGGAATAGGAAATATGATCCAAAAAAGTGTATGTATCTCGCACGTACAAAACCACACTAGGCCCCAATTACTATTGTTTCTACCCCTAAAAGGATGGATGAGGAGTAGGAGGAGTATGGAACAGACAGCACCCTCAAATCTTCAGAAGTATGGGATGAACCTCAAAAACTTGGAAAGGTGGATCTCACACGTACCGACACAGACTATCCCGCAATTCAATTGATCCTCAAAGGTTTTAATTGAATAGCGGAATAGAAAATATGATCAAAAAGAAAGTGTATGTATCTCACACGTACACCACCACACTAGGCCCCAATTACTATTGTTTGTACCCCTAAAAGGATGGTTGAGCAGTAGGAGGAGGAGTATGGAACAGGCAGCACCCTCAAATCTTCAGAAGTATGAGACGAACCCCAAAAACTTGGAAGGGTGGATCTCACACGTACCGACACAGACTATCACGCAATTTAATTGATCCCCAAAGGATTTAGTTGAATAGCGGAATAGAAAATATGATCAAAAAGAAAGTGTATGTATCTCACACGTACACCACCACACTAGGCCCCAATTACTATTGTTTGTACCCCTAAAAGGATGGTTGAGCAGTAGGAGGAGGAGTATGGAACAGGCAGCACCCTCAAATCTTCAGAAGTATGAGATGAACCCCAAACACTTGGAAAGGTGGATCTCACACGTACCGACACAGACTATCACGCAATTTAATTGATCCCCAAAGGTTTTAATTGAATAGCGGAATAGAAAATATGATCAAAAAGAAAGTGTATGTATCTCACACGTACACCACCACACTAGGCCCCAATTACTATTGTTTGTACCCCTAAAAGGATGGTTGAGGAGTAGGAGGAGGAGTATGGAACAGGCAGCACCCTCAAATCTTCAGAAGTATGAGATGAACCCCAAAAACTTGGAAAGGTGGATCTCACACGTACCGACACAGACTATCACGCAATTTAATTGATCCCCAAAGGTTTTAATTGAATAGCGGAATAGAAAATATGATCAAAAAGAAAGTGTATGTATCTCACACGTACACCACCACACTAGGCCCCAATTACTATTGTTTGTACCCCTAAAAGGATGGTTGAGCAGTAGGAGGAGGAGTATGGAACAGGCAGCACCCTCAAATCTTCAGAAGTATGAGATGAACCCCAAAAACTTGGAAAGGTGGATCTCACACGTACCGACACAGACTATCACGCAATTTAATTGATCACCAAAGGTTTTAATTGAATAGCGGAATAGAAAATATGATCAAAAAGAAAGTGTATGTATCTCACACGTACACCACCACACTAGGCCCCAATTACTATTGTTTGTACCCCTAAAAGGATGGTTGAGGAGTAGGAGGAGGAGTATGGAACAGGCAGCACCCTCAAATCTTCAGAAGTATGAGATGAACCCCAAAAACTTGGAAAGGTGGATCTCACACGTACCGACACAGACTATCACGCAATTTAATTGATCCCCAAAGGTTTTAATTGAATAGCGGAATAGAAAATATGATCAAAAAGAAAGTGTATGTATCTCACACGTACACCACCACACTAGGCCCCAATTACTATTGTTTGTACCCCTAAAAGGATGGTTGAGCAGTAGGAGGAGGAGTATGGAACAGGCAGCACCCTCAAATCTTCAGAAGTATGAGATGAACCCCAAAAACTTGGAAAGGTGGATCTCACACGTACCGACACAGACTATCATGCAATTTAATTGATCCCCAAAGGATTTAATTGAATAGCGGAATAGAAAATATGATCAAAAAGAAAGTGTATGTATCTCACACGTACACCACCACACTAGGCCCCAATTACTATTGTTTGTACCCCTAAAAGGATGGTTGAGCAGTAGGAGGAGGAGTATGGAACAGGCAGCACCCTCAAATCTTCAGAAGTATGAGATTGTGTTCACTGTACCCCACAAAGATTGTGTTCACTGCACCCCACAAAGATTGTGTTCACTGCACCTCAAAAAGGATTTTGTTCACTGCACTCCACAAAGATTGTGTTCACTGCACCCTAAAAGGATTTTGTTCACTGCACCCCAAAAAGATTGTGTTCACAGTACCCCCCAAAGATTGTGTTCACTGCACCCCACAAAGATTCTGTTCCCTGTACCCCACAAAGACTGTGTTCACTGCACCCCACAAAGGATTTTGTTCACTGCACCCCAAAAAGATTGTGTTCACTGTACCCCCCAAAGATTGTGTTCACTGCACCCCACAAAGATTCTGTTCACTGTACCCCACAAAGATTGTGTTCACTGCACCCTAAAAGGATTTTGTTCACTGCACCCCAAAAAGGATGTTGTTCACTGCACCCCAAAAAGGATTTTGTTCACTGCACCCCAAAAAGGATGTTGTTCACTGCATCCCAAAAAGGATTTTGTTCACTGCACCCCAAAAAGATTGTGTTCACTGCACCCCACAAACATGGTGTTCACTGCACCCCACAAAGGATTTTGTTCACTGCACCCCAAAAAGATTGTGTTCACTGTACCCCCCAAAGATTGTGTTCACTGCACCCCACAAAGGATTTTGTTCACTGCACCCCAAAAAGATTGTGTTCACTGTACCCCCCAAAGATTGTGTTCACTGCACCCCACAAAGATTCTGTTCACTGTACCCCACAAAGATTGTGTTCACTGCACCCCACAAAGGATTTTGTTCACTGCACCCCAAAAAGATTGTATTCACTGCACCCCAAAAAGGATTTTGTTCACTGCACCCCAAAAAGATTGTGTTCACTGCACCCCACAAAGATTGTGTTCACTGCACCCCACAAAGGATTTTGTTCACTGCACCCCAAAAAGGATGTTGTTCACTGCACCCCAAAAAGGATTTTGTTCACTGCACCCCAAAAAGATTGTGTTCACTGCACCCCACAAAGATTGTGTTCACTGCACCCCACAAAGGATTTTGTTCACTGCACCCCAAAAAGATTGTGTTCACTGCACCCCACAAAGATTGTGTTCACTGCACCCCACAAAGGATTTTGTTCACTGCACCCCAAAAAGATTGTGTTCACTGTACCCCCCAAAGATTGTGTTCACTGCACCCCACAAAGATTCTGTTCACTGTACCCCACAAAGATTGTGTTCACTGCACCCTAAAAGGATTTTGTTCACTGCACCCCAAAAAGGATTTTGTTCACTGCACCCCAAAAAGGATGTTGTTCACTGCACCCCAAAAAGGATTTTGTTCACTGCACCCCAAAAAGATTGTGTTCACTGCACCCCACAAAGATTGTGTTCACTGCACCCCACAAAGGATTTTGTTCACTGCACCCCAAAAAGATTGTGTTCACTGCACCCCAAAAAGGATTTTGTTCACTGTACCCCAAAAAGGATGTTGTTCACTGCACCCCAAAAAGATTGTGTTCACTGCACCCCACAAAGATTGTGTTCACTGCACCCCACAAAGGATTTTGTTCACTGCACCCCAAAAAGATTGTGTTCACTGCACCCCAAAAAGGATGTTGTTCACTGCACCCCAAAAAGATTTTGTTCACTGCACCCCAAAAAGATTTTGTTCACTGCACCCCAAAAAGGACGTTGTTCACTGCACCCCAAAAAGATTGTGTTCACTGCAGCCCAAAAAGATTGTGTTCACTGCAGCTCACACACAGAAAAATGGATGTGGATCACTGACACCTGCCTATCTCCTATCCCACACCACACAGCAATATCGATTGTAGTTTGTAGAACACAGTTTCCCTAAAATTCAGCAGCAGCAGCCTCTCCCTAACAGGATTGAGAAGAGATCGTAGATCAGGATTGAGTGCAGAGTCACCCCACCCCCCACACAGCAATATCGATTGTACTTTGTAGAAGACACTGACCCTATAATTCAGCAGACTCTATCCCTAAAATGCCTACAACTCGCCCTGCCTAAACACTCCGACCTGTCCCTCAATTCTATCCGGACACAAATGTTTTTTTCCTGCCTGTCTTTCCCTAATCAGCAGCCAGCACGTTGATGTGTGCTCTGTCCCTGATCTAAGCAGCAGAATGAAGACGCTGCGGCTGCCTGGAACTTATAAAGACTTGGTCACATGCTTCAGACGGCCAATCACAGCTACTGAGACATTTGCAGGCATGGCTGGGATGGCTTAAGGCACACCAGTTAAACGATTGTTGATTGGCTGTTGAAAGCCCGCCATGAAAAGAGCGCCAAAGCATGCAAAACCCGGAAATAAAACGACCGAACACGGATTTTTACCCGAACATACAGTAAAGTGTCCGTGTCCGTGTTTGGGTACAAAAAATCCAATTATTCGGTACGAACACGAATAATACAGTCCGTGTTCGCTCAACACTAGTTATAATCCTTCTGTGCTCTTTCCAAAATGCAAAAAAAAGTTTTGCCTATAGTTCTACTTTAACCACTTAAGCCCCGGAGGATTTTCCTGCTAAACGACCAGGGGGTATTTTGCGATTCGGCACTGCGTGACTTTAACAGACAATTGCGCGGTCGTGCGACGCTGTATCTAAACGAATTTGGCGTCCTTTTTTTCCCACAAACAGAGCTTTCTTTTGGTGGTATTTGATCACCCGTGCGATTTTTACTTTTTGCGCTATAAACAGAAAAAAGCGTACATTTTGCAAAAATAACAATATTTTTCACATTTTTTTATATGAAATTCCCCCCAAAAAAATGTAAAAATCAAAATTTTTTAAAATTTTCGGCCAATTTGTTTTATGCTACCTATGTTTGGTAAAAAAAATCGCAAAAAGCGTATTTTGATTGGTTTGCGCAAAAGTTATCGCGTTTACTAATAAAGGGAAAGATTTCTGTCATTTTTGGTGTTTTTTTTTTAACGTGTAATGGCGGCGATCTGCGATTTTTTTTGCGGTACTGCGACATTGGGGCGGACAGATCGGACCCTTGACTGACATTTTTGACACTTTTGGGGTTACCAGTGACATTTCTACAGTAATCAGTGCTATATATATGCACTGTTACTGTAAAAATACACTGGTAGTGAAGGGGTTAACTTTATTTGGGAGGGAGGGGCTGTGTGTGTCCCTAGGGGCGTGCTTTCCACTGTGATTGGCTGTGGCTTGAGCTGTAAGGACACTGATCAACGGATCTACATAGTAGATCCATGTGATCAGTGTTTTTACAGCGAGGAGAATGACAGGTGGCTTGTTTACACAAGCTGCCTGACATTCTCCCTCTCCCCCGCCGATCGCCGAGTGACCGGCGGACATCGGGTCCGCTGGTCACACGCGCGGGGGGGTCCGTGACCGCGCGGGAGCGGGGGCGCGCGCTCGCTCCCCAGAGCCTCACAGGCGAGCGACGTAGACCTACGTCACTCTGCCTGTGAGGGGCTGACTGCCGCAGTAAATATACTGTGAGCAGTCGGCAAGCGGTTAAGCCTTGTACACACAGGCCAAATGTCAAGTCTGTTGAAGGGTCATGACTGTAAAAGGTCTGCAGACCAGCTCCTGATCGGCGCTCTCAGACTGAGAGCCCAGACCAGAGTGTTCTGGTGGAGAGGCTATACTAACATCGGACTGTTAGTACAGCAGCTCCGAGCTGAGCTGTCAGTTAAAACTAGTAGTATGTACGAGGCTTTAGGCCCCTTTCACATGAATGCCCTCTGTTTTGATCAGCAGGGGATTTGCCAACTAAACCCCTGCTGATCAGAGCGGGAGGATGACAGTTTCCACAGAGTAGTAATGGACAGAGCCAGTTCTGCTCCATGGGAGGGCTGGTGTAAACTGACTCTGCTGCCTGTTTACACCCGACTACCCTATGATCCGCCTACACAGGGAAGAATGGGTCCCCTTACATTTATTTTTTTTTTTTTGTGCAGTAGCCAGGAATCGAACCCGGGGCTCCCCTAATGGTAGGCGAGGACGCTAACCATAGAAACAGCGAACCACTGCCTTACATTTGTTTTTTGCTGGACAAAACTTATTGGAGGTAGGTGGGTGTAAAGGGACACATAGGGGTGAATGGATCGTCCAATTAGGTCTGCCTAAAAAAAAAACTGGAACAGGTGCATCTGAGCTACTACCTCCCATGCAATGTCTGGGGAGCCTCAAGAACACAGCACTCAGCCTGTGAGGTCTCTGTAAACCTCCATGTAATTCATGCAAAAAAGGAGAAAGGCTGGTGCCATGGAAGTCGGTTAAAACATGGCTTTATTGTAGCATGTGAACAGCAGTCAAATTTTCAATCTGTTTAGGCCATTAGGCCTTAATCATCAGCCATGATTATGGCCTGATGGCCGAAACGTGTTGGAATTTTATTTGATTGCTGTTCACATGCTACAATAAAGCCATGTTTTAGCCGACTTCCATGGCACCAGCCTTTCTCCTTTTTTGCCTAAAAAAACTGGCAGACGGACCTGATAGGAACAGTCGCGTGAAAGGGGCCTTCCACTTACAAATTTCTTATATGATAAGTCATTATTTTTAAATAATATTATAAAAAAATAAATAGGAATGTTTTGATTCAGAACATTGAAACAACTGTTCATAGGTTTTTAGGATAGGTAAGTTACTGCATCATCTGCATTATTGCACCTTGCATCAAATCATTTTTTTTTATTAAGTGCATATATACTAAGTAAAGTGTAAGGCTGGCCATAGATGGATAGTTTTTTTTTTTTTCTTCTTCCGCCAGCGCACTGATCGAAAAATAACTTAACGCATCTCCCTATCCACACATTTGAGGTGGATGGAGTCTACCCTGCTGGGACATTGTATATTGATCAGTGGCTGCACTTGATTGACTGCAGCCGTTTTCCAACATTCTTGTTTGTCCGAAGTCAGTCATTCGATCGCCTTCTGTCGAGCAGGAAAAGGCCATAAATGGATTGAAATTTGGATGGTCCCTGCTGAACTGTCCAAATTTCAATTAATCTATGGCCAGCTTAAAGTGTTACTAAACCCACAACAGTAAAATCAACCTATATATGCAGTAAAATGTGCTTGTTTCACTCAATGTTGAACCTAAGGGGTTTATTCTCTGCATTGTATAAAAAGGCTGTTTGATCCTTCTTCTTCTGTCGCCAATCCATTTCCTGATAAGACAGATCCTTTTCAGTCACTCTGCACATGCTCAGTTTGGTGTGTATTGTTAGAGAGTTTTTTTTCTCTTTTCGTGGGAGGGTGCATGTAATCAGCACAGGGCCAATCAGCACTGTCCAGAGGGTCAGGAGTCCTGCAGCTTCATAGGACAGCTAGAGTAGAACAAAAACTTCTCCTACAAGCTTCAACCAGACACTGTTAGAAGTCACAAGACTGCTATATACTGCTGATGAGAAAATGTATTTAGCGGTTTATATTTACTAAAATAATTGCATTTCCATCTTCTGTGTACTGTGGGAGACTCAGACCAGATATAGTGAATGCAGGCTCCTGGGTTTAGTAACACTTTAATTGCAACACAGGTATTTATTACCTCTCACAGAGATTACAGTACTTTCACAGGACATTCACTGGTGGTAAATCAGACACTGTCATTAAAAAGCCTGCACCAGGAAGATTCACCTGCTATGAATGCTTGGTGAATGTCGATCACTTCTTTTTATACAGTATCTCACAAAAGTGAGTACACCCCTCACATTTTTGTAAATATTTTATTATATCTTTTCATGTGACAACACTGAAGAAATTACACTTTGCTGCAATGTAAAGTAGTGAGTGTACAGCTTGTATAACAGTGTAAATTTGCTGTCTCCTCATAATAACTCAACACACAGCCATTAATGTCTAAACAGCTGGCAACAAAAGTGAATACACCCCTAAGTGAAAATGTCTAAATTGGGCCAAAAGTGTCAATATTTTGTGTCGCCACCATTATTTTCCAGAATTCCCTAACCCTCTTGGGCATTGAGTTCACCAGAGCTTCACAGGTTGCCACTGGAGTCCTCTTCCACACCCTCATGACCACATCATGGAGCTGGTGGATGGTAGAGATCTTGCACTCCTCCACCTTCCATTTGAGGATGCCCCACAGATGCTCAATAGGGTTTAGGTCTGGAGAAATGCTTGGCTAGTCCATCACCTTTACCCTCAGCTGCTTTAGCAAGGCAGCGGTTGTCTTGGAGGTGTGTTTGGGGTCATTATCATGTTGGAATACTGCCCTGCGGCCCAGTCTCTGAAGGGAGGGGATCATGCTCTGCTTCATTATGTCACAGTACATGTTGGCATTCATGGTTCCCTCAATGAAGTGTAGCTTCTCAGTGCCGGCAGCACTCATGCAGCCCCAGACCATGACACTCCCACCACCATGCTTGACTGTAGGCAAGACACACTTGTCTTTGTACTCCTCACCTGGTTGCTGCCACACGTGCTTGACATCATGTGAACCAAATAAGTTTATCTTGGTCTCATCAGACCACAGGACATGGTTCCAGTAATCCATGTCCTTAGTCTGCTTGTCTTTAGCAAACTGTTTGTGGGCTTTCTTGTGCATAATCTTTAGAAGAAGCTTCCTTCTGGGACAATAGCCATGCAGACCACTTTGATGCAATATGCGGCGTATGGTCTGAGCACTGACAGGCTGACCCCCCACCCCTTCAACCTCTGCAGCAATGCTGGCAGCACTCATACATCTATTTCCCAAAGACAACCTCTGGATATGATGCTGAGCACGTGCACTCAACTTCTTTGGTCAACCATGGCGAGGCCTGTTCTGAGTGGAACCTGTCCTGTTAAATCGCTGTATGGTCTTGGCCACCGTGCCACAGCTCAGTTTCAGGGTCTTGGCAATCTTTTTATAGCCTAGGCCATCTTTATGTAGAGCAACAATTCTTTTTTCAGATCCTCAGAGTTCTTTGCCATGAGGTGCCATGTTGAACTTCCAGTGACCAGTATGAGAGAGTGAGAGCGATAACACCAAATTGAACACACCTGCTCCCCATTCACACCTGAGACCTTGTAACACTAATGAGTCACATGACACCAGGGAAGGAAGATGGCTAATTGGGCACAATTTGGACATTTTAACTTAGGGGTATACTCACTTGTAATGCCAATGGTTTAAACATTGATGGCTGTGTGTTGAGTTCTTTTGAGGGAACAGTAAATTTACACTGTTATACAAGCTGTACACTCACTACTTTACATTGTAGCACAGTGTCATTTCTTTAGTGTTGTCACATTAAAAGGTATAATAAAATATTTACCAAAATGTGAGGGGTGTACTCATTTTTTGGAGATACTGTATATACCCTTGACATTAAATATTTATGAAAAATAAGGCTTATAGCTATCAAATGCTTATTTCATGTGGAAAAATAACAAGCACACTGCAAAGAGATATTTATATTTCACAAATGAACATTTTATAGGGAAAATTATGAGATAAAATAAAAATTAAAAACTCATCCATTTTAGTAAATTGAGCCTTTAGTATGGCCAGTAACAATTTTTTTTCACTTTTGAAAGAAAAACTAGAATAAGATGGACTCTAGTTGTCATAGGTCCTGTACATTTGTGCTGTTTTTTTGTTTTTCAGTTTTTTTTTAACCACTTGCCGCCCGCCCACTGTCAAATGACAGTGGAACAGTGCGGCTCTCATTCTGGGATGCTGTCATATGATGGCGCACCAGAACAGCCTCTCTCGTGTGCCTGCGGGGGCGTGCAGTGCGGCGATCCTGGCCGCGCCGTGTTGCTAGGACATGGCGCAACGCTGATCTTGGTAATTAGGCAATGACATGGCTCTTTACCCATGTAAATGAGGAAGTGCCGTTTATCGTCTCTCCTTGCCTCACACTGTCAGAATGTGTGACGAGGATAGCCGATCAGCAGCTCCTGCTCAAAGGGGAGCATAGGACAGGTAATCTGGGCACGGATCATCAGTGCCCTAATTACTGTGAAGTAAAAAAACGTGCCCATATGTCCCCCCAACCAATGCCCATCAGTGCCTACAATCAGTGCTCGTCAGTGCCAACTATCAGTGAGGCATATTAGTACCTCCTCATCAATGCCATCTCATCAGTGCCCATAAGTGCCACCTCATCAGTGCAGTCTATCAGTGCCACCTCATCAGTGCAGTCTATCAGTGCCACCTCATCAGCGTATATCAGTGAAGGAGAAAAATTATTTATTTTCAAAATTTACTCACAGAAAATAAGAAAAACTTTTTTGTTTTCAAAATTTTCTGTCTTTTTGTAAGAAATAAAAAACCCAGGGGTGATTAAATACCACCAAAAGAAAGATCTATTTGTGTGAAAAAAAATGATAAAAATTTCATATGGGTACAGTGTAGCATGACGCGCAATTGTCATTCAAAGCCCAACAGCGCTGAAAGCTGAAAATTGGCCTGGGCAGGAAGGGGGTGAAAGGGCACTGTATTGATGTGGTTAATGGGCCTTTGTCTGTAACTTCTATTGTAATAGTCCTTTAACCACTTTACCACCGGAGGATTTTGCTGTCTTACGTCCAGGCCACTTTTTGCGATTAGGCACTGTGTGACAATTGCGCGGTCATGCAACGCCGTACCCAAACAAAATTTTTTTCCCCACAAACAGAGCTTTCTTTTGGTGGTATTTGATCACCTGTGCGATTTTTATTTTTTGCGATATTAATAAAAAAATGCGAAAATTTTGAAAAAATAACAATATTTTTCTAATGTGACAGTTAAAAAATATCCAATATATTAAATTTTTGTCATATATTTAGGCCAAAATGTATTTAGCTACATGTCTTTGACAAAAAAATTCTCAATGAGCATATTTTTAACCGCTTTAAGACCGAAAGATTTTACTCCATTCCTGACCAGGCCATATTTTGCGATTCGGCACTGCTTTACTTTAACGGACAATTGCGCGGTCGTGCAATGCTGTACCCAAATTAAATTTTTGTCCTTTTTTTCCCCACAAACAGAGCTTTTTTTTAGTGGTATTTGATCACCTGTGTGATTTTTACTTTTTGCGCTATAAACAAAAAAAGAGCGACAATTTTGAAAAAATAATATTTTTCAAATTTTTTTATATGAAATTCCCACCCAAAAAATGTAAAAATCTAAATTTTTTAACATTTTAGGCCAATTTGTTTTCTGCTACATATTTTTGGTAAAAAAAATTGCAACAAGCGTATTTTGATTGCTTTGCGCAAAAGTTTGCGCAGCTACTAACTACGGGGAATTTATGTCATTTTTATTTATTTTTTTTAACTAGTAATGGCGGCGATCTGCAATTTTTATTGCGGGACTGCGACATTGCGGCGGACAGATCGGACCCTTGACTGACATTTTTCACACTTTTGGGGGTACCAGTGACATTACTACAGTAATCAGTGCTATAAATTTACTGTAAAAATGACACTGGCAGGGAAGGGGTTAACTTTTATTGGTGATCAAGGGGTTAATGTATGCCTGGTGCTTACAAACGTGTGTGGGGGGAGGGGACTGAGTGACACAGGCACAGATCACAGGTTCAGCTATGCTGAACCCTGCAATCTGTCACTGCCTGTCACTTAGGAGATCCGCCCGCTTTGTTTACACAAGCAGGCGGATTTCCACACTCGATTCCCCGGCGATCGGGGAAGAGTGGCGGATATCACCGCCTCTCTTCCCCTGGCCCGACTCCCGCTGTGACTGAAAACAGCGGGAGCGAGCCTCCGTCTACGTCGCTGGACGATAACGAGCCACTTTGCCGCAGTACGATCAACGTGACCGGTCGGCAAGTGGTTAAATTGACCTAAGCTCAAAAAGTGAAGATTTCCTATGCTAGAAATAATAATTGTGCCTAAGCAACACCCTGAAAATATGCTTTTATCTGGAATCCCTCCTGAAAAATAACAGTGCACTCCCTGCCATGTTAGTGTGCCTAGGCACTCCTCTATCTACAGCCTCATAGGTGTATATCTGCAATATAGAATCTCAGGCTAGGTTAACATCTATGCAGTTGTGTCAGGTTTGCCCAGACACAACAGCCTATTGACTTGAAAGGGCTGCTGTATCTTCAGCAGGAAAAAGGTCTCGGCAGCTTTTTCAAAACATGGCCGCACAGAAACCGTATGGTGCTTTGGCACCATGCATTTCTGTTTGCTGGAAACTGCACCACAGTTTTCAGTGCATGGGGGTGCCAATAAAAGTTAATGGCACTCCTGTTGTTTTAGTAAAAGCAGCATGTTTTGTGTGCAACCAGGTGCCAGACCACATGTGATTTACACGCACTACCGAGCCTGCACAGATGTAAACCTAGCCTGGCTCTGACTGCTCACTGTTCTCTAATCTAGTGTCTCTGACATCAGGAAGCAAATCCCTGTCTCTATCAACATAGCTGCATACACTCAGAAACAGAATGCAAAGCAAGGCATTGTAGGTCAGCAATGGCGAAAGGATCAGCTGCAGAGAGACCACAGGCAATACTATTCACTAGTCCTTTCCTCTCTGCCTGCTTTTTTTTTTTTTTTGGCACAGCTTTCAGAATTCAGTTCCTCTTTTATTCCAAATTTGAACCTTCCTAAATGCCAATGGCTACTTGGCGTCCATGTCACCTTGCTTTTTCGGAAAACAAAGAGGAGCAATTTCAGCATGCAATCAGAATTTCCTTTTTAGGGAACTAAGTTAAATGTATATGTAAAAGCACTGCGTAAATTGACAGCGCTATACAAGTACCTGAAATAATAATAATAATTAAAAAAAGATCTGTTTGGCTGATTTATTACTGCACTTTACATTTACCCCTTGCGCCGCTTTATTCAACAAGACCACAGCAGTGGACCTCTTCAAATAACTAAAATCTTATAAGCAAGTGATTAAAAAAAATGTATAATTGGCCTTTAGGGTTAAAGTCTCATATTCCTTTAATCTAAAAAAGGATTACAGTCAATTTTACACAACATGGTTTAAAAATAAACTTTTAGTTCCCCTTTGCCTGAAATCTTTCACATTGTTTAATACACATGAGACAGTTTCCATATGTCAAAACTCCCTTCTTATTCACAGAAAAAGTCCACGTAAGACACTTAAACTGTACTGTTGGATGCTGGTAATGGAGCAAAACAGTGGATTTTATTTTCCCTAAAAAAAAAAAAAAAAAGACAAGAATCCCCCCCAATTGTCTCTAATGCCAGTTTTGGGTGGGTTTGTGCTAAGTTCACCACTGCTTCATAACCATTTATACAAAAAGATCTAAAACAGGAACACCCTCTACGAATGGAAAGCAGCAAAGTCAATATTTAATTCATCAGTCCTGTGTTAGTCTATGACTGCCACATATATGTTTTTGAAGTGTCAATTTGAACAATGGTTGGGAAAGTTTTATCCTCTTGTGGTGGCACCAGAACAGGCTGCTCAAGGCTGCTTTCCTTTTCTTTCTCTGCTTCTCCTTCCCAAAGGCTGATAAGTGGAGGGTAAAACTCATTTAGGGGGATGAATGAGGCTCTCTGCATGTACTTTTTTAAAGAGTGTCCACAGCTTTTGTGGCGGAGGTGATGTCCGGCATACACAATGACAGCTGCCATGCACAAACCAGCAATGAGAGAGCCAAGAGCTGCTGAAAAGGCAATACTTACTGGCCTACCCATGGCTGCCATGGAAAATGAAGCATCCTTAGTGGTCACATTGAGGCAAGACTGTTGACTTGGACGAGAAATAGAAGAAACAGTAAGGCACACCTCGTATTTGGTGGCTGGTTGGAGATGGGTGAGATTATACTCCTGGATTTCAAGAGGAACCTTGGCTGTGTAACTGATATGTGGGTTGTGTATCCTCATTGTTGCTGAGGTCCATTGGACAGGCACTAGAACACTTGGAGCATTCACAGGGCCACCCAACATTTTCCATTCCACTACAACAAAACTTGAATGAACTTTCTTGGTAATGATGGAGAGGGAAGTGACTTCTTGTTCCTGAGTTCCATTGATAAAAAGAACCACACTTTTGCTGTCTGTACCATCTGAGTTCCACATTTGGCACATATATGACCCAGAGTCCTCCTCTGTGGCATCCACTATTTCCAAGGAACCTTCTCCCTGAATACGTACTCTGCCATTTCCTCCTGATATTCTTTCTCCATGTGGAGTTATCCAGTAGATTTCAGGTTTTGGATGACCACTTGCTTGGCAAGTTAGAGTTACTAGCTGGTGCTTGGAAAGGTGGAGCCGAGAAGGAAAAGAGTGTGTATCTATTAATGGTGGGCATCTATTCAGCCATGCTTGGCCTTGTATTTCCTGAAAAGGGTGTCCACTCACCAGGGGAGGGCTTGTGCAAAGTGTTGCTTGGGCTTCAATTAGTCTCAAAGATGAAAGTCCTTTCCAATTGTTTTGACAGTCACAGCGGAGAGGATTACTGTACAAACTGATTTCGGTTAACCCTGGTAGCATTTGAAATACTTTCAGTGGTATCAATGCTAGTCGATTATTGCTGAGAAGTAGTGTTTTCAAGGCGCCAACGTTAGAGACAAATGCACCAGCATCTAGATAGGTCAATCTTGGGTTGTTACTGATCTCTAGTTTAATTAGCTCAGGCAGATCCTGAAAGGCCTCACTCTCTATATGTTCTAGCTCCTCCATTGAATTAAGGCTTAGTTCTTCAAGATGTGGCATGTCTCTAAAATCTCCTGCTTGAACTCTGCTTATGGGATTTTTGTTGAGGTCTAGGAATTTTAGCAATTTGAGAGGTTTCAGTGCTTCCTTGGGAACAGAAGCTAGCCGGTTGTCAAAAAAGGAGAGGCTTTCTAGATAATCCAGTCCATAAAATGCATTTTCTGGAATATGGTCAAGTTCCATCCCTGCTAACACAAGACTATGTAATTTCCCGAGAGGCTGAAAATTAAAGTTCTGAAGAGCGCTTACAGGATTTTCTCCAATCATAAGTATCTCTAGATTCGGGAGATCTTCAAACCACCTTGAATCTATAACACGTAGTCGATTGGCATTTAGGTGAAGTCTCAGAAGCTTACCTAAGCCAGCAAAGGCACGGGGACCAATAAAGTTAATCTGATTGTGGTTTATATACAACTCTTCTAGGCTTTCAAGGTCTTTTAGGCAATAGTCTGGCAGTTCTGTGAGTTGGTTCTCTTCCAGATAAAGGGTGATGAGATGAGACAGGTTTGAAATGCTCAGATCTTCAATGCTTTGAAAGTGGTTTTGTGATAAGTCCAGTTCTGTAAGGTTGACTAGATCCTGAAGTTCCCAACCCATACGTGAGATCTTATTGCTTTGAAGCAGCAAAACCTGGGTGTCTATGGAGAGGTTCTCTGGGATATGAGTCAGCAGAAGGTCATTGCAGTCCACTGTCTTGGCTTCATGGTAAACTGACTGAGGTGTGAACCAAGGCCTTGTCTCACAAACACACTGAGGAGGACAGAATGCCAGGCAAGATGTAGAATATACATTGAAAATCATAAGCATACAAAGTTCAGTCCAAGGCAGCAGTCTTTTCATTCTCACACATAAGAAACGAGGCATTTTCAATGTTTTCTAGAAAATCACAGTAATCCAGTTGAGAAACAATTGACCTGTAATGAGACCAAGAGACTGGAATTAGAATGGATAATGTAATAAAATAATAAAATAATTAAGATGGCATGGTACTGCCAACATTTTTCTGCACACTTGTTTAGCAAAAACAAGACCAAAGAAATCTATACTGCCCATATCTCGACAAGACCCTGCCTACCATTTTGCAGGGTAGTTTGGCAAAAAAAGCTTAATTATATATTTTTTAAGGTTTGAAGCAGAGAGCCAGAGATGAGACCCACTGAGTTCTTGTCAGCTGCCTGAACATGTGCCGATAATTTGCTCTGTCAACCAGCCTTCTAAGTAACCATGACAGTATCAAACACAAAAGCATGAAGATGCCATGAATAGTCAAAGTGACAGGTTCCCTTTCATCACTGGAAGAACCCGATACAGCTTCTACCTTTACTTCTTTACTCTGTCAAATCATTCTGTTTACTACAATTTATTATTTATGTATCTGAATACATGATTAGGATGTTTTTCCTCATTTATGCAGAAAGAACAACCTGCCATTTTTTAAATTTTATTTTATTAGCTTTTCATTTTTATTTTCTAATTTATATTGGAAACGGAAAGGAAGATGTTGACTGGTTGCTAGGTGGAAAGCACACAGTTCTTATTACAGGCACTTTCAAATGGTAAGGCCTGTTTTTGCCACAGAAAAGGTTTTTTTTTTTTTTTTCTTTATAAACCATTGCTAATCCCCCTGATCCCATTCTCCACAATTCATGATCGCGTTTGCATGTAATTCCTGTCAATGCACAATACATCCCTGGGCCCTCTTTGTTTCCTCCACCTTGTGACGCTTTTGGTCAGCCCCTTGCCTACTTCTTCTCCCTCCATATTTGCCAGTTCCCCTCGTTTTTCTCCCCATCTTAAGGCTTGTCTCCTACGCTCTTTTTAGCTCGCACTAAGATGTTACCATGGCAACACCCTGAGTGCTCTATCTCACCAACTACATGGAAATGAAGGCACAGAATTAACCCTGAGTAGCCCGTATCATTTAATATGCCATAGCTGTGGAGGCGTGGCAACTGGAAAGGAAAAATAAAAGGGCAATGTACACAGATGTCCAAAATATGACAGACATCATATGCCAGTGTTATACATATACACATTTTTATAGCTACGTGTGTACTGTGGATCACATGAGTAACCTCTGTTGATACTTGAATTATATTAAAGGTACACTCCAGTCCAACAAGAACATATTCTGTTTCCATTGACTGAGCAGACACAGTCTAAGTGCTAAGTGGTTGTCATTTTCATCCGAGCCATCCAAAATCCGCACCTGGATGACTTGCTATTTAAAATCCCAGTGCTTTTGGAATCCTTATTCCTAAATGACCCTGGACCTGCACCATGATGTTTTTTTCCTAGGTTTCTACGACTGTCCTCTCCAGTTCTCGGAGGATCAAAAGCTTGAGTCCTGCACAGAAGCTATGTTACGTGCTAAGAAGCTATCAAAACACCCATTTTTAGTAGGGTTACAAATGGTTAGTTGCTCTGTCCATTTCTTATTGCAGTTCCCTTTTGTTCAAAAAAGTAAACCTTCCTGTAAGGGTGCACCCTGTATTCCTGGATGTGCCACTTGGACAGAAAGGGATTATAAAAACCTCACCCTCAAAAATAAAATGCTGACAAAGGCTTTAACCCTTCTCCACTTTATCCAAAAAAGCAAACAACTTGGGCGAGAGTTGCACCTGCTGGACAATGGCAATTAACGCTTTTCTGACTGACTCCAGTTGATGCCTGGAATTAGATTTAATAACATGATCATCCCAAATATTAGATGAGTTTTGGTCTCTGCAATCGGTTTCAGCACCAAGGACAGTTCCAGCAGCTGGATGTGTACAGAATACTGAGCTATACATGGCCGATAGAAGATTAGAATATATCAGTGGTGGGTTTTGTGACCTGGACTAGATATAGCAGCTCCTGCAGACACAGGAAAGATTGCTTGTACAACAGTCACTTCAGCTCTTCCCCACCATCCCCTGGCTTCACACCTTGGTACACATGCTTATGACAATTGTATATGCTTTTTCACATGTTTTGATTTTCTAGTATTATTATATTGTATAGATAAAGCCCGACTCTGGGAGTTAGTTTGAGGTCATGTCCCCGTGTTCTTGATCTTGGCTTCATAGTAAAAATACTGCCCTCCTGAACCATATTCACCCCCTTGGTGTAATTAAAGGTTTTAATCATGGCTTCCTTTTGCCTTCTTTCCTCCGCACTGTAAAAATTAGGTTCCTCAAGTCTTTCCTGATATGTTTTATCCCTAGGACACTTCACCATTTAACTAACTAAAGATCTATATAGGGGAATCAGGATCTCCTTCCTCCTACTGGCGACCCCTTCAATAATAACTAAAGATCTATATAGGGGAATCAGGACCTCTCCTTCCTCCCGCTGGTGATCCCTCTAATGATGCAACCTAGAGTTCTATTTGCTTTTCCAACTGCCTGGCCACACTGTTTGCTCATTTTGCAATCATCTGAGATAGGTACTCCCAAATCTTTTTCTTCTGTAGTGCTGGCTGACACTGTACCCCCAATGTTGTATTCTGTCAATAGATTATATTCCCCTAGGTGCATTTTTTTTATATTTAGACACATTGATCTGCAGTTTCCACTGCTTTGACCAATCTTCCAGCAATGCCAAATCCGGTTTCATGTTACAGACACCTCTAGGGATATCAACCTTATTGCCTACCTTTGTGTTGTCAACAAAAAGACATACCTTACCCACCAACCCTTTAGTTATATCACTTAAATATAGATTAAATAGAACAGGACCTAGCACAGAACCTTGTGGTACACCACTAGTGACTAGTCTCTGTTCTGAATGAACCCCATTTACAGCCACATTCTGATACCTATCCTTTAGCCAACTGCATAGCCACAGAACCACCCAAGGGTTAAGTCGTAGCTTGCATAACGTTTTTTTATTAGATCATTATGTATAAAATTGTATAAAACTCCTTGCTGGAATCAAGGCTGTGTCCACAGCACTACTCTGGTCCAAAACATTAATGATATAGTCAAAAAATTAAATCAGGGTAAGCAAATCTTTTTTTTTTTTCCCCTATACCAGTGATGGCAAACCTTGGCACCCCAGATGTTTTGGAACTACACTTCCCATGATGCTCATACATTCTGCAGTTAGGGTCTCAGCTGTCTATGTTTCAGAAATTTCTCTTCTCCACTGTCAGGTGTTATGTATGACACTGGTTAACCGCATGACATAGCTTTAACCATTCCGGTTTTCTCTGGGTTCATGTGATCTTTTATATGTTCTACTGTATGTAATAAAATTTGTATTTTTTGGGGTTTTTTTTCTCTTTCTTTCTTTATATTTTTTTCCCACACTTGTTTACAATCATATTTGTGTCTACCTATTGCCCTTAAAAGTCCCGTCTAGAGGGGTTTCTTGTTGCATATAGCGATTTTGGGATATGGGCATACTAATCTCTAATTGGCTCCAGTTTAAGGCAATTATACATTCTACAGTGTAGTTGATTATGGGGAATGTAGTTCCAAAACATCTGGGGTGTCAAGGTTCACCATCATTGCCCTAGACCAGTAATGAACCTTGGCAACCCAGATGTTTTAAAACGACATTTGCCATGATGTTCATGCACTCTGCAGTTTAGTTGAGCATCATGGGAAATGTAGTTCCAAAACATCTGGGGTGACAAGATTCGCCATCACTGCCCTAGACCAATGGTTTCCAAATTGCGGCCCATTGGCCAGATGCAGCCCTTTTCTTGAATTTATCTGGCCCTTTGGACACTCCCACAAGTACAATGTATTGCTCTTCCCACTGACACCATTATTGTGGTGCCATTCCTTTCACTGATACCAACTATTGGGCCTAATCTCTCCCACTAACACCAATGATGGGGTACTATTCTTCCAACTGTCACCAGCGATGGGGCACTATTACTCTCACTGACACCACTGATGGGGCACAATTCCTCCCACTTATATGAAAAATGTGGCACTATTCCTCTTACTGATACCAACAATGTGAAACTATTCCTCCGACTAATATTAATGACCAAAGTATTATGTAATGTTTTTATTCCCACTGACCACCATGTAACCCTAACACTCATTTTTCCTGTAACACTAACACTCTTTGTACCCTGTACACTGCCTTTAACTCTAACGTTTGATCTTTGCACTAATCAACACTGTAATATTCATACTAAACCCCAACACCAACCCTCCCTGCAACCCTAACTTTAGCAATCCCTGTAATCCTAACTGACCCTTACACTATCCCTCCTATAATCCTAATAGTAACCCTCCCTACAACTATAACACTCCCTCTACCCCAACACTCCCTGAAACTCTTACTCTGACCTGAATACTAAGTCCCCTATAACTCTAACATTAACATTCTCTGCAACCCTAACACTAAACCCAACATTAACCCTCCGAATAACTCAATAACCTTAACACTGACCTTTCTTGTAACTCTATCTCCCCCCCCCCCCCATAACCCTGGCAGTAGTCTTCCCTGTTACCCTAACAATAGCTTCAGCATAACCCTAACAATCTCTGTAATCCTAACACTAACCATACCTGTAACACTAAAACTGGCTTTTCCCATAGTCCAAAAAAAAACGCCAAAAAACCTTCCTTGTAACCCCTAAACTAACCGTCCATGCACTAATATATCCCACACTGTAGCACACTATAACACAGCCTAGCTTTTATTACCTCCCCTTAGCTCTTCCACTGCTCTGTTCAGCCACTGGAAGAGAAAAAAATACCTAATACTTCCATGTTTGAGGGAGCATGTGAGTCACTGGTGTCAGAACAGGTTTCCTCCCTTTATGGTGGTCCACTTGACCACAGGGAATTAAAAGTTGGGTAGTATGTGCTGCCGGTGGTAACCATCATCAAAGAAAATGTGTTCATTTTCCCTGCATGGTCAACGCATAGGTTCACTGTAAGTCCTGTTTGCTTACCCACCCCTCCTGCTGGGAGATCACCCCTCTGCAACAACTGATTCCAGCACCCAAATCCTGGCACCAGAATCTTTTGTTTAAAGTCTATACTTTACATAAAGCCATAAAAAGAAAATGACTTACTTGAGAATGGAATGCACATTTATTCCTAGATAACCATGGCATCGCCGTTTGGCTCTAGGATAGCTCCAGATCCATCACAGAGCCCAATGGTGATGCCATTGTTATCGAAGAATACCTGTGAATTTTATCCTCAAATAAGTCATTTTTTGTCATGACTCTGAAGGGTGCAGAGGTAGTCACTGCGTGAAACTGAAATTTCAATTTTGAAAGGACTTGAACTTTCTTTGCTACCAATACCTGTTGTTAAATTACCAAGTCTGTAGGTACCCAGCTAGGATGTGATTATCAAAAATGTCATGTATTATAGTTAGTCTTCAGTCAAGAGCAATCTTCCTTGCTCAAATGCCACCAGTCAGATTCCAGCCTGCACTGGAAAGCTGTATTGGCAAGGCAACATTTGCAATGTGATTGGCAGCTAGAAGGTATTAGCGATAGATAATATTTCAGACACACTGAGGTCCAGAGTGTTTGTACATTACTACAGCCAATGTCTTTGGGCAAATTTATCCTTGTGGTCTTTTGTTTGACTGTTTGCCTAATAAGTAGAAGCAGTATATCTATTAGAAGAGGGCTTGCCTCTTATTGTGTTGGATCCCTAATGACAAATTGCAAAAAAAGCATTTTTATGGAAGTTCAGTCCAAACAGGTCTGTTTTCAGTGTGAATAGTAACAGGTTAGTTTGAAAGGACCGGTCCAACCAAAAGAGAAATTTCAAAATAGAGGTGGTCTGAGTCAGCCCCTGGCTTCCTACGGTTTATAGATACTTTAAGGATAAGTAAAAAGACCATTCAGTGCTCAGACCAAGGAACTTCACCCAGGGACTGTGGCATGTAATAATTTTAGCGATGCAGCCCTCCTTAAACTGGGCGTTCTTCAGAAAACTGTAAAAAAACATGTACAAGAGGGCGCAAATGCCTTGTGCATTAATTTCAAAACAATTTATTGTAAAATCATAAAATTGTAATATACTCACAAAAGCAGAATAAAATCAAGATAGACAGTAGCAGCAATCCAGCAAGTGAGATGGGCTTCCCCACCGATGCCACACAATGGAGAAGCTTACGCGTTTCGGGGGACAGACCGCCTTCCTCAAAGATATCCCAAACATGTTTGCACATGTAGGATACATCCTCCCAGCGGAAAAAAAAAAAAAAGGGGGGGGGCAGGAGCACCCATAACCCCTTCTATGCAGACACATCAATCCCCTGCAGGGAAATAAGAAAACCAAGCAGCAACAGAAAAAATGGAAAAATAGAACAGAGCAAATTAAGTACAAAATGGTGGCAACCTACCTCCACCAGCAAACGAAAAGCTCTCGCCAGCCCAGAGATTTATCTACCATGATCTCCTAGTATAGTTCCTGAGGGTAGTTATCAGCTGGAACGCACTGGCAGAAGCATGGAACTGGAAGTGCGTCACAATGAGTGGCTGGAACTCCATCTCACTTGCTGGATTGCTGCTATTTTCTAGCTTGATTTTATTCTGCTTTTGTGAGTATATAACCATGTCATGATTTTACAATAAACTATATGCACTAGGTGTTTGCGCCTTCTTGTACATCTTGTAATAGCGAGATCCCCCTGCCATAATTCCTGTCTGCTTCTGTCCGCCTGGGAGTTTTGGTTGTCCCCTCCCACCTTTGTGTGCTCCAGCTCCTCCTGTCACATTCTCCATAATATAAAATCAATAAAATTCCCAGCAGGGAGAGTGGGAGCCTTGTATGATGATGAGTAGACCTAAAAATGTAAGTGCAATACCTAAGTCCCTGAGAAATACCTAAAAATCTCTAAGGCCAGGTTCACACTTTTCCGCTGCATTGTGTTGCGATAATGCATGTTAGTGCCTGTTAATGCAGGTTACGTTTCAATGGCAACCCAACGCACTAAGGAAACACAGCTTCAACACGTGCTGCAATGCACGGTAGCCCCCTGCCATATGCTATGGTGCGCTGCATTGACAAAAATGGTGTATATCCATTTTTTATGCTGATGCATTACCAGCCTGTCCATTTAAATGAATGCAGGTGAATGCACATAAAAATACACCACATTGGAAATGTGTGAACCCAACAGCAACTTTTGTATCCATCTTGGGCAGTCTGTAATATAATTTTTAAAAATTAGGTATTTTCATAACATTTACACATCAATACATGTAAGACATGTTTAAAGTACCCTTAAGAGAATACACAGGCTGCCATTGGGGATCTCCCTCTGAAAATACTAGCTGCCTAGATGTTATATTGAGCCTCTGGCTTCAACACTCAGAGTCACTGACATGGAGCAAATATGCAGTTCAGGAAAGCTGTAGGAAAATGAAAAGACCTTGTCTTGCTTGGGGTTATTGACTCAGAGTACAGTAAAGGTCAGCATGACAGCAGGGCAACTGACATTTTCAGAAGAAGTCAAGAAGTCAGGAATCAGAACCTCCCTTTGCTCCCTTAAATGCTAATGTACAAGGTTTCCCTGGGCACATGTGAATAATGACTTCCTTTTGTACAGATTCCATCCCTTTGTCACCAGCCAAATTATGTTATTGCTGATGATGGGTATCCAAAAACCAGGATAGGCTTTTGGTAGAAGCGTGCTGTCAGTTGCATAGGCAGAATGATCACTGCAAGGTCCACCAATCAGCAGCCTGCAGGGATAAAGGACGGCTGTGTAATATTTAGGCTGCAGAGAGCCTTGTGATTCCTCTACTTCTTTCCCCCCACAGGTGTTCAGAGGTGGCTAGGTAAGACAAACAAAAGAAGAAAATGAGACAGGAAATTAAAATTGTAGCCCTTCCTTAGCCTGCTGAAGTAGCGTCATGCCTTTGTTAGTTATAAGTAACTGTAGCGATATTAAAAATATATATGTAAATTTAGTATGTTTAGTGATGTAAAAGTTTTAAGATTACCAAAACTAAGATGTAAGAAGTGGTTTTAAGACTTTGCATTCTCGAATTCCCAGGTCACACCCACACTTTTGTTACCCAATAGAAATTCATGCAGAACAAACACAAAATAGCTAGTGTAACCACATAAGGCCCCCTTCACACCGGTGGACCCTTTGTTTCATCAGTTTCCATCCGTTTTTCATTTCCTCCAGCTAAAGTCCTTAACCACTTAAGGACCAGAAAGTTATACCCCCTTAATGACCAGGCCATTTTTTTTGCGGTACGGCAATGCATTATTTTAACTGACAATTGCGCGGTCGTGCGACGCTGCACCCAAATAATATTGATGTCCTTTTTTTCCCCACAAATAGAGCTTTTTTTGGTGATATTTGATAACTTCTGCAATTTTAATTTTTTGCGCTATAAACAAAAAAAGAGCGACAATTCTGGAAAAAAAAATCAATTTTTTTTTACTTTCTGCTATATAACATTCCCAATAAAAAAAATTAAAAATCAAATTTTTTTCATAATTTTAGGCTAATTTGTATTCTGCTACATATTTTTGGTAAACAAAATCCCAGTAAGTGTATATTAATTGGTTTGCACAAAAGTTATCGCATCTTCAAACTAGGGGAAAGATTTATGCAATTTTTATTTATTGATTTATTTACTAGTAATGACGGCGATCAGCGATTTTTAGCGGGCCTGCAACATTGCGGTGGACACCTGACACTTTTGGGGGGGACAGTGACATTACTACAGTAATCAGCACTGTTACTGTACTAATAACACTGGCAGGGAAGGGGTTAACACCAGGGGCGATCAAAGGGTTAACTGTGTGCCTAGGGGATGCTTTCTAACTGTGTGGGGGTTGAATTCACTGGCTGAACACAGAGACCTGTGTTCCTAAATAGGAAGAACACAGGATCCCTATGTTCATCACTGACAGAACAGCGGTCTGCCTTGCTTACATTGGCAGACCGCCATTCTGTCTCCGAGGGGAGCGATCACGGGTGCCCGGGGGCATCGCATCCATCAGACCCGCTGATTTGCTCCCCCTCTAGCCAATCATCACGTGCGCGCCCCCACTAACTGCTACACAAAACGACATACATGTATGTCGTTTTGCGTAACAGAGCCGACCTGCCGCTGTATAACTACGGCGGCTGGTCGGCAAGTGGTTAACCACTAGAATCCTAGAGCCATTTTTTCATGCAAAACAGACCGTTTTTCTGTTTACATCCACTTTCTTGTCCGATCCATTTTTTTTATTGGAAGAAAAATAGGGCATTGATCCATTCAAAAAAATGGCGGTTGACGGAAGCAGATATAAACTGACATAAATGGATGATCATCCATTTACATCTGGTTTTCCATAGGGATGCATTGTATGTTTTTCATGTGTCAATAGATGAATAAAAAACATACAAACTGTCCGCATGTGTAAAAGGGGCCTTAAGCTTAATAGTTTAAAAGGTTCAGTAAAATGAAAAGCAATGCTCTAAGTACAGCAAACTTTAACAACCAACAGGATGTCTTCTTTCACTGACCTAATGGTAGTAAATTGAATTCCAATTGGTTGCTTAGGAGTTTCTGCTCTTTGCTCATCACCATTGTTCTTGCCATCTTCCCTCCCATAAAACTATAGTTTTTCTAGGTGGCTTTAGAATATATGAATAAGGGCAAGACAGCATTTGTAAACATAAAAATGGCTCACAATTACTTAAGATGAAAGCGAAGAGAAGTGCTTCACTTTAGATAGTGTAAGCATGTAGCCCTTTAGGCAGGTAAGGGACAATCGTGTTGCCAGGTCACGTTGGGACTTGTAGGTCCAATACAACTAGGGGGCCTCACTTTGACCAAAACTGCACTAAAACAGGTGTAAAGTCTGAACCACTGAGATAATGTAAACTAGAGCATCCTCTGTAATGGAAGAGAAGGCCCAGTACTGTCAAATAGAGAATTAGAAGTGGAGGAACAGGTTCTAAGGAGATGAAGGCTATGACTCTTAATATGTTGAAAAAGATAGAAAGGGCAAGCAAGAAGTCAAATTAATTTCAACCTCACCAAGAGAAAAGACAGGCAATGCAAAGGCAAGACAGGTAGGTATCCCAAAGTACAGAATGGAAGACAAAAAAAACTGGGAGTTGAATACATAGCAAAAAGTAGAAAAGTGTAGGCATTTCAAAGGGGGAGATTCTAGGTAGTCCAAAGATAAGATAGACAACCTAAAGGTAAAGACTACCAGGTAGCCCAAAAGTATGATAGACAACTCAGAGGGAAAGAATACTAGTTGGTCTACAGTTAAGATAGGCATTCCAAAGGGGAAGACTTTTAGGTAACCCAAAGCTAAGATATATAACCTAAAGAGAAAAACTACTAGGTAGCCCAAATATAAGACAGTCAACCCAAAGGGGAAGACTACTAGGTAACTTAAAGGTAAAATAGGCAACCCAAGGGGGAACTCTACTAAGCAGCCCAAAGTAAAGATAGGCAACCCAATGGAAAGGTAGGCCATTCTAAGTGGTGTCAGAGAGGTAACCCAAAGGTAAGATGTAGAGTAAAAATGGGGAGACAAATATGAATATGAACAAAGGCAACCTAAAGAAAAGATGGAGGCACAAAGTGTAGAGGAATAGGCTACCAACTAAAAAAATGGATGAGCAACTTAATAGACAAAACAGGCAAGACACATAAGAAACTCAAAAAGGAGGCGATGAGGCAAACCAAAGAGAAGACAAAAAAAAGCCAAAGAAATAACTTACTATATAGGGTCTTCTGGCTGTACACAGCTCCAAGAGTCTTCGCTCTATTTGCGTTCCACAATTGACGTCCTGAACTTTATGCCATCGGCTTTATGTTCGGCGTTCTCTCATTCTTTGTCTTCCACGCCCTTTTCTTCGCCAGCCCTCCCTGGTCGCTTGCGGCCTTCTATCTGTCTCTACAGAGTAGTAACCCTGAAAATTCTCCTTTTCTCTAAAAATTGCCCGCCTTGTCTTTGTCTATCAATGCTATCTCTTTCTCCTTCTCTCTGTCTCTCGCTCTCTCTCCCTCGTGTTCCTCTCTGTGCTTGATTGTTTCTTGTCCTTATGCTGTATAAAAGCAGCTTTTTATCTGACAGCTGCTGAGGGCGGCCAATAGGATTTGCCAAGCACCAGGGCAGCAGCCAATAGTGGGGAGGGAAGGGAGGGCTGGAATGAGAGAATGGATAGTGTAAAGCTTCTGATATAGAAACTGACAACACACGGTGATATTATAAATATGGATAAGCTGTGTGTGTTGGTGTCAGACCAGGATCACATCACTGACCTGCCTGGAAACAGGGGGAGTCTCATCCTTAACCCTTCCCTGCCTGGCTTAGACTGCACTGGGGAACAGTGACATCATTGGCTGCCAGCTGCAGACAGAGGAAGGGTGCAAGCTGTAGAGCTACGTGATCAGGACACAGTCTGCTTCATACTGCAGATGAAAACAACAATGCCTTTAAAGCCAGGATATAAAGGGGCTATATATTGTGCGACCATTCAGCATATATCTGGAATGAATAGTGTGGGCAGCCATGCAGGATGGTACAAATGTGCAAAATTGTGCAGCCATTAAATATTGTGTCCTTCATACAATATACTTACACATGCATAATTCTCTACAACCTTAAATAAAGCTTGTAGTGAATAGTGGGTGCAACCACGTATATATATATATATATACATACACACACACACATATACATACACACCGTGGAATCCTGCATGCAGCCATGCAATTTATATCTGTGCTTAGCCAAAATATTGTGCAATCTTGCTGTTCTTATCTGTGCCCTATAATGTGTGCAGCCATGCAGTGGATAACTCAGTCCTGTAAATGCGGTGTACAGCCATGCATTAAGTGTAGAGCAGTGTTTTTCGACCTCTTTTCAGTCAAGGCACCCTTTAAAAATGATGGACAATCTCGAGGCACCCTTTAAAAATTATAGACAGACAGTCTTGAGGAACCCCATTCTAAAAATTGTAAAAACGATTCTAATCGTTTTACATAATGCAGCAACATCCACACGTAAGACACCAAATATTGGAGGTGATTTATTCTTCCAAAGCAAATACACTTTTGCAAACTGGTACTGAATAGTATACCGATGTTTCTCCTCTCCCTCAGTTTTTCCCCACCACTCAGCTAATGTGACCCCCAACGCTGATGGAAAGAGGCAAGGGAGGGTCAAACAAGGATGATATGCAGGCAACTGACATCCTCCTTATCAACTGATAACGCCATTGTTTTGGTAACGCCATTGTTTGTTGGGGCGCTGGTAGCTAGAAGGTTGTAATGGTGTACAATGAAAACCTTTGGCTTTGCGTAACTAAAAGACAGGCTTGTATACAGTTTTTGGGCAATTTTTAGGCATTTTGCCAGGGCACCCCTAAAAAAACTTCAAGGCACCCTGGTTGAAAAAGGCTGGTGTGGAGTACCGGATACTGTCTGTCCTGTAAATGCTGTGTGCAGGCATGCAATAGGTATATGGAGTACTTGTATTGTGCATACTGTATGAAGTAATACAGTAAAACTATAAATTGTATGTTATTCTCTACAAAGAATAATGCATGTTTTTTATTTTATTCTATTTAAATTCAAATGAACTCTGCTGTATCATCAAAACATGAGGAATGTGACCATCTTGCCTTCATGTGACACAACCAGTCAGTGCCAGAACAAAGTCATCTAGAGCTCAGGGCAAACATTCCAAATTGCGCCCTCCCCCCCTCAAAATATGTATGAGCATTACGTGTCAGCAAAAATCCCCCCCCTCAAAAAAAAAACATAACAAAAAAAAAACCAAGCACGAAAAACAAATTTCTTCCCCTCCCAGTACAAATCCACCCCCTGCTGAAATCCCTCTTCCCAGCACACATCTTTGCCCCCGTCTCCCCAGCTCAAATCTTCTCTCTCCTCATATGCCCCCAGCACAAATCCCCCCCCCCCAAAAAAAAAAGATCCCCCTCCTAGCACAAATCCTTTGCCCCACCAGTGCCGTCTTAAGAGCATTAAAGGGCCCTGGGCAATTCAGAGCACTGGGGCCCTGCCTACACAATCACCAGCAAGAATAAAAATGCAAATTATCGATAAGGCTATATTTAATGGTACAGCAGTGCAATACAAATGACAGCTTCCAAGTTGGGCGGCTAGGTCCGGTGAACACACACATGGACGGGAGTCAGACTCACTGTCCTGTTTGCGCCTGTTCCCATGGAGGCAGACAGGCGTTCCTGCAGTTGTGGGCTCCCCCTCCACTGCTTAAGTGGCCTGACAGCAGCAAAGGGCCGAGTGGCACTTGCCAGCTGCTAAGTTCGGTGGCGGGATGCACACGGGAATCGGGACTAATGCTTGGCTGGGGCTGGATCGCTGGGCAAGCGGGGCCCCTGGGCAACTGCCCATTCAGTAAGAACCCCTCAAATTTCCCCTTCAAGCACAAATCCTTCCACCCCCACTCCAAATTCCCCCCCTTACAGCACAAACTCCCCTTCCCCCAATCCCCAACCTTAGCACATATTCTCCAACAAATAGCATAAATACCCTCCAATCATCCTTAATAGCACAAATGCACCCCCCCCCCCAAAAAAAAATAATAATAACAATTCCCCTCTACTACATTACTTTAAGACAAAATCCCCACTCCTAGCACAAATTTGCTTCCCCCACCCCCCCTTCCCAACATAAATCACCCCCAAATCACCAATCCTACCACACCTCTCTAAATTTGCCCTCCTAGAACAATTCTTACCCTCTGCCGCCCCTCAGATTCCCCTTACCAACACAAATCCAAATTTTAGGAGAGAAATTTCAGGAAAAAAGCTGAAATTGA
This sequence comes from Pelophylax lessonae, assembly GCF_965119305.1. Classification (NCBI taxonomy): domain Eukaryota; kingdom Metazoa; phylum Chordata; class Amphibia; order Anura; family Ranidae; genus Pelophylax; species Pelophylax lessonae. Next base: position 202,463,716 of record NC_138774.1, read on the forward strand.
AACTAAACAGCTTTGAACTCAGAACATTTTTTTTTAATCAAATGCAGTCTCACCAGTGCCCACGAATGCAGCCTCCTCATCAGCGCAGTGCCCACGAATGCAGCTTCCTCATCAGCGCAGAGCCCATGATAGCAGCCTCCTCATCAGCGCAGTGTCCATCATTATAGCCTCACCAGCGCAGTGCCCAAACATGCAGCCTCGCCAGCGCAGTACCCAAAATTGCAGCTTTGCCAGCGCAGTGCCAGTAATTGCAGCCTCGCCAGCGCATTGCCCATAATTGCAGCTTCGCCAGCGCAGTGGCAGTAATTGCAGCCTCCCCAGCGCAGTGCCAGTAATTGCAGCCTCGCCAGCGCAGTGCCAGTAATTGCAGCCTCGCCAGCGCAGTGCCCATAGTTGCAGCCTCACCAGTGCAGTGACAGTAATTGCAGCCTCGCCAGCGCAGTGACAGTAATTGCAGCCTCACCAGCGCAGTGACAGTAATTGCAGCCTCGCTAGTGCAGTGACAGTAAATGCAGCCTCGCCAGCGCAGTGCCCATAGTTGCAGCCTCACCAGCGCAGTGACAGTAATTGGTTACGACTAAGCGGACATTTCCGTGAAACGCGTTAACCGCTGTGCACTTTTTTTCCCCATGTCTCTGGCTATTGTGGATATGCTTCGTATGCTTTTATTGTCTTATTTTGGATATCAATAAAACTGGATTTTAATACTTCACATCTACAACCAGAAGTGCGGCTTTTTTCCTTCTCACATTACTATTGCCTGGATTGCGGATCCTTGCCAGCACCTGTGTTGGATGTTTGTGGGATTGCTTTCTCACCTGAGCGGTTCTCTCTCTCCCTGATCAGTGACAGTAATTGCAGCCTCGCCAGCGCAGTGACAGTAATTGCAGTCTCGCCAGCGCAGTAACAGTAATTGCAGCCTCGCTAGTGCAGTGACAGTAAATGCAGCCTCGCCAGCGCAGTGACAGTAATTGCAGCATCGCCAGCGCCATTGACACTATTAGGATCACTTTTTAAAAAAGTCCAGGAAGCAGCGCCGAGGTAGAAGGGGGTGGGCGGGGCAGAGGAGAAGGAAGGACGCACACGCTGTCATCGGAAGTCCCGGCGCCTATGATAGACGTCGGCATAGGGGGCGGGACTTCTGATGACAGCACGTCCTTCCTTCTCCTCGGCCCCGCCCGCCCCCTTCTACCTCTCGGCGCTGCTTTCTGGGCTTTTTTTTTCATATCGGCGTATAACACGCACTGCTGCTTCTTCCTCCATATTTAGGAGGAAAAAGTGCGTGTTATACGCTGATAAATACGATACTTTAAGAATTTCTATATCGTACTAGAACTTGACTGTCATGTATGTTTGGACGAGGGATAACTAGGAATTTTGTGGAAATCTGCAGATTCATTCTTATTATTCAAGTTGTAAAGTGCTGCGTAAACTGTTGGCACTATATAAATCCTGTATAATAATAATAATGTTATTTGATGGCTAAAGAGTACCTGTCACCAGAAAATATTGTACAACAAATATAGGGGAATAAAAAATAAGCTGAGAGTCAGTGGTGACTGCTCCCCTAATACATGCCCCGGCCCCTAATCTACATGCAGGGTGCCAGACACATGGATTTCAATGGGGTCCCAATGCCTGAGGCTCTAATTGGCTTCAAAAAAGGGTGGGCTCGGAGCGCAGGGCACTGTGCCCTGAGCCCACCCAGTTGTGTGACATTAGCAAATTAATATTCACTAATGTCTTCCTGATTCTCCTCCTGGCCAATCAGGAAGTGGGTCCTGAGACCCAATTGGCCAGGGAGGAGAAGCAATGGCCCCGAATCTTCCCTCAGCAAGCTGGAGCAAGGAGCAGCAGGTGGAGGGGCAAAGGGGCAGTAACATCCTCCTTAAGATTCCAGGAGCCCTACTCCAGATCCACCTCATCATCGGCCTCCTAAGGTAAGGCCACTGATCGCCGCCTTCCCGTCTGTCTTCCGCGGGGGGTGGCGGTAGTGCAAAGGAGGTGGCCAGGTTTGTTTGCCACCCCCCCATCCCCCAAAATATTGAGCACCAGCCGCCACTGCTTAAAGTATATGCCAATGCACAGTAAAAATCGGGTTCTTGTGTGCACCAGTAGCTACCTTCACCCAACAATTGCTTAGTATGCAAATAAAAAAAAGGCAAAACTTTTTGTTTTAGTTTTGGATGGAGTGGAGAGAAATTAGAAGATATGTAAGATTTTATTGCTGTCTGTGCCCCTGTTAAGGAAATTCACCCTTTCTATTTGTCCTTTTTACCACTATCATTGAAAGTGAAAGTAAACAAAAATCCCAAATTTTAGGTTGTCCCCAGAAAAGTAATAGAGGGGAAATTTTCCAAAAGAGACACTAATTCTGGCAAGAGATTCCCGTAATTAGCAGGGATTTCTTCTCACGTCCTGTTTTGGCTATGGCACAGGAAGTGGAGTTAAATCTCCCTTACTCTATTCGAAATAAAAAAAAAAGTTTTGCTTATAGTTCTACTTTAACCACTTGCCTACTGGGCACTTTTACCCCCTGGCTTCTCGGGCCAATTTACCCGTATGAAATTTTTATCATTTTTTTCACACAAATAAAGCTTTGGTGGTATTTAATCACCACTGGGGTTTTTATATTTTGCTAAACAAATGAAAAAAGACTGAAAATGTTGAAAAAAAAAAACAACAACATTTTTCAAAACTTTGCAAACAGGTAATTTTTCTCTTTCACTGATGTGAGGCTAATGAGGCTGCATTGATGAGCACTGATGAGGCTGCAATGATGGGCACTGATGGGCATTGATGAGGAGGCACTAATGAGGCTGCACTAATAGGTGGTACTGATAGATGGCTTGATAGGCACTGATAGATGGCACTGATAGGTGGCACTGAGGGACACTGAGGGACACTGATAAGTAGCAATGATGGGCAATGATAGGCGTTACTGATGGGTGACACTGCTGAGGAGGCACTGATGGACACTGATTGGCAGCACTGATGGGCAGCAATGGTGGGCACTGTTGGGACTGCACTGATAATCAGTGCCCTATCAGTACAGATGTCTCTTTCACTCAAGCCGGTTATTGGCCCTCCTCCCCCCATGCTGTCAGCTTGAGGAAAGGAATGCCGATAACCAGCTTGTGTTTACATAGTAATCAGCTGTGATTAAACACAGCTAACCATGTGGTAAAAGGCAGCTGTGATTGTTTTTTCCCTGATCTGTGATCAGCGGTGTCCTAAGGGGGCGCAGGGGACGCACGGGCAGCGCGATCACAGGAGGAAGTTTATAGACGACCTCCCAGCAATGTGAGCCCACGCTGTAGCCATCTTTCAGCTATAGCATGGGTGAAATGAGGTTAAACTTGAGTATGCCAGGATAAAGAGCTTCATAGAGTAAAACAATAATTGGGGACTTGGTACCTCCTGCTACAATGGCTAAATTTTGAAATCATCTGATTATTTGAAAAAAAACTGGAGGTAACCTGTGTTCTGATTTACATAAAGAGCTACTTTGTCCCTGTCGAGGCCATCAACAAAAAGAAAGAAGAGACGGTTTTAGGTTTTCTAGGCTCAAGAGTCTTCTGGATCCTCTCAACACCCCATATTCCCTACAAGTTCTCTTTAAAAAAAAAATGGACGGTAGCGTGCTCTACTGGGGGCGATGTGTTCCGATTTATATATAGAGGTTCTTTTCCACTGCACACACTACTAACCCGGAGAAAGGCAAAAGTGGTTTTATATATCCTGAGCTGTTAGAATCTTTTTACTCCTCTCAAAGCCCTTTACCTTGTTTTCCCTACAATTTTTTTTTTTTTTAGAAAAAATATGATGTTATTGTGCACTATTAAAGGCACTATTGATGCTATTGTGCACTATTAAATGCATCATGTGTTCTGTTCTATATAGAGCCATTTTTCTTCTGTATGGACCACCAACACAGAGTCTCTTTAGTGGCTGCCAGGGTGGTAATTCCAAGATTTTGGAAATCCTAGCGTATACCCTCTATAACCAAATGGATAATCAAACTGAATAACCTTTTGAGGTTAGAACTATGAGCGCAGTTACATAATCAACAGTCTCATTTCCAGGACATATGGCTACCCTGGATATCTTAGGACTAACCGTCATTTTGCAACTTTACCATCTTAGAATTCTTCCACCTGGCCTCAGAAACTCCATCTTTATACAGTATATAGCATAGGATACCTCGCTGATTGGTCCACTCTCCTTTTCTTTCTTTTTTTGAGTCTTTTTTCTATACTTAACCATGGTTTTTGGTATCCAATAGTTTAAATGCACATTTGCAACGTTGTTTTAATATTTTTATAGCAATGTATACCAAGAACAATAATCATGTCATTCGTTGTATATAAGGAAAAAAAATTAATAAATACAGCCTGCCTGTCATTAGGAAATTAAAATAATCTATAAGATTTTGAATACCTATCCCATGCAAGCTTGTGGTAAGCACTCATATATGCTCAAATGGGAGTGGGTCCTAGGTGAGGAACTCTTTAGAGGAGTGGCCGGTGGTCTGATCTCAGACAGCCAAGAGCTCTCTCTGTACTTTTTATAAAAAAAATCATATAAAATATTCTACTTTTGGTACCTGACACTGAATGTTCTCCACGCTATTTACTATACTAGCCCTGACCATTGTTGGAGATGCCATCGAGATAAAGGCACACAAGTACCATATTTGTTGGAGATGCCCGGGATTAATACCTTTTTAGTTCAAGGCTTGCTACAACGTCTCTTTGACGTATCCATCCCATTTACTCCAAATTTCCTTTCCTCTCCAAGACTTGCTAAACCCTATAAAAAGCTGCTATGCCATGTGCTTACAGCCGCAAAGTGCCTTACAGCACTTAACTGGAAAAAAAAAAAAAAGCTACTCCACCATCCTTGGCCGCCTTGTATGCTAGAATTAAAAATATAGAACTTATTGAAAAATTGACGACTAGGCTTTATGATAAAGTAGAGAGCCATAACCAAATATAGGAGTTGTGGCATTTTTAGAAAGGACCTACCCTGAATGGACCTACTTTTGACTTAGTTTAAATTCCAGTCTTTGGGTTATTGTTAAAGCTCTGAAATGTTGCACTCCTTCCTTTCTTTCCTCTGCATTCTCTAATCTAAGTTTCATTTTTATTTAATCACAGGATACCTTTTACTCCAGATGTTAAGATTTGCTCACTTGAGTTCCCTTTTGAACCCTAAATGCCTGCACACTTTCTATGTCGAGCTGGGACCACTTACTTTACATTGATAATGTCGGAGATTCCTGTCGGTGTTTTTCTTTATTTTTGAAATGTTCAAGCTCCTTATTTATTCTTCTTATTGTATTATAACTTACACTAATGTGTGCTTGGATTGTAACCTGTGAGCTGTGCATAAAGTGTTTGTACTTTTTTTTTCATGATCTTTACTAAAAAAAAAAAAAAAAAAAAAAGTTAATGATAAAAAAAAAAAAAAATTAAATTTAAAAAAATTCTAACAAATAAATTTTTTCTTTTTCCTAGAAAAGCTAAAATGTGTTGATTCCACCAATTTCACTCTAACATTTTTTTGGAATCTTTAAATCATTTTCAAACCCTCATTTCATCTTTTTCCAGCATTACAGGAGCGAAGACTTCTTTTTTGAGCAGCTTAGGTCATAATAACAGACTGTTTGTATGTTGTCATTACTTCGCACAGCCTTCTGGGAAATTCCTCCACTCTACAAATCAATAAAAAATGATTATTGTATGGAATTGCTGATAAATTGCTTTGCTGAAGCACACATTCCCCCTCCATATTGATCCAAAACATGATCTAATGCGAGACTTAGAAGTCTTCCCTCCGTGAGTCGGTGACATGATGGGAATCATGCCTCGTGGCCTCAGGTGACTCCATCTTAGCCATCTCAGTGTCTGATTTTCAGGAACGATGCCCTCTGGGATTTCTCTGCTGAGACCAATCAAAAAAACACATGCAGATGCTGTAGCCATGGAATCCTGAGCTTGCCTCTATTACGATTTGAGAATCTGAATTTCACGCGTATGCGAGCAGTACTCTAAGCGTGCCACAGAAAACATGTCCTTTAAAGGGATTGTAACCTAAAAATTGCTATTCTTCTAAAATAAAAATATTTAAAGCTGAAATTCGGGCAGATATGAAAAGTACATTTTTATAAACAACTACTACTAATGATAGCTGTAATAGTAATAATAGGATTTTTTTGCACTCACCATAAATACTGGCATTTGTAGGAGTACGCTGCGTCTGCTTTAAGAGCATTGGTCTCCAAACTGTTGCCGTTTATTTGCCTGCCACGGATACCAACAATGGGTCACTATTTCTCCCACTGACACCAATGATGGGGCACTATTCCTCCCACTGATACTAACAATTGGGCACTATTTCTCGTGTCATTGTTTACTCCAATCGACACCAGTGCATTTTCTATTCACACTGGCCACAGTCCGGCCCTTTCCAAGTCTGAAGGGCAGTAAACTGGCCCTTTATTTAGAAAGTTGGAGACCTCTGAGCATTATAGCGCCACCTGCAGGAGGTGAAGATCTGCATCAGAATCTGTGTCCTCCAATAAACTAAAGAGAAAATAGGACTCTTTGTACTCACTGTAGAATCAATTTCTCTGTGTTCTGCTTCACAGCTTCTGCTTTAGATCACCACCTACTATGCCAGGGTTTCTCAACCAGGGTTATATGGAACCCTAAGGTTCCTCCAGAGGTTACTAGGGTCTCCTTGAATAATAAGCAATTTCTTCCTCTCAGATAAGTTCCCACTGACAAAAATGCTCTTTTTAGTCATATATAAGGGGGTAATTCTTCCCAATGACCACAAGTGTAAGGAGCATTCTTTCCACTGACAATCATAAGCAGTCTTCCAGGGCAGCATCCTCTGAAACAGTAAACACAATAGTCCACCATTATAATAATGTCAGTCATACCTTCTGCCTCAGTAATATCAAAGCACCAAAGGAACCTGCAGTAAGCTTGTGAATCCGCAAATTCCCTATTTATCGTAGGGTGGGAACGAGTGCTGCCCTGGAAGACTTCTTAGAAAAAAAAGAGTTACCAGGTACCCAACTCCATTTTCTCCAGTCATCTTCCAGGGCAGCATCTGAGAGGATGTACTTACTAGTAAGCAATACTTACTAGGGAGGGGATAAGGTCTGGAGCACCTTGCAACCAGATGTCTGGTCCTGACTGGACAGCTGGTCGATGCAGTAATGCCTGAAAAGGTACTGAAGCTTGACCATGTCGCTGCCCTACAGATCTGCTCCAGTGTTGCCCGGCTCTTTCTGTGCTTGACAATGCCCAAGCTCTGGTCGAGTGGGCCATGACCCCACTCCACGGGGCAAGGCTTAGAGCTTGGTAGGCTGTCTGACTAGCAAACTTTATCCATCTGGCTATCATACTTTGAGGTCAGCTTTCCTTTGTTGACTCCTGCATGGAGAATAAATAGTGTGGTCGTATTTCGCCAAACTTTAGTTCTCTCAAGGTAAGTTATCAGGATCTTTCTTACATCTAGCTTGTTGTGAGTGCCTCTTTTCCTGCTATCCATTAAAACTGGGGTGTCATTGAGATTGCACTGACAAACACAGGTTGCAAACACATTGCATTTACCTGCATTGGATTGCATGGTACAAAACAACCATACATTTATGTTGCAGTGAAATTCCAAAATTGATGCATGCATGACTTTGGTGTGATCTGAGCCTATTCAAAATGAATGGGCCCAAATCGCACCACCTTGAAGCACATGTGAATTAAACAGGAACGTGGGGTGGTTCCTGTGTTATTCATAGGCGGATCATATTGTGAACTATGGATTAATCAGTCCAGCCTGGCTCTGGCCACCATGTCTATCAAGGCTGCCAGTGCTAGGCTGGACTGTCAGTAACACAACAGCAATGGAAAACCCAGCTCAGCCTCAGTCAATGGCATTAACCACTTGAAGACCAGGCCTATTCTGACGATTCTCTCTTACATGTAAAAAACTGTATTTTTTTGCTAGACCCCCAAACATTATATATTTTTAGCAGAGACCATAGAGAATAAAATGGTGGTTGTTGCAATTTTTTAAGTCACAGGGGATTTGCGCAGCGGTTTTCTAAACACATTTTGTTTGCAAAAAATACACGTCAATAAATTTTACTGTGGAAAACACTATAGCCCAATTTTTTAAAAAAATATAAAAGATGATGTTGTGCTGAGCAAACAGATACCTAACATGTCATGCTTTAAAATTGTGCAAACTCGTGGAATGGCAACAAACTATACTACCTAAAAAATCTCCATAGGCGATGCTTTAAAAATATGACAGGTTACCAGTTTAGAGTTACAAAGGAGATCTAGAGCTAGAATCATTGCTCTTTCTATAATGTTTGAGGCGATACCTCATATGTGTGGTGCGAACACTGTTATGTGTGCATGACCTACGTATGTGTTCGCTTCATTGATTCCCGTGTCCTAGACCATAGAGATGATCAGTGACATTCTGGTCCCTGATCACCTCTATGCATCAACTGCCAGATCAGATGCCAGGCTCTCTGGAGGGACAGAAGAGCCCAGGAAAAGCACTGGAGAGCAGCGGAGGGGATGATACCTCCTGACACTTGTAAAAGCAATCAAGCAGCTAATTAGCCACTAGGATCGCTTTTACAGTGTAGGGCATTGCGGAACAAAACTATACTGGGATTATGGCGGACAGCTGCAGCCATGGCCCCAGTATAACTGCTTGAACACAATGACATACATGTACATGACATCAAGTGGTTAAGGCCTTGTTCGCATCTAGCAATTTGAGATCGCTGACAGAATCGCTGTGATTCTGCCTGCGATTCCAAATCACACTGTAATGCTGGCATACTGGCAAAATGCAGCACGTGTGTTTTTGTGCAAATTATTTCTAATGGCACCTTAAATGTGGTGCAGTTTTACAATTGTAATGTGATTTATCCCACGGCAAGCAGCTTGTCACTGAAAAAGGAGCAGAAACTTCTTTTGAGCGACAATCACAGCAAAACCACACTGCCACTTGCCATGCTGCCTGCCACCAAATGCAGCTTGTCACTTGCCACATTGCCTGCTACCAGATGCAGCTTGTCACTTGCCACATTGCCTGCCGCCAGATGCAGCTTGTCACTTGCCACGTTGCCTGCCGGCAGATGCAGCTTGCCACCTTTCCTGCCACCAGATGCAGCTTGTCACTTGTCACGTCGCCTGCTATCGGATGCAGCTTGTCACTTGTCACGTCGCCTGCTATCGGATGCAGCTTGTCACTTGCCACATTGCCTGCCACCAGATGCAGCTTGTCACTTGCCATGTAGCCTGCCACCGGATGCAGCTGGTCACTTGCCACATTTCCTGTCACCAGACGCAGCTTGTCACTTGCCATGTTGCCTGCCACCAGATGCAGCTTGTCACTTGCCACGTCGCCTGCCACCGGATACAGCCTGTCACAAAAATGCAAACACATGATGTCCCTGTCAGTGGCGAGTGTAGTGCTGCAGCAAGGGTTAATAGATCATTGGACACATGCCAATCTCATGCTGTTCATGTTGTCAGGCTTGGACTAGCTGACACAGCTCTTTACCACCAGGCACCATTGGAAACAGCAGGAGCAGTGCACATAGTGCCGCTCACCCGCCAGGCAGCATTGAACACAGTAGGAGCGTCTCCTGACGCCCGTAATCCCGCCAGACAGCATTGAACACAGCAGGAGTGGAGTGGTGGGTGGGACAATGGGCGTTACTCCAGCGGTGATCAGTGCTGCTTGGTGGGATGGAAAGCATTGAGATGGGTGGGACCACGGGCGTCGGGTGTTGCTCCTGCTGTGTTCAAAGCTGCCTGGTGGTAAAGAACTGTGTCAGACAATCTGAGCCTGACAGCCCCACGGTGATCAGCGTGAGCTCTTCGTGTGCCAGCCCAATGATCTATTAACCCTTGCTGCACTACACATGCTACACTTTGCCACTGACAGGGATATGATGCAGGATGTTCCTTGTGTCTGGATGGAAGTGAAAAAATGCCTGGCTGTCCATTTTCATGCTGCCCTAGCGGGGGTAGGGCTACACCAGCATGTTGATGCTTCTGGATAAGCCAAGGAGGTGACACCACTGTTTTGTTAATAAAAAAAGTGGTGTCACCCTTCTGGTTGTGCTATCTGTCAGAGGTATATGAATCACAAAAGTGGCTGGGCAGAATTATGAATTCTTTGCCTGATTAAACGGCTCACGTGTATTCAGTATTTGTGTGCCTGGAGTTTAATTATAATCTATTTTACAAGCAAAAATGTATCCTAAAAGGCAGGGTTGTTGGAATTACCAAATGCAACTAGTAATCACGTTTACTTAACTTATTTGCAACAAGTAAAAGATGAATTAGCCGTGCACTACCTGACATGATGACCAACTTTAGTGTTGGTGCCTGTACAGCCATTCCATTGTATTGGTGGCTGTACATGAATGGCTCCCGAGGCACCTGAAAGGGATTTTATGCCTCAGCACACAGGAGCCACCAAATGTCTATGTGCATAAGGCCTAATACTGTAAATGGCATGCAAATCCTATAAGCAGTAATCGGGGTTTTGTCTGAAGAATGTTCCTTTATAAATGAAAGGAAACATAGTGAGAATGTACATTTTGATGATGGTCATCTGGCTGTCATGGTGATCCAGTGGTTTCGATACATTCTTACTGACTCTCTTGCCATATGTATACATATTAGGAGTTCTGACTTTCTCGATCTGGATGTTTGTTCAAGGTCAATGTCTCAAAGAGACCTTGTCAGGTAAAAAAAAAGATGTATAAAGTTGCCCTGTAGGAGGAGAGCCATTATACTTATCTCTCTGGAAGCCTTGTCTCCAATCTTCCTCCTGCTCTGGCACTGCGGTCTCTGTAGAGACTCTTTGGCTTTCTACACTTTCAGGTGTGTCAGATACCTGTGTCCCCCACCATGCACCATTCTCCGTCCCCTCTCTACAGGACCCAGAAGTCACACAGGGGGTGGAGGATGGAACCATGGTGTATGGTTGGGGACACCTTCGAATTCCAAAGAAGCTGACATAGGCTGCAGTGCTGGAACGGAGGAGGTAGGACAGGAGCTGCGTTAGGCCTTGTTCACACCTAAGCGTTTTTCAGCTCGTAAAACACTCATCTCTGAAGTCTCAAAACGCCCCACAAGCAAAATTCCTTTCATTTCAATGGTCACTGTTCACATTTGAGCATTTTGTCGCCTGAAGCAAATGCCCAAAGCTCAAAAAGTACATGAGCTTCATTTTTGGCAGATTACAAGCGTTTTTGTTAGATGTCAATATCTGCCTCCAAACACCTGCAAAAAACGCCTGAAAATTATATGCTCAGCTGTGAATGAAGCCTTAGAGATGAGTTTAAAAGCTCTTGGAAGGAACCTAATTTGGATTTTTTTTTACTCTGACAGGTTTGCAGCTATTAACAAATAGTCAATTTTCAGAAGGAGGTCAGCAACAGCATTCCCTATTTTCCCCAGTACCAATTTCCTCTAAATATGCACCTGAAAATAAGTGCTTACAGAGCATAGCCTGACATCAATTTATCCAGGTATTTCTGTAGTACACCAGACTACCCCACTCCCTACTGCCAGTAATCAGGGGATTTAAAAAAAAGTAATTAGTTACAGTTACAAATTACTTCTCCCAAAAAGTAATTGAGTTAGTGACTCAGTTACCACATTGAAAAAGTAATTAGTTACTCAGCAAAGTAACTGACTTTTTTTACTATTCTATAATGCAATTACGTTCTATAAGATCTTTAATAGTGGTGGTGGCGGTGTGGCACACTGTGGTGGTCTGAGTCCTGAGTCCTCCTGACTGTATGAGTAACTGTATTTTGTTTTGTTTTTGGTACCTGCTGCCTGGAGTGGCTGGCTGGTGGTGGTGTGGCACACGGGTAGTGGTGGTGTGGCACACTGGTGGTGGTGGTGGCGGTGTGGCACACTAGTGGTGTGGCACACTAGTGGTGGCGGTGTGGCACACTGATGGTGGGGGTGGCGGTGTGGCCCACTGGTGGTGGCGGTGTGGCACACTGGTGGTGGTGGTGACAGTGTGGCACACTGGTGGTGTGGCACACTGGTGGTGGTGGCGGTGTGGGGGTCTGAGTCCTAACTGAGTCCTCCTGACTTGACTGTGACTGAGTTTTGTTTGTTTTTTGGTACCTGTTGCTGTTGTGCTGCTGCAGTGCTGCCTGGCTGGCTGGTGGTGATGTGTGGCCTGCCCAGGCACACTGGGGTCCGTCTGGCTCCGTCCTCCTTCTCCTCCAGGCCTGTGGTGCTGCCTCTCTCTTCTGACTGGCTGCCTGTCGAGTCTGTGGCGGACTGGCGGTGGTGGACTGCCTCTGCCTGCAGTGCCGCCTATATATTACTTTTTATATATATATATATATATATATATATATATATATATATATATATATAATGCATTAATGGAATGCGGCCGCCCTCTGCTCTGTCCTCCTGTACTCCGCTCTGGATTTCGCACTGCATCTTTCTCTCGTCGACTGAGGCCAGTGCCACGGACAGCGCCGGCCTCGGTCATAGAGGAGAGGAGGAATTACACTACTGCCATCTAGTGGCGGTAGATGTAATTGCGGTAACGCCGCCCAAGTAGTGGCAACGGCGTTGCCGTGTGGGGAAGAGTAATCAGTTAGATTACTCATTATCCTCTAAACTAACTGCGTTAAGTAACGCCGTTTACACTACCATCACTGATAATGAGCCACATGACACCAGGAACGAAAAATGGCTAATTGGGCCCAATTTGGACATTTTAACTAGGGGTGTACTCACTTTTGTTGCCAGCGGTTTAAACATTAATGGCTGTGTGTTGAGTTATTTTGAGGGGACAGCAAATTTACACTGTTATACAAGCTGTATACTCACTACTTTACATGTAGCAAAGTGTCATTTCTTCAGTGTTGTCACATGAAAAGATATTATAAAATATTTACAAAAATGTACTCACTTTTGTGAGATACTGTACTTGGGAATCACTGTTTAAAAAGCCCACTTTTTCTACTCCCCCCTTTTTTCATGTTGTAAACTTTGTATTAGTATAAAAATAATAAAATATAGAATTAGTGCTCAAGCACATGGCCCATTAGAGACATACGTCACCCAGATCATTGCATTTTTGTGGCAGGTACAGCCATGTGTTTCTGAACAGCCGTGGACAGGAAAGCAGCACAAACCAATGACAGGCTGACACTGTCCATGGCTGTCTGCATGTAATCTTACATGGAGCGATTACCTGTGGTTAGGGACAGATGTGCATGCCTGGAAATTCCACATTCAGGGTCGCATATCCAACCAACTGCAAGTAATCGCTCCATGGCCAAATTACATGAAAACAGCTTCAGACAGTGTCTGATCAGAATCACCCATGTGCCACAAAATTGTGCTGATCTGGGCAGTCAGCAGCCATAATCAGCCATGTGCATGAGCCTTAAAGCATACCTGTAGGGACTTGTAGCTTCTGTTTTATAGCCATAAAACCCAGGACACTGCAAATTCTGACCACAGCTTAGATTGCTAATCCTCCTGCACCTCCCAACATCTACACCACCCAACTGTATTTTATATAGTTACTGTATATTGATCCAGCTTGGTCAATGTACCTATGTATATACCACACCTGGCTGAAGCTCATGGAATTGTGCTTGTTAGTGAACAAACATGCTGTGAGTCATGCGAAATGCATCTACCATCCATTTGCCGTACCTTGCATCCTTGTTCAATAAAGCCTTTCATCGCGAGCCATCGTTTAGTGTGCGGCCATTTCTCTTGTATCCTGTTTGCGGTGGCGATCCAAGGTCCTGCACCCATGGCTGGCTGTGAAGTTCCAACTGCCTGAGCGGTGTACATCTCTTTCTATGTGTACTGGGAGTGAAAGACATGTACTTAATGGTTTGGATATATGGGAGAGTAATATTTATCAAAAATATCTCTCAAGAAATATGAAGATTTAATCCCACTTTACACTGTGTGACCTATAGCCTGTTGCCATGAAGTCTGACACTCCTAAAAAATCAAAGCAATGCTTAAATGTGTTTTGAGATGATGTGTATTGTATTTCAGGAGCGAGGATGGCCGTCTGCTAGTTAATTGGCTCAGACTGTTTGAATTATTGTCATCTGTTAGTTGCTGAGTGGAAATAGTATACTGTTTGTGTTGGTTGCTCTTTAAATATGTTAATTATATTTCTGTATGCAATTTCATCTGCATATGATAATGTAATCAGGCAACCCCTGACCTGATGGGGTAATTTGATCAGGAGGGGGATGTGCTCATGTATGTATAAATTGAGTGTTATACTAATCAATAAAGCAGAAGATTCCAGTACAAGCTAAGTTGTCGGCTAGCTTTGTATGGGGCGGCTGGGAAAATCTGATATCTATGTTCATGATGACTGGGAGTAAGCCGTATACTGACGGAAGTCCACAAGAACAGTGTGGGTTGCGGTTCCGTTACACTAGGCCTCCAACCTGGACTTCCAGACACATGGTTCTTTCTCAGGCAGCAGGCCTCAGAGGATCTGAAAAGGTGGTAGCCTGAAGTGTGGTACCCTCTCCCTCGACTGAAGTGTGGTAGCCTCTCCCTTGATTTCACAGAATGCCAGGTTGGCTTGAAGGTCATTTATCTGCGAAGACTGTAAGTACTTTTTGTCCCTCATCTGGAGTCTGCCAAGTTCATGTGTGTTCTGTGTCCTACCCTTCACTTCAAGGAATGTTGAGCGAGAGTCAATAAACTCAATTTTTTGCATCCAATAGTGACTGGCGCCTATTTGTTTGGATAGTTTCACTACTGCTGATAAGTGGACCCTAAGATGGAATGCTAGCCCACACTGTTTCTAAGGTACCTCACATGTTTTGGAGGTCAGGGGGGTGCTACGGGTGCAGTTTTTCTAAGATGTAAAGATGTTATTTTCAGTATCTTAAAAAGGAACTTCACTCCCCTGTTCTTTTTTCCAGTGCCCGCTTACCTGCTTTGCTGGGTTAGGTTCAATAAATAGTTACTGTACATAGCCAATGAATCCAGCAGCACCCTGTAGAGATCTGCTGCCCCACTGCTTTTGCTCAGTTCCAAGCCACAATCATGCTCACTGATGTCATCAGGGGGCTGGCTGTGAGTATCAGGAAGAGACAGCCCCTGGGCAGTGACACATACACATGTTTGAGGTTAGGTTCACTTATGTGTGAGTTGGAAATGCATGCATAATTGCAAGCATTCCCAGCCCGCAGGAAAACACGCTGCTCTTTAGCAGATGAGAGGTGCCATTATTTCTTGATTAATTCTAATTGGCACCCCCATGCACTGGAAACCGCCTGTGTATTCACAGGCGGCACCATGTGGTTCTATGGGCCATATTTAAAAAAAAAAAAAAAAAAAAAGCATCATGGACTTCTTTCCCCATGTTTCTTATGTGTTTATAAGTAGGGATGATCAAACTTTTCAAAAGTTCGGTTCGACCAGAACTTCCAGAAAGTTCGGCCTGGATTTCAGAACCCCATTGAAATCAATGGGACCCGAACTTCGGAAATTTAAAAAACCCATTTTGAAGCCCTAAAACCCAATAAATGCCCCTAAAAAGTGCCTAGGGTTCTGGGTCATACCCCAGAGACTATTAATCACACAAAAAAAAGTTCTTAAAAATTGTCATTTTTGATAGAGAGCCTATTATTGAAAAAATTATTGAAAAAAAATTAGATTTCTTTGGATTTAGTGTCTGGGGGGTCTAAAAAGTGTACCTGTGAAGTTTCAGCTCTGTAGCATGTCCAGAACAAGAAGAAAAAAAATATCGTTTCTCTTAGGTCACTTATAGAACAGGGATATGGCTCCGCTATTTTCACACCTTGCCGATTTTATAGCAAGCGTTTTTATGGGCATTTTTTGGGGGTTATTGGAGGCAGGCATAACATCAGAACTTCTGTGTAGGGGTATATATACACACACACTTATATGTATATATACACATACACATATATAGGTGTGAAAGTAGCAGAACACTATGCTTGCGCTAATGAAATAATTAACACCCATATGGCTTCTCTCCTTTCACACCTATATATGTGTAAAAAAATGCCCAAAAAAACGCCTGCAATAACACACCTGGGCATTTTTTTTGGCACAGGCGTTTTTTTTGGCATTTTTTGTGGGTCTTTGGAGGCAGGCAAAACATCTGAACTTCTGTATAGGGGTATATATACACACACACACGTATATGTATTATACACATACACACATATAGGTGTGATAGAAGCGGAGCCATATGCCTGTTAATTATTTAATTAGCGCAAGCATAGTGTTCTGCTACTTTCACACCTATATATGTGTATGTGTATACATACAGTTCAGATGTTTTGCCTGCCTCCAAAGACCCCCAAAAAATGCCCAAAAAACGCCTGAGCCAAAAAAAAAAACGCCCAGGTGTGTTATTGCAGGCGTTTTTTTTGGGCATTTTTTTGGGGTCTTTGGAGTCAGGCATGACATCTGAACTTGTGTATAGGGGTATATATACACACACATGTATGTATATATACACCTACACATATATAGGTGTGAAAATAGCAGAACAGTATGCTTGCGCTAATGAAATAATTAACAGGCATATGGCTCCGCTCCTATCACACCTATATGTGTGTATGTGTATAATACATATAAGTGTGTGTGTATAGATACCCCTATACAGAAGTTCAGATGTTTTGCCTGCCTCCAAAGACCCCAATAAAATGCCCAAAAAAACGCCTGCGGCAAAAAAAAAAAACCGCCCAGGTGTGTCATTGCAGGCGTTTTTTTTGGGCATTTTTTTGGGGTCTTTGGAGGTAGGCAAAACATCTGAACTTCTGTATAGGGGTATATATATGCACACACTTATATGTATTATGCACATACACACATATACAGTGGGTACGGAAAGTATTCAGACCCCCTTAAATTTTTCACTCTTTGTTATATTGCAGCCATTTGCTAAAATCATTTAGGTTCATTCTTCTTCCTCATGAATGTACACATAGCACCCCATACTGACAGAAAAACACAGAATTGTTGACATTGTTGCAGATTTATTAAAAAAGAAAAACTGAAATATCACATGGTCCTAAGTATTTAGACCCTTTGCTGTGACACTCATAAACTCATAAAATCTTTAACTCAGGTGCTTTCCATTTCTTCTGGTCATCCTTGAGATGGTTCTACACCTTCATTTGAGTCCAACTGTGTTTGATTATACTGATTGGACTTGATTAGGAAAGCCACACACCTGTCTATATAAAGCCCCGTACACACACGCAGATCGTCGTCATACAAATGTTCGTCTTTTCTCCCCGGGATGTCGGTGTCTGTTGAAAAGTGCAAACACAGCACAAGGACAGCACAAGAATTTTGTCCGCAGACTTCAGCTGACTGCAGAAGTGATGTCATGTAATGGTTAACTTTCCCTGTGTTTTTTATTTTCTGAGCATGCCCAGTCTTGCAAATCTGCGGTCTGTCGGCTGATTTCTGTACTGACAGGCGAACAATCGTCCGTTCTGGTGTCTGCAGACAAAAATTTTCATGTTTGCAAGAAAGACTCTTGTCCGCAGATTGTGTGCAGACATCTGTCGGAGGCACCATACTAACACGCATACAATCGGCAGATCTTTCGTCCGCCGACGTTTGTATGACGACGATCTGCGTGTGTGTACGGGCCTTAAGACCTTCCAGATCACAATGCATGTCAGAGCAAATGAGAATCATGAGGTCAAAGGAACTGCCTGAAGAGCTCAGAGACAGAATTGTGGCAAGGCACAGATCTGGCCAAGGTTACAAAAAGATTTCTGCTGCACTTAAGGTTCCTAAGAGCACAGTGGCCTCCATAATCCTCAAATGGAAGACGTTTGGGACGACCAGAACCCTTCCTAGAGCTGGCCGTCCGGCCAAACTGAGCTATCGGGGGAGAAGAGCCTTGGTGAGCAAAGAAGAACCCAAAGATCACTGTGGCTGAGCTCCAGAGATGCAGTCAGGAGATGGGAGAAAGTTATAGAAAGTCAACCATCACTGCAGCCCTCCACCAGTCGGGGCTTTATGGCAGAGTGGCCCGACGGAAGCCTCTCCTCAGTGTAAGACACATGAAAGCCCGCATGGAGTTTGCTAAAAAACACCTGAAGGACTCCAAGATGGTGAGAAATAAGATTCTCTGGTCTGATGAGACCAAAATAGAACTTTTTGGCCTTAATTCTAAGCGGTATGTATGGAGAAAACCAGGCACTGCTCATCACCTGTCCAATACAGTCCCAACAGTGAAGCATGGTGGTGACAGCATCATGCTGTGGGGGTGTTTTTCAGCTGCAGGGACAGGACGACTGGTTGCAATCGAGGGAAAGATGAATGCGGCCAAGTACAGGGATATCCTGGACAAAAACCTTCTCCAGAGTGCTCTGGACCTCAGACTGGGCCAAAGGTTAACCTTCCAACAAGACAATGACCCTAAGCACACAGCTAAAATAACGAAGGAGTGGCTTCACAACAACTCTGTGACTGTTCTTGAATGGCCCAGCCAGAGCCCTGACTTAAACCCAATTGAGCATCTCTGGAGAGACCTAAAAATGGCTGTCCACCAACGTTTACCATCCAACCTGACAGAACTGGAGAGGATCTGCAAGGAGGAATGGCAGAGGATCCCCAAATCCAGGTGTGAAAGACTTGTTGCATCTTTCCCAAAAAGACTTCTGGCTGTATTAGATCAAAAGGGGGCTTCTACTAAATACCGAGCAAAGGGTCTGAATACTTAGGACCATGTGATATTTCAGTATTTCTTTTTTAATAAATCTGCAACAATGTCAACAATTCTGTGTTTTTCTGTCAGTATGGGGTGCTATGTGTACATTCATGAGGAAGAAGAATGAACCTAAATGATTTTAGCAAATGGCTGCAATATAACAAAGAGTGAAAAATTTAAGGGGGTCTCAATACTTTCCGTACCCACTGTAGGTGTGATAGGAGCGGAGCCATATGCCTGTTAATTATTTCATTAGCACAAGCATAGTGTTCTGCTATTTTCACACCTATATATGTGTAGGTGTATATATACATACATGTGTGTATATATATACCCCTATACACAAGTTCAAATGTTATGCCCGACTCCAAACATGTCCTCAAAAAAGCCCTATAAACGCCTGCAGCAAAAAGCAGGCTGACCGGCGAGAAGCCATATCGCTGTTCTATAAGTCACCTAAGATAAACGATCTTTTCTCTATAGCGGTCACCCTGAAATGGAAGGGTTTGGTCACCCTGCCATAGCAGTCAGTGTCAGTTCACCCTACACTACACTACGGTCACCCTGGCACTTAACACTTTCCCTACAGAAACTAGATTTTTGAAGCTAACTATAGTGGAAAATAGCACCCTAACTACACTAGATATCCCTTTCCTCACACTAATAATTGCTAAATGACACATTTGAAGCAGAAGTAACAGAACTGCTTCCACTCTCTTTCACGTCCCTGTATTAAAATGGTAGAGATGTTATCCTCAACTTGACACCTATGTCAAGCAAGCGGTACCGCAAATCACTACTGAAACACTTGCTGAATGTGGCTAGGGCGTGTATACCCGGCATGTGGAAACAACAAACGCCACCCCCTATTTCCCATTGGTTTACCAGAGTGAATGATATACGGCACATGGAACAGCTTACAGCGACTCTAAGGGACAAGATGGAGGAACACAAGACACGTTGGATTCACTGGGACCTTTTTCACTTGTCCGACGATTATTTATCCTACTCTTAACCGGCTTGTTGTACCTGCGGGTGGGACGGAGCAATCCCCCACTTTTTGGTTTCTTTTTTTTTGTCTACCTTTCCTTCCCTCCTCCTTCTCTCCCTCTTTTCCTTCTTTCCTCTCTCTTCTATCTCTTCCCCTTTTCCCCTGCCTTAGGGCATTCTGTTTGCCCTTCCCACTCTAGTAAATTATAAAATGTCATTAGGTGTGCTCTGGACAAAAGGTGGGGGGTTGGTCCCGGGGTCCTCCTTGCTTCGGGTGGAGTTTGGGTGGGCCCCCTTGCCGGCCATGTGATAGATGCCGGCAGGGATTTCTGTCCCCCCCCCACTCGGGTGGGTGGCCCTGGACCGCCCTCCACACGAACTATTGGTTACGACAATACTACATATGAATGCATAAAATTGGTCGAAAAGACGACATATGAACCCAGGTTACATTTTCTGTTACTGCTTCGTGATAGTAGGTTTTACACAAGGTGGTTCCCTGTACTACGTAGACTGCATTTCTTTTACTATCAGCGCTTGTTTGTAGTGTTGTTGTTCTTACTTTTTCATGGCATACCTCTAAATAAAGAATTTAAAAAAAAAATAAAAAACGGTAGAGATTTGGCGGGGCTATCTTATATACTGGGGGGCGTATTCACTAATGATTGGCCTCTGGACCCCCTAGTCACTCCAATCACATTCCTAGCATTCTCCTGCCCCCTCAATTGGCTTTTACTAATGGTTCTGGTCCAATCACGGGCTTTTAAAGCCCATTTTCTGTCCCATTGCATTTTGGTCGGTTCTGGTTGCCGAATTCCGAACTTTTTCAGCAAAAAGTTCTAAATTCGGCCGAACCTCGAACACCCAATGTTCGGGTCGAACCGATGGTCAACCCGAACCGTTCGATCATCCCTATTTATTAGCCCATTCAAATGAATGGGCTGCTGTACCTGTGACATTCACGCACAAACCACACACATAAGTGTGAACCTGGGATAAATGCTCATCTGAAGCCTCCTGGGATGTGTGATGTGAGTATCCAAGGAGGCTTGGGGGCTACATCGTTCTCACCTACGATTTTCTTTTTTTTGCAAAAGGAAGGGAGGAGGATTCCTATTAGGGAAAACTAGGTGTGGGGAGTGAAGCTTCCCTTTAGATGTATGTGAAATGTATATTAAAGCAGTTTAAACCCCAAAGAAAAAAAAACAGTTTCTTTAAAGCCTGAATAATATCCATGTTCTAAAATACCTGGTTGATCCTTAAACAAAAAGGATTGCAGCAAGGAGGATACAAGCAATGGGGGTATGTGACTTAACAACCACTTTATGTTTTTACTATCAAGTATATCTGAAGTGAAACCTTTTTTTTCTTTGGAATGCTTTGAACTTCCATTAAGCGTTTTTTTTTTTGTCCTTGCCCCACACCTTCATTAAATGTATTATATTGGGAATTAGTGTGATAGACCAACACAAAGTAGAAAAATAATTGTGAACTAGAAGGAAAACGATAAATGGTTTTCAACATTTTTTACAAATAAATATGTGAAAAGTGTGGCGTACATTTGTATTCAGCCCTTGGTTTTACAAAGAGTCAATACTTTGTAAAACCACCTTTCGCTGCAATTACAGCTGCAAGTCTTTTTGGGGATGTCTCTACCAGCTTTGCACATCTAGAGAATGATATTTTTCCCATTCTTCTTTGCAAAATAGCTCAAGCTGTCAGACTGGATGCCAAGCGTCTGTGAACAGAAATTTTCTAAGTCTTGCTACAGATTATCAATTGAATTTAGGTCTGGACTTTGACTGGGCCATTCTAACACAGGGATATGCTTTGATCTAAACCATTCCATTGTAGCTCTGGCTGTATGTTTTAGGTCGTTGTCCTACTGGAAGGTAAACCTCCACCCCAGCCTCAGGTCTTTTGCAGTCCCTAACAGGTTTTCTTCTAAGATTGCCCTGTATTTGGCTCATTCATCATCCCATCAACTTTGTCAAGCTTCCCTGACCCTGCTGAAAAAACATCCCTACAAAATTATGCTGCCACCACCATGTTTCACAGTGGGGATGGTGTGTTCATGTGCAGTGTTAGTTTTATGCCACACATAGCATTTTGCTTTTAGGACAAAAAGTTATATTGTGGTCTTATCTGACCAGAGCATCTTCTTCCACATGTTTTCAGTGTCCCCCACATGGCTTCTCGCAAACTGCAAACGGAACTTCTTATAGCTTTCTTTCAACAATGGCTTTCCACTCTTCCACAAAGGCCAGATTTGAGGAGTGTACGACTAATAGTTGTCCTGTTAACAGATTCTCCCACCTGAGCTATGGATCTCTGCACCTCCCCCAGAGTTATTGGGTTTGGCTCAGTTTCATTGGGCAACTATGTGGCAAATGAGGAGAAAAGATTAGAGGAACTGAATGTATTCTCTCTTGAGAAGAGGAGATTAAGGGGGTATGATCAACATGTGTAAATACATAAGGGGTCCATATAGTGTACTTGGTGTTGAGTTGTTCACTTTGAGGTCAACACAGAGGACGAGGGGGCACTCTTTACGTCTAGAGGAAAACAGATTTAGTCTCCAAATACGGAAAGGTTTCTTCACCGTAAGAGCTGTGAAAATTTGGGATAGACTCCCTCCAGAGGTGGTTCTGGCCAGCTCACTAGATTGCTTTAAAAAAGGCCTGGATTTTTTCCTAGGTGTACTTAATATAAGTGGATACTAATATTTGTAGGTAAAGTTGATCCAGGGAATATCTGATTGCCTCTTGGGGGGAACAGGAAGGAATTTTTTTCCCCTGCTGTAGCAAATTGGATCATGCTTTGCTGGGCTTTTTTCACCTTCCTCTGTATCAGCTGCGGGTATAGGATTGTGTATATGGGATTGTATGGTTAGGTTTTCATTGTTGTTTTTTTTTCTCGTTGAGCCAGATGGTCTTTTGTTAAACCTGACTAAATATGTAACTATGTAACAACTTTATCACTGACCTGTGTGTTCCTTGGTCTTCATGATGCGGTTTGTTCACTAAGAATCTCTAACAAACCTCTAAGGGATTCACAGAACAGCTGTATTTATACTGAGATGAAATTACACACAGATGGACTCTACTCACTGTAACAGAACCTTACCTTTGACAGAGAATATTTGTGCTTACCTGGTTCATGTGTGTGAAGGATTTCCCAGCAACCATTCGGTTATTTACACTCCCTGCTATCATATCTCTCTTTGCACTGTGAGCCCCAGGAAGTGACTTCTTATATGGACATTCCATGAAGTCAAGGTATGGCCAGCCTAAAGACGGAATGTCTGCTGATTAACCATGCACTTTTGTCTACATTATGTTGATTTGGGCTGAGGCAGCTTTTGTTAAGTGTGGTAATGACCTTACCACCTTATCTATTTATCTGGGTGGATGTCGGCCATTGTTTAAGTAGTGTCTGATATACTCCCCATGTGTATAAAAGCCTGTATTCTTGTTTCAATAAAGCTTTTTTTCCTGACCCTTAAAAACGTAGCCGCGTCTCGTTCTTGGAGGGGGATTTTACTGCATTATTACCCGGTCTTTCAACAGCTGAACCTGACTCTTCTCTTGGATCTTATGGTTGGGATTATACTACTCCATTACTACACAGGGACTTGCCGGGAAAAAAGACGTCTCCAATGGCTGATACCCTCTCACCACCTGGGTAGCTGTTACACTCACTAATTAGGTGACTTTTGAAGGCAATTGGTAACACTAGATTTTAGGGGTATCAGAGTAAAGAGGGCTGAATACTAATGCACGCCACACTTTTGAGATATTTATTTGTAAAAAATGTTAAAAATCGTTTATTTTCCTTTCACTTTACAATTATGTGCCACATTGTGTTTGTCTATCACATAAAATCCCAATAAAATACATTTACGTTTTTGGTTGTAACATGACAAAATGTGGAAAATGTCAAGGAGTATGAATACTTTTTCAAGGCACTGTAAATATTGAATCAATTGTTTAGGTTTGTCCTCATATTGCACAGTTTTGGTAAAGCTACAGAAGATTTTACAATGTATAGCCCACTTTAGACTGTTATCACCACAAAAAGTGTCCAGATTGAAAGATTTCCTTTCACTTTCTATACACCACCAGGACAAGTAGAGGAGAAGAAAACAGTTTTGGCTGGAAATATACTGTAAGATAATTGTGCAGTACATAACATACACGCACAATGCCAGCACATTATATTTTTACATTAAAATTTTCAGGCCCCATCCCATGTGCATGTGATATTTTCATCAAGTAAATCTTTTGAATTTATGGAATCATTTTTTGCACTAAACACTGTAATAAAGTGTAGCACCCTCCTAGATAGATGCTAGGTAAAAGCATCTATTGCTCCTTCTGCTTATTAAAGGAGACTGATCTGTTAGGTTGCCTGTTACATGTTTCCAGGTGTGATTCACTGGGTCTGAGGGAGTATCCAATGAGGGAGCTTGTTGGACAGTGGAGGAAATCCAGCCAGTGACACACTGGAGCTGCTGACAGAGAGGGAAAAACAGTGTCAATGAGTACCAGGGGACTTGCCAAAGGGTCTGCCTAGGAAGGGGGACCACTCCAGTGAAGTCAGTGGATCAAGGGGGTCAGCTCACACAGAGTGTTACAGTAAAGGGGTGCCGTGAAGAAACCTGAAGAATAGGGACAAAGGGGGTACCAAGTAGGGCCCTAAAGTGTGATCTACAGTATAGTACAGCTCATCTAATTCTTCTTCACTGTGTCAAGGTGAAGCAGTGGCCTTGTCGCACTCAGCTATTTTCAGTAGTCCCAGCAATTGTGCATAGTATATTCAGTTGGAGTATCCCACTCATCCTGTGGCAGTACCTGGAAAGATCCTAAAATGGCAGATAAATAGCCTTTTTGTTAGGCCTGCCAGAGACCCCTACCGCTCCTCCAGTTTCCTGACCAGTAGACTTCTTATCCCGGTATCAGGTGGAGGAGTGGATAGGGTCCTGCAGCCGAAATATCGGGACCACAAATGAAAGTGCAACCAGCAAACTTAGGGAACAACAAATAAAAAAAAGACTCACGGTTTGGAGTAGGTCGGGAGCCAGACCCCAAGGGAGCGAAGTCCAAAAGAGTAGTCAGGAACAAGCAAAGTTCGTTAGCCAGAGCTGATACAGTCCAAAAGGGGTAATCCGAAGAGAGGTCAAGAGTGAGCCGAGATTAATAGCCAGAGCCGGTACAGTCCAAAAACTGAATTTTTGTAAAATCTTACCTGTAAAATTCCTTTCTCTGAGTCCTCCGACAGTCGCCGCCTTCTCTAAGTCATCACTATTGGGTATTGACTTCCGCTCCGTAGGAGTAGCTAGGCATAAGACTTAGTCAAAAAGAACAAAGGCATTTGCATATACACACCCATGGGGGCTGTCCCACTAGGTCAATACCCCCCTGCAGTGACCACTCCCAACTCAGTTTGGTAGCATAGCAGTAGGAATTAAGACAACAACCCGAAAAGAGGGGCGGGGGCAGCGACTGTCGGAGGAATTTTACAGGTAAGATTTTACAAAAATTCAGTTTTCTCTTACGTCTTCCGACAGTTGCCACCTCCTCTAAGTCATCACTATTGGGATGTCCCAAAGCAGTGTATACATGAGGGGTGGGAGACGCAACCGTAGAAAAGGCAACGCAGTACCCACATCAGAGAAAGGAATCTTACACGCACCGTAAGAGAACCTTCTGGGCAACAGAAAACAAAGCTCAACAGGAGCAACAGCCCGGGAAAGCAAACACCAACAGCCAGGGACCCATAACAAAAACAAGAGTCCCTCATGGCACTGCCGCACTGAGAACCTTGCGGCCAAAGGAGGCATCAGCTGATGACAGAACATCTACCTTGTAGAATTTGGAAAAAGTGTGCACGGACGACCAAGTCACAGCCTTGCACACCTGGGCCACCGAAGCCCGATGCCAATAGGCCCAGGACGCACTCAAAGATCTGGTAGAGTGCGCTTTAACAGGGAAGGGTGGAACTCGTTCCTTCAAAGCATAAGCCTGCTCAATGGACTGTCTGATCCATTTGGCAATAGTCGCTGCGGACAGCAGCCATGCCCTTCCGAGGTCCCTCAGGAAGGACAAAGAGGAAATCCGTCTTCCGGAAAGATTCCGTAGACGACAGGTAAACCCTAATCGCCCTGACAACATCCAAGGAATGCAGAGCAACCTCCTTAGGATGCTTAGGCTTCGTAAAAAGCGAAGGCAAGACAATGTCCTCATTAATGTGGAACTCAGAGACCACCTTAGGAAGAAAGGAGGGATGCGGACGCAAGACCACCTTATCCTTGTGAATCACCAAGTACGGAGAACGGCAAGATAACGCTGCCAGTTCTGACACCCTGCGAGCCAAAGTGATCGCCACCAAAAAGGCAACCTTCTTAGACAGCAGAGGCAACAAAATATCCCGGATACGTTCAAAGGGAGCACGCTGTAACACGGACAGAACCAAGTTCAAGTCCCATGGAGGTAAGGGCTCCTTCCTGGGAGGAGCCAGATGTCGCACACCTTGAATGAAGGTGCGAACCAGAGAATGAGACGCCAAAGGGCGTTGGAAAAGAATAGCCAGTGCAGACACCTGGCCCTTTATCGTGGCCAGCGCCAAGCGCTGGTCCACCCCAGACTGGAGGAAGGCCAACACTCTCGACACCGAGTACGAGCGAGGGGAGAACCCCCTGGACTCACACCAGGCAAAATAAGCCTTCCAGGTACGGTAATAGATTTTACAAGAGGACGTTTTCCTAGCCTTGACAAGGGTAGGGATGACCTCAGGGGAGAGACACCTGTCCCTCAGGACTTGGGTCTCAACAGCCAGGCCATTAAAGCCAGTGACTGTAAAGCAGGATGGAAGATCGCACCCTGAGACAGGAGATCTTCCCGCAGAGGCAGCCGCCACGGAGGCGCCACTGCCAGGTGAACAATGTCAGCGTACCAGGACCGGCGTGGCCAGTCCGGCGCCACCAGAATCACCAGGTGCGGTTCCGAGGCTAACCTGCGGAGAAACCTGGATAGCAACTGAATCGGAGGAAAGACATACATCAGACGATACTGATGCCAAGGGGCCACCAACGCATCCGAGGCTTCCGCCAGAGGATCGCGCGTTCTTGCCACAAACCTTTCCACCTTTTGGTTTAGCCGAGACGCGAACAGATCCACGTCCGGGGATCCCCACTTCGCACACAGCATTTGGAAGACCTCCGGGTGCAGGGACCATTCCCCCTGGTCCAGGGTCTGGCGGCTCAGATAGTCGGCCTGCCAATTCTCCACACCCGGAATGTGAACTGCTGAGATTGCCGGGATGTGAGTCTCGGCCCAAGACAGAATCTCGGTCACCTCCCGGGCCGCCCGGGCACTCCTGGTGCCCCCTTGGTGGTTGATGTAAGCCACCGCGGTCGCATTGTCCGTCTGTACCCAAACAGGACAGCCCCGAAGTCGGTCCGACCACTGGAAGAGACAGAGTTTTATCGCTCGCAATTCCAGCACATTTATCGGGAGGGAGGATTCCTCCTCCGACCAAGTGCCCTGGGCAGACAGGTTGCCCAGGACTCCACCCCAGCCCAACAGGCTGGCATCCGTGGTAATCACCGTCCACAACAACGGACGGAAAGACTTGCCTTCTGACACAGTCGGGGACTGAAGCCACCACAGAAGAGCCAATCTG
Organism: Pelophylax lessonae; assembly: GCF_965119305.1. Classification (NCBI taxonomy): domain Eukaryota; kingdom Metazoa; phylum Chordata; class Amphibia; order Anura; family Ranidae; genus Pelophylax; species Pelophylax lessonae. The sequence continues at coordinate 202,491,181 of NC_138774.1, forward strand.
GTCTGATGACTCAATGAGACGCTCAGATCCAGGGACTGAGGTAGTCGGTCCCACCTGGCCAGGATCTCCGCCTGGAGAGCCCGCGTGTGAAACTGAGCAAAGGGAATCGCCTCGAAGCCCGACACCATCAACCCCAGGCCCCGCATACAGGTCTTAAGTGACGAGAACGGATTGTCCCTGAGGGACCTGATCTCGTCCCGTAAAGTCCGGAGCTTGTCCTCCGGCAAAAACACCTTTGCCTGAGCAGAGTCCAGAATCATTCCCAGATAGGGAAGATGAACCGATGGAGACAACGTCGATTTCTGAACGTTGATGGTCCATCCGAACTCCTGTAGCGTCTGCGCCGTGGTGGACAGATCGCGCAGTAGGTCCTGGCTGACACTCGATCTCAGAAGAAGATCATTCAGGTACCCCAAGACCGCAATGCCCTGTGCCCTTAACAGGCCCAGAATCAGTGCCAGTACTTTGGTAAACACCATTGGAGCCGAAGCGAGACCGAAAGGTAACGCCACAAACTGATAAGGGTCCTCCGCGATAGCAAAACGAAGGTACCGCTGATGACCCTCGAAAATGGGCATGTGCAGGTACGCATCTTTTAGATGTATCGAGGCCAGGAATTCCCCTGGACTCAGGGAGGCCACCACCGAGCAGAGAGACTCCATACGGAACTTCCGAACACGCACGAAGCGGTTCAGCGCTTTCAGGTCCAGAATAGGACGTACCTTGCCCTCCTTCCTGGGCACAGTGAACAGATTTGAATAAAATCCCCGAAACCTGTCCCGATGAGGCACCGGGACAATCACCCCCTGGGCAAGGAGGTCCTGCACTGCTTGATGCAGGTCCTGCAGACGCCCTGGAGGCAAATGAAGATTTGAGGGAAAAAATCTGTCCGCCGGCCAGGAAAGGAATTTGATCTTGTACCCTGATCGAATGATTTCCTGAACCCACCTGTCCGAAATCCAGAGCAGCCAAGGCTGGAGGAAACCGAGCAAACGTCCCCCCACCCCTGAAACGGGTGAGGGCGTCCCTTCAGGCAGAGGCGGATTGACCCGCCGAGCCGGCATTGCCTGACTTCTGCTTGCCCGCCCAGGGCTTCTTCTGGCTACCCTGGCCCTTGAAGGGTTTGCCCTTGGATTGGTTCTGAAAGGCACGAAAGGACCCCTGAGTGGATCGAGGCGCAGAACCCCGCTTGCCACGAAAGGACTTGTTCTTCGGGTTATGTGGCAGCATGGTGCTCTTGCCCCCTGTGACGCCTTTCACCAGGGTATCCAATGCCTCGCTAAAAAGGCGAGAACCAGCATAGGGAAATTCAGTAACTGTTTTCCGCGAGGACTGGTCAGCTGACCAGCTCTTCAGCCAGATCAGTCGCCGGCTGAGTACCGAGACACTGGACAGGCGTGCTACTAAAGGGGCCTCATTTAAGGCCGCATCACACAAATACATGATTCCTTGGTGAATTTGATCCACCATATCCAGCCGGGCAGGCGAAACAGCATCAGACACGAGGTTGCTCCTAAGCACCTTAGTCCAATCTGCCACCGCCTGAGCCACAAAAACGGACGCGAAAACGGGTCTAAGCAACGAGCCCGCCACCGTATAGGAATGGCGGGCTAGAGACTACAACCGCCGGTCCGTGGGATCCCGAAAAACCGGGGTATCCTCAGAAGGAACCAAGTACGGCCACAGTGTGATCCACCTGCGGAGGCACCATCGCGATTCTGTAGCCGGTGCAAAGGGATAAAGCAATTTGAACTGACTAGGTACCAGGAATGGACGTTTTAAAGTGTGCCACATCTCATTAACAGTGTAATGAAACTCAGCGGGGCAGGGAAAAACCTGCGCCGACTTGCGGGTTCTGTGTGTCCCAAATGAGGACACAATGCCCGGAGGAGTGGGCTCATCCTCCAAATGTAGTGTTTCCTTAACATAAACTATCAATTCATTCATGGTCGCACGCTCTTCGGGCGACCCCGGGGAGGAAGTATCAACCCCCTCCACCTCCGCCTCCCCCTCAGACCCCAGCGGGTCTAAGGATGAGCGAGACCCTGAAAAGGGCACGCTCGCCGCAGCAGCCATATCACCATCCGAATCAGAAGAGAGACACAATCTGGGCCTCTTCTGAGCAGCACGTTCAGCCATCAGCATTTCCATATTGGACACCAAGGTCGCCACTACAGCGGCCAAATCAGGTCTCAGAGGGGCCACAGGAGAACTGGGGTCCCCCACCAGAGCTGAGGGGAATTTGCTGTCCTGAGAATCCATTGCCCAAGATGAAACAACAGTGCAATAAGTTTTGTACTGCCCCTTTAAGACCGCTGTGGAGTGCGCAGCCCACCGCTACAGATACAGTGACAAAGACCCCCAAACAGGAGAAGAAAAAACTAAGCCAGAAATGACAATACAGAAGGTAATGAGAGAGATAGCCTGCAGAGCCCACAGAGTGTTACCACCGATGTCGCTGCTTCAGAGGAAAAGGAAGTGCTGTCAGAGGAGGCTGAACTATAAGCTGCATGACTCAGGGAAAATGGCTGCCCCATAGGACTGAATGGGAGGCTCCGGCAAAATGGCCGCTGAACATGCGGTCGGAACGATCGTTCTGCCACCGCAAAATGGCGTCGGAAGGCACCAAAACAGCATGTAGTATTTTCCATAGTGAAGCCAAAACATGCTTGCCCATATCTAAAATGGCGGACCGCGCGGTTTTACCCCGCAGCGGCCGCCACACACACACAGTCTGCACCCCCACAACACCGAAGTGACACAGGGAAGGGGACCCCCAAAAACACACAGCACCGCATGTACAAGCGATCCCCGCAGGGACCGCATAGGGAGTCACACAGGCACAGACATGGGGACACACAGCAACACAGGACTGCCACCCCAGACAGAGGCTCCACACAGAAGTACTTACCTGTACCAGATGGCGTGGGGAGCCTCTCAGAATGGAAAGCCGCTGTCCTCAGCTGACAGGGAGTGCAGTAAGCCAGGGACCTTACACTGCAGTATCGCAGATGTGTCCAGTGAGGTAGCCACCTCACGGCTGCATCCCTGCAGCGAGCAGGGATGGGTCGTTCATAATGCCAGGACGAACCATGGCTGAAAGCTCGATGGCGAGCTGGGGGTCCATCTGACCCTCTGCCCTGGAGAACCAGGGCTGTCAGTCCGAATCCCAGCACCGCATGAATCCATCTTCATCCGAAGAATCGACAAAACTAAAGCTGACAAAATAAACAGCTAGTAAAGCAAGAAAAAACTGACATTTTTATAAGAAAATCAAATTAAAAAAGATTAGAGAGTCTGAGACTGTAGCCCCAGCACAGGGAAGCCTAACTACTCCTGACGCTAGGCAGAAAGAAACTGAGTTGGTAGTGGTCACTGCAGGGGGGTATTGACCTAGTGGGACAGCCCCCATGGGTGTGTATATGCAAATGCCTTTGTTCTTTTTGACTAAGTCTTATGCCTAGCTACTCCTAAGGCGGGAGTCCATACCCAATAGTGATGACTTAGAGGAGGCGGCGACTGTCGGAGGAGGTAAGGGAAAGGGGTAATCCAAAGAGGTCCAGGTAAGCCAAGGTCAGCAACGAGAGCAAAACATACACAGCAGACAACAGGAAGAAAAACCTATACTCAGGCACTAGCAGGAAGTAGAAGAGGGTATATATAGGTCAGGGGATGATTGGGGGAGGTATCTAGAAGAGAGGGAATTTTTGATACCCAGATGCTTGCAAACAGCTTTCCAAAAAGACAAAATAAATTGGGGGCCACGGTCGCTAACGATATCGACGGGAACTCAGTGTAAATGAATGACGTTGTCTATAAACGATAAGGCCAAGCTAGGGGGCGAAGGTAAGGCTGGAAAAAGGATGATATGTGCCAGTTTAGAAAATCTGTCTCCTACTACCCAGATGACAGTATTTCCTTTGGAGACAGGCAAATCTACAATAAAACACTAAATGTGGCGCTAAACCCTGAAAAATGCAAAATTTTTATTCCCACTAAAATAGGCCACTTACATTTCATCATCCTCTCACGATGTTTTTCTCCTTCCTTCCTTCCTTCCGGTCCGGTTGGTTCCGGATCGTGGAGCGCATATCCAACTTCCGGCTATTGCGCACTTCTGATGGGCTGTCTCTCCTCTGTCGCTTTAAAAGGCATCAGCGTACCTCGCAGCTACACCCCTTGGTTAGCAGGGACTCGTGCTGCTAAAAGGTTCCTTTGCAGTACGGTGTCCAGTTGAACGATGATACGTTCCGGAGGGACAATATGATCAGAAGAACTTAGACGAATCTCGCAAGGGAACTGCCGAGACAGAGCATCAGCTTTAATGTTCTTGGTACCTGGGATGTATGTCACAACAAAGTTGAATCAAGTGAAGAACAGTGCCCAGCGGGCTTGCCTGGGATTCAATCTTTGAGCTTTCTCAAGGTACGTCAAGTTCTTATGATTACTGTTGAGCGAACACGGACTGTATTATTCGTGTTCGTACTGAATAATTGGATTTTTGTTACCCGAACACGGACCCAAAAACTTTACTGTATGTTCGGGTTTAAAATCCGTGTTCGGTCATTTTATTTCCGTGTTTGTATGTATTGGCGCGCTTTTAATGGCGGGCTTTCAACAGCCAATCAACAAGCGTTTAACTGGTGTGCCTTAAGCCATCCCAGCCATGCCTACGAATGTATTAGTAGCTGTGATTGGCCATCTGAAGCATGTGACCAAGTCTTTATAAGTTCGAGACCGAGCGCCGCTGCGTCATTCTGCTGTAGTACAGGGACAGAGCACACATCATACGTGCTGGCTGCTGATTAGGGACAGACAGTCATAAATTATATTGTGTCCGAAAAGAATTCAGAAACAGGGACAGGTCGGAGTGCTGCAGGCAGGGCAAGTTGTTAGGGCATTTTAGGGCATGGCTGGAGATAGGCAGGGTCAGTGTTCTACAATCGATTTTGCTGTGTGGGGGGTTTGCAGTGCTGGCAGTGACCGATCTTATCGATCATTTTAGGGCGAGACTGGAGAATAGGCAGGGTCAGTGGTCCACATCGATTTTGCTGTGTGTGGGGTGGTGTGAACACAATCTTTTTGCCCGCTGAGGAGGAGGGAGAAAATTTTTTTTTTATCATTCAGTTGTGTGCAGCGTTTTTTCTTCAGTGCTGCTGACTGTGATAATATACTGCTGTGTTCACATGTGCTATTATTGAGTGATTTCAAAATTTATACACTTTTTTCTATTCCACTATTCAATATACACCCTTTTGGGTTAAAAAAAATTAAATTCTGGCATAGTCTGTACTAATCTATTTAAAAATTACAAACTTAAAATCGGAATTTTCTTTTTTTTCCCCTCCATAGCCTGCAGCAGAGCTGACTGATATAAGACACTGCTGTTCACATGTGCTATTGAAAAATCACCAATTTTATATCATATTTTCTATTCCGCTATTCAATCTACACCTTTGGGGTAAAAAGAATTAAATTGCGGGATAGTCTGTATCGGTACGTGTGAGATACACCTTTCCAATTTTTGGGGCGCATCTCATACTGCCGAGGATTGCAGGGTGCTTCAGTGTGCCTCCTGCCTGTTCCGAACTCCTCCTACTCCTCATCCTGCCTTTGGGGGTACAAAAAATAGTAATTTGGGCCTAGTCTGCGTCTGTACGTGTGAGATACATACACCTTTTGATATCATATTTTCTATTCCGCTATTCAATCTACAGCTTTGGGGTAAAAATAATTAAATTGCGGGATAGTCTGTATCGGTACGTGTGAGATACACCTTTCCAATTTTTGGGGCGCATCTCATACCGCCGAGGATTGCAGGGTGCTTCAGTCTGCCTCCTGCCTGTTCCGAACTCCTCCTACTCCTCATCCTGCCTTTGGGGGTACAAAAAATAGTAATTTGGGCCTAGTCTGGGTCTGTACGTGTGAGATACATACACCTTTTGATATCATATTTTCTATTCCGCTATTCAATCTACACCTTTGGGGTAAAAACAATTAAATTGCGGGATAGTCTGTATCGGTACGTGTGAGATACACCTTTCCAATTTTTGGGGCGCATCTCATACCGCCGAGGATTGCAGGGTGCTTCGGTGTGCCTCCTGTTCGGACCTCCTCCTACTCCTCATCCTGCCTTTGGGGGTACAAAAAATAGTAATCGGGGCCTAGTCTGGGTCTGTACGTGTGAGATACATACACCTTTTGATATCATATTTTCTATTCCGCTATTCAATCTACATCCTTGGGGTAAAAACAATTAAATTGCGGGATAGTCTGTATCGGTACGTGTGAGATACACCTTTCCAATTTTTGGGGCGCATCTCATACCGCCGAGGATTGCAGGGTGCTTCATTTTGCCTCCTGTTCGGACCTCCTCCTACTCCTCATCCTCATCCTGCCTTTAGGGTACAAAAAATTGTAATCGGGGCCTAGTCTGTGTTTGTACGTGTGAGATACACTGTTTTGTAAAATTTTTCCTATTCCGCTATTCAATATACACCCTGTTTGAGTGTAAAAAATTAAATTACGGCATAGTCTGTATCGGTATATGTGAGATACACCTTTTTAAATTTGTTTGGCGCATCTCCTTCCACCGCCGAGGATTGCAGGGCGCTTCAGTTTGCCTCCTGTTCCGAACTCCTCCTACTCCTCTTCCTCTTCCTGCCTTTAGGGTACAAAAAATTGTAATCGGGGCCTAGTCTGTGTTTGTACGTGTGAGATACACCGTATTATAAAATTTTTCCTATTCCGCTATTCAATATACACCCTTTTGGAGTGTAAAAAATTTAATTACGGCATAGTCTGTATCGGTACGTGTGAGATACACCTTTTAAATTTGTTTGGCGCATCTCCTTCCACCGCCAAGGATTGCAGGGCGCTTCAGTTTGCCTCCTGTTCCGAACTCCTCCTACTCCTCTTCCTCATCCTCCCTTTAGGGTACAAAAAATTTTAATCGGGCCTAGTCTGTGTTTGTACGTGTGAGATACACCGTTTTTTTTCCTTTTTTCTATTCCGCTATTCAATATACACCCTTTTGGGGTAAAAAAAATTAAATTGCGGCATAGTTTGCATATTTGACTGTGAGATACACCCGTGCGATACTGTTGTTGTTTTGTTACGCTATTCAATAAACACCTTTCTAGGGCAAGATCATAAATTACAGAAATATGAGGAGACCGTCAAATAGGGGCCGTGGCGCTGCTGGTAGAGCTCCTGTTGCAAAGAGAGGACGTGGTCGATCTGTGCCAGCTACACGCACAAGTGAAACACCTTCCTCAAGTGTGAGTAGGCGACAGAACCTGCCGCAGTATTTGGTAGGGCATCATGCGCCTCTAGAAGTGATGAGGCCAGAAGAAGTAGAGGCGATAGTAGATTGGGTTGCTGACAGTGCCTCCAGTTCCTTCACATTGTCTCCCACCCAGTCTACTGCAGAAAGGTCAGAGTTGGCACCTGCAGCCAATGTCCAACCGTCTTTCACCTCACCCCCTTGCAAATCAGGCAAGCAGTCTGAGCCCCAAGTCATGCAGCAGTCTCTTCTTCTTTTTGATGACTCTGTCAGCAGGGTTTCCCAGGGCCATCCATCTAGCCCTGCCCCAGAAGTGGAAGAGATTGAGTGCAGCGATGCCCAACCACTTATTTCTCAAGATGAGTACATGGAAGGACCATCGCAGCACGTCTCAGATGATGACGAAACGCAGGTGCCAACTGCTGCGGCATTCAGAATTGTGGAGACCGACAAGGAGGGCAGGGGTGAAGACTGGGTGGAAGATGATGTGGAGGACGATGAGGTCCTCGACCCCACATGGAATGAAGGTCATGCAGGTGACCTGAGTTGTTTGGAGGAAGAGGCGGTGGTCACAAAGAGCCACCAGCACAACAGAAGAGGGAGCAGGGTGCAGAAGCGGAGCGGCCGTGCCCTAGACACTACGCCTACTACTGCCCAACGCAGCAAGGGAACGAGCGCACCAAAGCGAGCTCAAAGGAGTTCTCTAGTGTGGAAGTTCTTCAGAAAATGTGCTGATGACAGGACACGAGTGGTTTGCACCCTGTGCAATCAGAGCCTGAAGCGAGGCATAAACTTTCTAAACCTGAGCACAACCTGCATGATCAGGCATCTAAGTGCAAAGCTCGAGCTGCAGTGGAGTAGACACCTTCAAAACCAAGAAAGGTCTCTGGCTCCTCCTGCTTCCTCTTCTGCTGCAGTCTCGGCCTCTCCATCCACATCTGTAGTGATACCGGCACCTGCCACCCCGCAAACAGACGATCTGTCAGCAACACCACCACCTTGGTCACCAACCATCTCCACAATGTCCCATGGAAGCGTTCAGCTTTCCATCTCCCAAACACTTCAGAGGAAGAGGAAGTACCCCCCTACCCACCCGCGATCCCTGGCCCTGAATGCCAGCATTTCAAAATTCTTGGCCTTTGAAATGCTGTCATTCCGTCTGGTGGAGACGCACAGTTTTAAAAGCCTTATGTCGGTGGCTGTCCCACAGTACGTCGTGCCCAGCCACCACTACTTTTCCAGGCAAGCCATCCCTTCCCTGCACAACCAAGTGGGGGAAAAAATCAGGTGTGCACTGCGCAACGCCATCTGTGCCAAGGTCCACCTAACTACCGATACGTGGACCAGTAAGCACGGTCAGGGGCGTTATATCTCCCTAACGGCACACTGGGTAAATGCAGTGGCGGATGGGCCTGAGGCGGATAGCAATTTGGCGCACGTCCTTCCACCACCGAGGATTGCAGGGCGCTTCAGTTTGCCTCCTGTTCCTAACTCCTCCTACTCCACTTCCTCATCCTCTACCGCCTCCTCATCCGGTCAGCGTAACACCTTCACCACCAACTTCAGCACAGCCAGGGGTAAACGACAGCAGGCAGTTTTAAAACTTGCCTGTTTGGGGGAAAAACCACACACCGCGCAGGAGTTGTGGAGAAGCATGGAACAGCAGACAAATGAGTGGTTGCTGCCAGCGAGCCTCAAGCCCGGCCTGGTGGTGTGCGATAATGGGCGAAATCTCATAGCAGCTCTGGGCCTAGCCGGTTTGACGCACATCCTTTGCCTGGCACATGTGCTGAATTTGGTGGTGCAGAGGTTCCTTAAAAATTACCCCGATATGTCAGAGCCGTCTGTGCGCACTTTCGGCGTTCTCACCCTGCTGCTGCTCGCCTGTCAGCGCTGCAGCGTAACTTCGGCCTTCCCGCTCACCGCCTCATATGTGACGTGCCCACAAGGTGGAACTCCACCTTTGCACATGCTGGAAAGACTGTGCGAACAGCAGCAGACCATAGTGGAGTTCCAGCTACAGCACGCACGCGTGAGTCGTTCTGCGGAACAGCACCACTTCACCACCAATAACTGGGCCTCCATGCGAGACCTGTGTGCCTTGTTGCGCTGTTTTGAGTACTCCACCAACATGGCCAGTGCCGATGACGCCGTTGTCAGCTTAACTATCCCACTTCTATGCCTCCTTCAAAAAACGATTCGGGCGATGATGGAAGAGGATGTGGCACAGGATGAGGAGGAGGAGGATGAAGAGGTAACATTTCCAAGGCTTTCAGGGCAGTCATTCGCAAGGGGCTCCGAGGGTGGGTTCCTGCACACACAAACGCCAGGGACACAATTGTCCAGCAGGGGCACAGTTCTGGAGGATGAGGAGATGGAGGAGGAGATGGAACCATGTTCACAGCAGGGTGGCACCCAGGCCAGCTCATGGCCATCACTGGTGCGTGGCTGGGGGGATACAGAGGACACAGACGATACACCTCCCACAGAGGACAGCCTTTCGTTGCCTCTGGGCAGCCTGGCACACATGAGCAATTATATGCTGCAGTGTCTCCACAACGACCGACGAGTTGCCCACATTCTAACTTGTGCTGATTACTGGGTGGCCACACTGCTGGATCCCCGTTACAAGGACAACGTACCATCCTTAATTCACTCACTGGAGCGCGATCGCAAGATGCGTGAGTACAAGCGCACGCTGGTAGACGCGATGCTGCTGGCATTCCCACCTGACAGCGGGGCCACAGTGGAAGCACAAGGCCAAGGCAGAGGAGGAGGAAAAGGAGGAAGAGGTCGCCAACGCAACCAGGGCACCACCAGCACCTCAGAAGGCAGGGTTAGCATGGCCGAAATGTGGAAAAGCTTTGTCAGCACGCCACAACAAACAGCAGCACCAGCAGCTCATATGGAACGTCTTAGCAGGAGGCAGCATTTCACCAACATGGTGGAGCAGTATGTGTGCACACGCCTACATGTAGTGAATGACGGGTCTGCCCCCTTCAACTTCTGGGTCTCCAAATTGGGCATATGGCCTGAGCTTGCCCTTTACGCTGGCGTGCCCTGCAGCCAGTGAATTATCTAAACGTGTATTTAGCTGGGGGCGTTATCACAGACAAGCGCAGCCGCCTGTCCAGAGACAATGTGGACAAGCTCACGTTCATTAAAATGAACCAGGCATGGATCCCACAGGACTTTTCCGTACCTTGTGCAGAATAGAGATGGATACCGACCTTACCCAGCCATTGTTCTATTTTTGCTCTTTCTAACTCTTTTAGGGTGTACCCTCATTTAAAATGACTGAAAAAAAGCAGTGTTGGCTACCTCGTCCTCCTCCACCACCGCTTCCACCTACACCGCCCATAGGTGTGTGCAGCCTATTGCATTAGGGTGTGCACCCCAAAGTTTAAATACACATGCATGTGTTTGCCTACATGTATATGGCCCCGGTACATTACTCTCCCTGCTGGCAAAGTGAAATAGAAGTGTGTGGCACTTCTCTTATGGCAGAGCAGGTCCGAGGGAGATCTTTCCCATCTCCTCACTGGCAAACAGAGCGATAATGCTAATGTGCCCTAGGTGATTAGGGTGTGCCCAGGCACACCCGGCACACCCTGTGCGCACGCCTATGACACCGCCACATCCACCACCACCTCAATCTCCCTCCTACTCCATATGGGCCTCGTCCTTCACAGATGAAGAACATTGTTTCATTTTTCTGTTTTTTTTTTTTTTGTTTTTTTTTAAGTTATTTCCCTATCCACATTAGTTTGCAGAGCACTTGCCATGCTCTTAACTACGTTTTGCTGCCATTTGCAGCACTCTAGCCCTTTCCATTGGTGTTTTAGAGCCATTTTAGTGCCTGAAAGTTCGGGTCCCCATTGACTTCAATGGGGTTCGGTGTCCGGGTAAAGTTCGGAAAAAGTCCGGGACACGGACCCGGACTTTATTTTCAAGTTCGGCCGAACCCACCGAACACGGACATCCAGGTGTCCGCTCAACTCTACTTATGATCAGTTTGAACCACAATTGGAAGCTTAGTACCTTCTAACAAGTGCTTCCACTTGGAAAATGCCAGTTTAATGGCCAAAAGCTCACGATTCCCAATATCGTAAATTTGTTTGGAGACAGAATTTTTTTTTGAAAAGAAGGTGACTGGGTGTAACTTGTTGGTAGAGTGGTCTTGTTGGGATAATACCGCTCCCAGCGCCCACTTCAGAGGCATCCACTTCCAATAAGCATTGAGCTGAAGGTTGCGGATGGCGAAGAATGGGAGTGGAGCAGAAGACCAATCTGAGGCGGTCAAAGGCTTCTAAAGCTTTCGGAGGCCACTGAGAACAATTAACACCCTTCTTGGTGAGGGCCGTGATGGGGGCTAGAATCTTGGAAAAGTCTTTAATGAACTTTCGATAATAGTTACTGAAGCCGATGAAATGTTGGATCTCCTTCAAGGTGGAGGGTCTGGGCCAATATAGGATGGCATCGAGCTTCTTGGGATCCATTTGGAAACCTGTAGACGAGATAATGTATCCTAGGAAAGTAATTTCCGTCCTTTCGAATGAGCACTTTCAGTTTGCCGTACAACTTGTGCATTCTGAGACGTAGGAGAACTGTGCACACATGGCTACGATGGAGCTGAAGGTTTTTGGAGTGGATCAGAATATCATCTAAATAGACAACAACAAACGAGTCCAGTAGATCTCTGAATATGTCATTTACAAATTCTTGAACCATGGCTGGGGCGTTACAAAGCCCAAATGGCATCACAAGGCACTGATAGTGGCCCCTTCTGGTGTTAAAGGCAGTCTTCCACTCGTCTCCCGCCTTTATTCGAATAAGATTATATGCAGAGCGAAGATCCAGCTTAGAAAAAATCATAGATCATTGAATGCAGTCAAAACGTTCAGTAATGAGAGTAAGGGGATACCGATTCTTAATCGTGATACGACTGAGTGCTCTGAAGTCAATACAGGGTCTGAGTCTGCCGTCTTTCTTCTCCACAAAGAAGCCTGCTCCAACGGGAGAGGTAGAAGGCTGAATAAATCCCTTCCTAAGACTATCTTCAATGTATTCCTCCATAGCCTTTGACTCCGCAAGGTTATGGGGATAGGTCTTCCCCCTATGTAAGGGGGACCCGGGGAGCAGATCTATGGCACAGTCATAGGGGCAATGTGGTGGAAGCTCCTCAGCATCTTGTTTGGAAAACACATCAGCAAACTCAGCATAGGCCAAGGGCTCTGGCCTAATGGAACTTCTCGATTACCCATTAAGCCCGGCAGTTTTCCGGCCGAACAGGACAGGCACGCAGGAACCTAGGGTCCTGCGTTTGGTACGTTCGTCTTTGGACAAACTCACAGCACCTACGTCCATGGGTTCTGCTGCAGACAAGAGGGGTACAGGAACCGGCTCAGGCTGTGGAGGAGGTTGGGGATCGACACTGCAAGGATTATACTGTCTATAGCGCTTCCACTCTGCTTGACGTTCAGAGAAGCGAGCGTCTACCCGAATACAAAGATTAATAAAATCCTCCAGGGACTCAGGGATCTCACGGTAGGTCAATTCATCCTTCATGCGTTCAGCTAGACCCCTGCAAAAGGAAGCTTTAAGGGCGTTATCACCCCAGGTGGTCTCTTCTGCTAATGTGCGGAATTCTATAGCATAGGAAGCTACCGTACGTTTACCCTGACGTAAGTCCAGGATCCCAGACTCCGCCCCTGAAATCCTGCCAGGAGCGTCAAAAATGCATTCAAAAGTCTTAATAAAGGTGGAGTAATCATAGTATGGGGGACTCTTTTTCCAGAAGAGGAGACACCCAGGACAAAGCTCTACCCTTAAGTAAGGAAATTATGAATGTCACTTTAGCCTGAGCAGAGGCAAAAATCGAGGGCTGATTCCTAAAATGCAAATCGGCAATGGTTGAGGAAACCCCTACAATCAGAAGGGTTCCCATCATGCTTGACAGACATGGAGGACAGCATAGTCGTGATGGACTCTAATTTCTCCTCCAATGACTTTATTTGGTTAGCCTGCCCACCCAGAAGTTGTCCCTGAACTGTGACTGCCTGCACCAATTCGTTGAGGTCCATCTGGCCTGAGTATACCATTAGACCTGCCAGAGACCCCTACCGCTCCTCCGGTTTCCTGACCAGTAGTCTTGTTATCCCGAAATATCAGGTGGAGGAGCGGATAGGGTCCTGCAGCTGAAATATCGGGACCACAAATGAAAGTGTAACCAGCAAACTTAGGGAACAACAAATAAGAAAAGACTCACGGTTTGGAGTAGGTCGGAAGCCAGACCCCAAGGGAGCAAAGTCCAGAAGAGTAGTCAGGAACAAGCCAAGTTTGTTAGCCAGAGCTGGTACAGTCCAGAAGGGGTAATCCGAAGAGAGGTCAAGAGCGAGCCAAGATCAATAGCCAGAGCCGGTACAGTCCAAAAGGGGTAAACCAAAGAGAGGTCCAGGTAAGCCAAGGTCAGCAATGAGAGCAAAACATACACAGCAGACAACAGGAAAAAAAAAAAAACTATACTCAGGCACTAGCAGGAAGTAGAAGAGGGTATATATAGGTCAGGATATGAGGTAACTGACTACAGCTGGCCACTGGGTGGAGCAAAAGTCTCATACCAAAAGGTAGGAGATACTGAGAAACAAGCCCAGAATAGGAATCACCCAGTGGCTCAGCCAGCAGGGAAACGATCCAGAACACAGCAGACAAGATCAATTCCCAGTCAAGGCATGACACTTTTAACCACTTTACCTCTGCTCACAGTAATATTACTGCGGCAGAGTGGCTCGTTATCGTCTGACGACGTAGTACTACGTCGTCAGACACTCCCCCTTCTGGGCGGCGCTTGGGCGCCGCCGGAGGCTCGCTCCCGCTGTTTTCATTCACAGCGGGAGTCGGGCCAGGGGAGGAGCAGCGGCGATCGCCGCTGCTCTTACCCGATCGTCGGGGATCGTGTCTGGAGATCCGCCCGCTGTGTGTAAACACAGCGGGCGGATCTCCATAGTGACAGGGAGTGACAGATCGGACTGTTCAGCATAGCTGGACATCCGATCTGTCCATGACTCACTCAGTCACCTCCCCCCCTACACGTCAGTAAGCACCAGGCATACATTAACCCCTCCCTCTCCAATAAAATTAACCCCTTCCCTGCCAGTGTCATTTTTACAGTAACAGTGCATATATATAGCACTGATTACTGCAGTAATGTCACTGGTACCCCCAAAAGTGTCAAAAATGTCAGTCAAGGGTCCGATCTGTCCGCCGCAATGTCGCAGTCCCGCAAAAAAAAATCGCAGATCGCCGCCATTACGCGTTAAAAAAAAAAACACCAAAAATGACAGAAATCTTTCCCTTTGTTAGTAAACGCAATAACTTTTGCGCAAACCAATCAAAATACGCTTATTGCGATTTTTTTTACCAAACATATGTAGCATAAAACAAATTGGCCAAAAATTTTTAAAAAAATTGGTTTTTACATCTTTTTTGGGGGGAATTTCATATAAAAAAATGTTAAAAATATTGTTATTTTTTCAAAATAAACGCTCTTTTTTTGTTTATAGCGCAAAAAGTAAAAATCGCACAGGTGATCAAATACCACCAAACGAAAGCTCTGTTTGTGGGAAAAAAAGGACGCAAAATTTCGTTTGGGTACGGCGTCGCACGACCGCGCAATTGTCAGTTAAAGTCGCACAGCGCAGAATCGCAAAAAGTGGCCTGGACGGAAGACAGCAAAATCCTCCGGTGGTAAAGTGGTTAAGACAAAATGGTAGATTCTGTGGTACTACAGAAACCATGACAGCCAAAGCTGCTCATTTGAGGCCCCCAATTTCTCCCTCATATTTTTCCTCTCTAGCCCTTCCAAGAACTCAAGAGAATACAAATAAAAAGTGAAGGCCAGGGATGTAATTGCTACACGCAGATGTTCAGGAGTCAGTGGTAGGGGGAGGATTTCTATTGTATTACTGCCAAGCTAGTTAGGGAAATATCTATCTGTGACGTAACTGTTGTTTCATATATGTGATGTACATGCTTTTTTACTCCGGGCATGAGCCGGGCTAAGCCATTTTCGCTGGCGAATAAAAAGGTTTGATTCCGAAGCCTGAGTCCAATTTATTTGCTGCGACAATCCATTCTCCTATCCAAGTTCTCAAATAAAACAACAAAAAACCAAAACCCCTAGACTGTTTTCTGACTGAGCCAAACACTTTGAATACGTTATATTGTAAAGTTGTTGCTATGGGTAACCCAGGGGATTCCGTAACCAGCAGCTCCCACGGGAGTAGTGCTACAAAAGGAATCTTGCAGCCATTGTCTTAAGTCTGTGGGTAGCCTAAGGCCCCTTGCACAGGGGGGCAACTAGCTGCTGTGCATGCCTACTGGCATTTTAGCGCATAGACTTTGACAGGCCGTAGCTGGATGGGACTGTACCAAGTGGCACTCGTGTATACATTGAGGGATGAATGGCTGGAACACAGGTCTTCTGCCATCCATAGACTGACAAACTGCAGGCATCAGGGTTTGACACTGTACCCGTGTCTCCTGGGTACACTAAAATGCTGGGAGACACGCAAAGCAGCTAGACGCCCCCATGTACAAGGAGCCAAAGGCTTCCATTTAACTTGTGTTATTTTTGTAGCCAATGACATATTCTGCTTGAAAGGTAAAAATAATTGACATTGGGTAGGTGTTCTCTTGCCACCTGCTGTTCATTCTGAGTAGTGCAAAAACAATGTTTAGGGGTTGTTTATTTAAATTGAAGAACTACATTATACTGCATAATTTTAGTTCACTAATCTATGAATTATTTGAGAGAAAAACATTAATGGATAACATATTTTCTGGGAGTTGTTTTTAAGACTGTCTACATTCGTCTTTTTTTATGATTGGTATTTATATAGCGCAAAAAAAAAAAGTATGCAGTGCTTTACATATTGTACATTTATATCAGTCCTTGTCTTCATGATGCTTACAATGTCTGGTCCCTAACTCATATTCATACATACACATACTAGGGACAATTTTAGACTGGGGATTCTGGAGGAAATCCACGCAAGCACAGAGAGAACATGCAAACTCCATTAAGATAGTGTCCTGACTGAGGACCCTAAAACTACAAGGCAAAAGTGCTAACCACTAGGGTTGAGCGAACACGGACTGTATTGTTCAGGATCATACTGGACTTTTGGGTTTTCGGTACCTGGACATGGACCCGAACATTTCACTGTATGTTCAGGATACAGTCCGTTGTTCGGTTGTTTTGGCGCGGTTTTAATGGCGCAGTTTCAACAGCTGCAGGGCAGCCAATCAACAAGCGTTTAACAGGTGTGCCCTTAGAAGCCATCACAGCCATGCCTACTAATGGCATGGCTGTGATTGGCCGGTGCAGCATGTGACCCAGCCTCTATATAAGCTGGAGTCACATAGCACCGTACGTCCTGAGCCCAGTGAGGAGGAGGGAGAAAAAAAAAAACTTTTATCAGTCTGTTAGGTGTGCGACGTGCATATGTGTCTGCTTAACGTTTTTTCCTTCATATTTTACTGTGACATACAGCGTTTAGACACTGCTGTTCTAATCTTCTATTCAAAAAGCACCAATTTAAGGGGACAATTATTTTTCAGTTTTTCATTCATACTTTACTGTGACACTGACATACAGCATTTAGACACTGCTGTTCTAATCTTCTATTCATAAAGCACCAATTTAAGGGGACAATTATTTTTCAGTTTTTCATTCATACTTTACTGTGACACTGACATACAGCATTTAGACACTGCTGTTCTAATCCGTTCTTCAAAAAAAAATCACAGATTGAAGGGAAAAATAAAAAATTTTCATTCATACGTTACTGTGAGATACACCCATTGGATACTCTTGTTTTCCGCTTTTCAATAAAAACCCATTTAGGGAAAAAAATTAAATTGCAGCCTAGTCTGCATAGGTTACTGTGAGATACACCCATTGGATACTGTTGTTGTATTCCACTTTTCAATAAAAACCCATTTAGGGGATAAAAATTAAATTGCAGCCTAGTCTGCATATGTTACTGTGAGATACACCCATTGGATACTGTTGTTCTATTCCGTGAAGACTGGGTGGAAGATGATGTGGAGGATGATGAGGTCCTCGACCCCACATGGAATAAACATCATGCAGGTGACCTGAGTAGTTTGGAGGAAGAGGCGGTGGTCGCACAGAGCCACCAGCACAGCGCACAGAGCCACCAGAGGGAGCAGGGTGCAAAAGCGGAGCGGCCATGCCCTAGACACTATGCCTGCTACTGCCCAACGCAGCAAGGGACCAAGCCCACCATAGCCAACTAAAAGGAGTTCCTTAGCGTGGCAGTTCTTCAGACAATGTGCTGATGACAGGACACGAGTGGTTTGCACGCTGTCCAATCAGAGCCTGAAGCGAGGCATAAACCTTCTCAACCTGAGCACAACCTGCATGACCAGGCATCTAAGTGGAAAGCACGAGCTGCAGTGGAGTAGGCACCTCAAAAACCAAGAAAGGTCTCTGACTCCTCCTGCTTCCTCTTATGCTGCAGTCTCTGCCTCTTCATCCACCTCTGTAGTGACAGTGGCACCTGCCACCCCGCAAACAGAGGATCTACCAGCAACGCCACCACCTGGGTCACCAACAACCACCTCCACAATGTCCCATGGAAGCGTTCAGCTTTCTATCTCCCAAACACTGGAGCGGAAGAGGAAGTACCCCCCCCCCCCCCCCCCGCGATCCCTGGCCCTGAATGCCAGCATTTCAAAATTCCTGGCCTTTGAAATGCTGTCATTCCGTCTGGTGGAGATGCTGAGTTTTAAAAGCCTTATGGCGGTGGCTGTCCCACAGTACGTTGTGCCCAGCCGCCACTACTTTTCCAGGCAAGCCATCCCTTCCCTGCACAACCAAGTGGGTGACAAAATCAGGTGTGCACTGTGCAATGCCATCTGTGGCAAGGTCCACCTAACTACGGATACGTGGACCAGTAAGCATGGTCAGGGACGTTATATCTCCCTAACAGCACACCCGGTAAATGCAGTGGCGGATGGGCCTGAGGCGGATAGCAATTTGGCGCACGTCCTTCCACCACCGAGGATTGCAGGGCGCTTCAGTTTGCCTCCTGTTCCTAACTCCTCCTACTACGCTTCCTCATCCGCTACCGCCTCCTCATCCGGTCAGGGTAACACCTTCACCGCCAACTTCAGCACAGCCAGGGGTAAACGACAGCAGGCAGTTTTAAAATTTGCCTGTTTGGGGGAGTGGTTGGTGCCAGTGAACCTCAAGCCCGGCCTGGTGGTGTGCGATAACGAGCGAAATGTCGTAGCAGCTCTGGGCCTAGCCGGTTTGACACACATCCTTTGCATGGCGCATGCATGTGCTGAATTTGGTGATGCAGAGGTTCCTTAGAAATTACCCCGATATGTCAGAGCTGCTGTAGAAAATGAGGCCGTCTGTGCTCACTTTCAGCGTTCTCACCCTGCTGCTGCTCGCCTGTCAGCGCTGCGGCGTAACTTCGGCCTTCCCGCTCACCGCCTCATATGTGACATGCCCACAAGGTGGAACTCCACCTTGCACATGCTGGCCAGACTGTGCGAGCAGCAGCAGGCCATAGTGGAGTTTCAGCTGCAGCACGCACGCGTGAGTCACTCTGTGGAACAGCACCACTTCACCAATAACTGGGCCTCCATGCAAGACCTGTGTGCCTTGTTGTGCTGTTTCGAGTACTCCACCAACATGGCCAGTGTCGACGATGCCGTTCTCAGCTCAACTATCCCACTTCTATGCCTCCTTATAAAAACGCTTCGGGCGATGATGGAAGAGGATGTGGCACAGGAGGAGGAGGAGGAGGAGGAGGAAGAGGTATCATTTCCAAGGCTTTCAGGGCAGTCATTCACAAGTGGCTCCGAGGGTGGGTTCCTGCACCCACAAACGCCGGGTACACAAATGTCCAGCAGGGGCACAGTTCTGGAGGATGACGAGGATGAGGAGATGGAGGAGGAGATGGAACCATGTTCACAGCAGGGTGGCACCCAGGCCAGCTCATGGCCATCACTGGTGCGTGGCTGGGGGGATACAGAGGACACAGACGATACACCTCCCACAGAGGACAGCATTTCGTTGCCTCTGGGCAGCCTGGCACACATGAGCGATTACATGCTGCAGTGTCTCCGCAACGACCGCCAAGTTTCCCACATTGTAACTTGTGCTGATTACTGGGTGGCCACGCTGCTGGATCCCTGTTACAAGGACAACGTACCGTCCTTAATTCCCTCACTGGAGCGTGATCGGAAGATGCGCGAGTACAAGAGCACGTTAGTAGACGTGCTGCTGGTGGCATTCTCACCTGACAGCGGGGGCACAGTGGAAGCACAAGGCCAAGGCAGAGGAGGAGGAAGAGGTCGCCAACGCAGCCAAGGCACCGCCAGCACCTCAGAAGGCAGGGTTAGCATGGCCGAAATGTGGAAAAGCTTTGTCAGCACGCCACACCAAGCAGCAGCACCACCAGCTGATATGGAACGTCTTAGCAGGAGGCAGACTTTCACCAACATGGTGGAGCAGTATGTGTGCACACGCCTAGACGTACTGAATGACGGGTCTGCCCCCTTCAACTTCTGGGTCTCCAAATTGGGCATATGGCCTGAGCTTGCCCTTTACACCTTGGAGGTGCTGGCCTGCCCTGCAGCCAGTGTATTATATGAATGTGTATTTAGCACGGCTGGGGGCGTTATCACAGACAAGCGCAGCCATCTGTCCAGAGCCAATGTGGACAAGCTCACGTTCATTGAAATGAACCAGGCATGGATCCCACAGGACTTGTCCATACCTTGTGCAGAATAGACATGTATACTGGCCTTACCCAGCCATTGTTGTATTTTGGACCTTTCTCACTCTTTTGGGGTGTACCCTAATTTAAAAAAAATTAAAATTAAAAACAAAAACCAGTGTTGACTACCTCGTCCTCCTCCACCGCCGCCTCCTAGATCAAGATGATTCTTCACATTTGTTTGCAGAGCACTTGCCATGCTCTTAATAAGGTTTTTCTGCCATTTGCAGCCCTCTAGCCCTTTCCATGTTTTTTAGAGCCATTTTAGTGCTCCAAAGTTCGGGTCACCATTGACTTCAATGGGGTTCGGAATCGGGGTAAAGTTCGGGTTAAGTTCAAGTCACGAACCCGGACTTTTTTTCAAGTTCGGTCGAATCCGCCAAACCCGGACATCCAGGTGTTCGCTCAACTCTACTAACCATTAAACCACCCTGCTGTCCGTGCATGTAGACCTTGGATACCATAGCGCCCAGCTGTCCCTGCTTTTGAGGGATTGTCCCTGATTTGGAACTATTTCCTCTGTTCCTCTTTCCTTCTCATTAGTCCCTCATTTTGGTCTGATCTATATAGTTGTAGATAAAATGCAATATTTCTCTTTCAAAAAGTGTTTCCCAGTGCTAAAACTTTCGCCCAGTTTCAAAATTTGTATGTAGCAAGGTTTCCAGGCCTGTGGCCTGATGTGGGTTTGCCATTGTTACCGGTTACCTCTCTAACCCATGTGAGCTGCGACCCTGGATGTGAGAACTGACACATTGACAACTCTGGCATCTTTGTTTGGTTGTTTTATTGTAGTTTTAGGGGATGGGAGAAGGCAATGAGTGGGACACTCCCCTAGCTCAACTATGTACAATTCTGGGACTTTTGTAGTACAAATGCCCGTTAACGCTGTCTTGACGCCAGCCAACGCTAGCCAACTCTTACTAACGCTTTGAACACACTGTATCTCTGAATGCTGTGCAGGAACTCCGACTTAAGTCTAGCAGATCCAGGACTGTAGAACCTTGAACATCTGACACTGCTTGCACTGCAAGGTCACTGACTACTCTCCCAGCCCTGCCCTGGCTTGAGGTAGCTTGCTGTGTATTCCTGTATGGCTGCAACTCTCAACTGATGCACTCACACTGCATTAACTCTTCAGGGCCCAAACTGCAGACGCCCCCTTTACTATTTCAGGGTCCTCAACCTAGGCACCCCCTCTATTACTTCAGGGTCCTCTGACTAGGCACCCCCTTTACAGCCAGCTGACACTTGAATCCTAGCACCTTCTCCGGAGTGGTCTCCGCTGACTCTAGGCAGACCCCCAGGGGCAATCCCCAGCACTCACGACCTGTGCAGGCCCTCCCGGGACCGGACCCGCCTCGTTCTCCCCTGGCTCCCGGCACACCGGATCCCCCTCAGCTCAACTCAGCGCACTCCGGAGGCAGAACCCGAGACATCCGCCTCCCCCGACAGGAGGAGAGACAGCCGCCCTCTCCCTTCCGGGACTCTGCTTCCCACCAAAGACAATGAGTCATGCCCTCCCTCAAACTTATACCCACTCCCAGAATCCTTTGTGGCAGAATCTGCCTTCTGGGGTAGTTACAAGCCTGAATGTATCCCTGATTGGGTTTCCTCCACTGCCCTATGAGAAGCCTCTCACAGAGCCAGTGGGGAGACTCCCCCTTCAGCAGACACACCTGGAAACCATGACACCCTACCAAAAGAAATCATGGCCCTGCTGTTAGGCAGACAAGGCCCACCATACACTTACCCAGCACCCACCTGTAGGGCGCTACATGTAAATGTCATAAGCCTGTATAAAGGAACGGTAGTGTTATAGATTTAAAAAAAAAAAACCCTTGTGGGTTTAACTAATCATTTTTGTATAATTCTCCTTTAGGGAGGCGTGGCAGGGTGTGTGTTCTATGCCTACATACCGGTACTTTTGCTAATAGGTATCCCTCATTCCCCCTCTGAAAAAGTTGGGAGGTATGGGATACTACCATGCTTCTTGCACTTATGACATAAACCTTAACCTCACCCTCACTTTACCTTGGTAAATCCCCTAACACTAGGTTAGTTACTTCAAATATATACTTACTGTGCCATCCTGCAGAGATAACTCTGGAACCTTTGGGTCCCTTTGCAAAAAGGAATCACCCCTGTATTTCAGGCCAAACAGCAGCTGATTCCTCCCCATCCTGAGGTTAGGGGGTAGGACATGTTTTAGCGTTAAGGCAAATCAATGCAACCTACCTTCCTAAGCACAATACAATTTTGCTGATCATACATTTGACTTCCTTTGTAGTGTATACAGTATATGTGTACATTTACCATGTCCTCAGCTCTTCTTTACTGTGTATATGTGGCCAAAATGACATTATCATCATTTCAAAGTTGTCTGTGATAGGATCTGAGCCAAGTGGTCACCATATTTCTGTGGAAGTCATCTGTTTGTTGTAATCCCAGGCTGTGTATTGTTCTTTGTCCTCATAGTATGTCCACAAGGATAACACATTGGGAGGTCAAGATAAAGGGGTGCTGATCTTCTGGGTTCCCCACAACCCTTAGACAGGGTTCATACACATTTTCACCAATAAAATTCCATGACTTTTCCATGACTTCACGTAAATATTCATGACCTAATTTTTCATGAAATGTCTATGTATACATGTTAAATAAGAAGAAAATCTATGTCACACCCAGCATATTTTTACTAATATAAATGACAAGCTTTGTAGTGTACAGTGGAATATGAAATATTTATTTAAATAACGCTTGCACAGTAACGTTTCATAACATAAACCCTGAGAACCGCTTAGAAATGGATTAACGTAATCCACAGGAGATATAACAATCAAGGGGAAGCAACTAAAAAATAAATAAAAGTGTCCAGCAACACTGTTCTGAACTTAAAGTGCCATAAATTGACCCGATAACAGTCTTAACAAGTTAACTTAAACATTGCCAAAAAACAATCAACACCATTTAATTTTTCATTTCTGAAAGCTTCTCATCAATCTGTTTTACAATTTTCAGCAGAGAATCTTTCTTTTCTTTTGCAGTACGGCGGAAACTGTTGGATTTGCTGATAAAGGTCAGATTGCCTGAAGATTCAGCCTTTTCAGCATATTCATCCGGCGATTTCTCGAGAGCGCAAATGTCCGCCTCCATCCTAGCCCTCTTTTTTTCAAATCTTCCAGCTCATCTGTGAAAGCCTTCCTCTTTAAGTCAACAGCTTGTTGTTCTTTCTCTTTTCTTCATCCAGGTACCCATGGTACTTCTGCCTGGCTCCTGCAGCTGAAAGGAGCAGCTCCTTTGTGATTTCTACCTTGGTTATGCCCCCTACAGATCTGACATGGTCAACAATGAGCCTCTGAGCCACCAGAGATCTTTCCCTCTGATTCTCAACTATTAATTCTTTGTTGATTGAAAAACCTCTTTCGAAGCTTGCCTGACCATGTGATAACACAAGAAGAAGCTTCACCACATTCCACACTCTGGAAAGTGATGGTTTTGTTCCCATTGTCTCATACAGCAGGGTGTCCACTCGAGCAGTTTTGGGGTCAAATTCCCTGAACTTTACCTGAAGAGCAGCCAAATCACAAAACTCTCTAAACTCAGTCGCACACTGCCTCATTTACATGTTTAGCCTCAACAAGTATGTGCAACATCCTTCTCATTTGAGTTACGCAGAGTTCCTTACTACTTCCAGCCATGCGTCTCGGGTCAAGGCACTGCATGCTTCTCACTAACATATGATGCACTGGAGCCTTTTTCAGCAACTTGTCAAGGAGTGTTATCAAAAATTTCTTGCAATCCATCTTAATCTCTAGGTTTTGCCTATCTGAAATTTTTTTGGAAGACTTGGGTTGGGTCAGGGTGGTTTCTGCTGCAAACCCAATGTCAATCTTTGAACTGTCCTTGTGCAGACTGCTGTCTTGATAAGGGACATGGAGGAGCTTTAGAGTGGATGTGGCCTCTTCCAGATGCTTTTCCTTTAGAAATCGTCCCATGATGCCTATGAAAAAGTAAAATTAAGTGTTTTTTGCTAATTTACAAGCCAAATTGTAATGCACTGCAGTGTATATCATTATATTAATAAACATTATTAGCAAAAACAGAATTTATGTTTATCCTTACCTTTAATCAGTTTGTACATATCAGCGGAGAGAACCGGCAGCATTGGTTGTTCAGACTGATACATAATGAGGAATGGGTCGACTTCTCTTGCAATGCTGTTGAATATTCCCACTTTCACTGGGAAGAGGGGATCAGCACAGCGCATCTTCACCGCTTCAAATGACTTTATTTTTGGATTGGGTAGTTTCCCTCTCTCTACCATCTCGATGTATTGTTTGACGTGTGGCCAGAGTTGCAATGCTCTTTCTGAAACATTGACATTCTCAATCCACCGGTGCTTACAAAATTTAAGCATGGGAGTTTTACAACCGTTTGCTATCATAAAATCCTTGTGACATGCAGGGCAATCATGGAACAGCCAATACAAGCTAGAGAGAAAGGAAAAGGAATTGGCAGCACTCCAGGTTGAGTCAAAATCCAGATTTATTGACTGGACATCCAAATATGACAATCGTGACAAGGTAGACGCGTTTCACACACTGACTGTGTGCTTAATCATTGATGATTAAGCACACAGTCAGTGTGTGAAACGCGTCTCCCTTGTCACGATTGTTATATTTGGATGTCCAGTCAATAAATCTGGATTTTGACTCAACCTGGAGTGCTGCCAATTCCTTTTCCTTTATCAAGTTTTCACGGAGGCGAGCCGGGGCATGCACCGGTGTGAGTCATCAGGCAATTACACCACCTTGAGCAGTGAGTTCTTGTCTCTTCAATTACAAGCTAGAGAGTCCGTGTTCAACTTCCCATCTGGTGGCTTTACATCCATCTCTGAACGCATTGTGCAGTATGTGCAACCCGTACGAACCAATGTTAATTAGGGACTTTCCCGCATCTTCCTGCACTTGCTTCTGGAGTATTTTGAATACTTTCCATTTGAAATGCGGTCCGTGCATTGAGATCTGGACAAGATTCTTGATTCCGATCTCTGAGAGCAAGTTATTCATTTTTTCAGCAATGTCTTGAGCTGATGAATGGCCCATGAACTCTGAGCCGATGTATTTAGTTTTCACCTCGGACCCGTTCCACAGCCTGACATGCATGTTTAACTGTTTAGTCTGTAAATAGTGCTTGAGACTTTCATCAAAGAGCATAACATAGACGCTTTGCTTCGATACATCTGTCAAAGTCAGTTTCTTAAAAAAAGGAGCCAGTCCAAAAGTGCATAAATATGAGCACTTACGTTCGCCGCATGCAAAGCTGGCCGCTATCTTGCTGTCTGAGAACATAGTCTGGCCTGTGTCTTCACAAGACTTGTATGAATAGTGTGAATTAGCCACCTTTAGAGCCCACAGTACCTCTGCAGTTAGAGTTTCGTTTCTGGATACAGCGTGACTCAAAATGGTTCCTTGTTTTACAGTGGATGAGATGAAAGCACCGCTGCCGCAGCTAGAGCCGGTGTCACTTCAGGCACACGGGTGAAAAAGCCAGCGATCTGATTGGAAGCTGTTGAGCACGCAGCTGCAGACTGGTGCTTTGCACCTTGCACCTTTAGCGTGGCTAGACAGCGCTGCCTCTCCCATGTTCGGAATGTCAAACGTTTTACGACACACTGTACATTTAGCATGTCCCGGGTCCTGATCTTTCTCCAGCCACCTCTCATACTTTTCGTCATGAAGCCATACATTTTTAAAGCTGCATTTCCCTGGCATTGCTGTAACACTGTGAACGGACTGGTATGGATGGCACAGACAGTCAGATGCACAAAATGCAGGCAGCATTTAATCTTTTAGGCCCAAGCCACAGTCATGAGGTGCAGGCGGACTGGTATGGATGGCACAGACAGTCAGATGCAGAAAATGCAGCACCTAATCGTTTAGGCCCAAGCCACAGTCATGAGGTGCAGGCAGACTGGTATGGATGGCACAGATCTGATGCACAAATGCGGCACTTACTCTTGGAGAAAGAACAGTAACGGGTGCTCCTGCTTGCCGGAATAAAGCAGTTCAGGCAGTCATGAAGGTGCAGCTGGACACTGTGATATGGATGGCACAGTTAAATGCACAAAATGTGGCGCTTACTACTCTTAGGCCGAACCTACAGTCCCACAAACAGGCAGAAAAGAGTTAACAGAAAGGCGCCACTCAGGATTGGATGCTTAATAATTTTATTGACATTTATTTTTTTACATTCAGCGTATAGCACTGGTACAGGTAGGTGTCCTTCCGGGTCTGCAGTTTGCCCTTACTGTCAGTCACTGGCCAGCAGCAGCCGAGGAGATGAACCAATCAGGCAGCGGGGAGGGCCGGCCGCGGTTTGCCTGGAGACACTGTGACTGGCTAGCAGCAGCAGTAACAGCCGGGAGATTACAAACCAATCAGGCAGCGGAAGCGTCACTGGAGGGCGGGCCGGCCGCATGAACGTGATGACGCGGGGGTGCAGTAACCAAAACATTTACCGCCCCCTTCCGTGTCATCAAAACGTTCATGCGGCTGGCCCGCCCTCCAGTGACGCTTCCGCTGCCTGATTGGATGTAATCTCCTGGCTGTTACTGCTGCTGGTGGCCAGTCACAGTGTCTCCAGGCAAACCGCGGCTGGCCCTTCCCGCTGCCTGATTGGTTCATCTCCTCGGCTGCTGCTGGCCAATGACAGCACACGCATACCGCGGACCCGGAAGGACGCTAATACAGCGAAATGTAAATACAGTATGTGGCAATATAATTATCATAAAATAATTAAAATAATTAAGCATCCGCTCCACGCTCCTCCACAGTAATTTAATTCCATGACTTTTCCAAAACCTAGTGTGTTTCCTAATTTTCCATGACTTTCCCAGGCCTGGAAAGTGTCATCTAAAAATTCCAAAACTTTTCCAGGATTTCCAGGACCGTACGAACCCTGCTTAGATCACTACAAGACATAGTGGTAATATATAGGCCACCAAAAAAAAAAAAAAACACTGCGTGCAGCTAAGAACCAGGAATCTGACACTCCATTGACAGACAACGTCAATAAAATCCGTCTGACATTTGGCCCCTGTGTATGCCAGCCGCAAAACCAGCAACCGAGCGTCTCCCAATTAGCGCTCTCAGCCAATGGAGGAGAGTGCTGATCAGAGTGTTCTGGCAGGGGCCTGTCCAAACACAACAGTTTAGCTGGGGAGATCGCTGTACTAACTTTGGATAGTTGGTGCAGCGGCTTTGACCTGAGCCAACAGTGTTTTTTTGTTCATCTCAGCGGGTTGAACAAAAAAAAAAAAACCTCATAGTGTGTACTAGGCTTCAGCCTCACCCTGCACAAAGATTTTCAGCTTGCAGGCCAACAATCAAGTACCAGCTGATTGAGAGTGATTGCTGCTAGGTTTGGTTAACAAAGTGATTAACTCTTTACACCCCAAATCAATCACTGCTACCATATGTTTTGATTGTAAAATATCAAACGTTCACATACACACAGGCCATAGCTGAAGAAGACCTTCTCTACCAGAACCTTGGTCACCGCGGATGCTTGTTGGTATTTGTTGGGAATACCTGGGCATACCAGGAGAAGTGATCGGTTACCACCAGGACATTCCCCTGTCTACTCAACTCAGGCTCCAGACAGAGAAATTCAATGCACACCAATTCCATTGGTCCCTTACTTTGAAGATGGCCCATTGAGGTGGCTCTGCTGGGTAAAGTCTTCCCCTGTATACATTGTATGCAAAAGTGACAGTATCCCTCAACATCAGCCCACATGCAGCGCCAATAGAAGTGGTCTCACTAATTTGAACATTCTTCCAGGTCCTATGTGACCATGGCTGTCATGTAGGGCATTCAACACAGTCTCTCTATGTTTCCTCAGCAAGAATTGCTGGCGCATATCTTCAGAATCATCCAAGGGGCCCCTTCAGTAGACCATTCCATTGCGGAGCTGCAACTGATCCAATTCTTTGTGTACTAAGCGTGCTTCTTTTGAAGAGTCTCTCAGCAGTAGATTTGGATATTGACTTTCCAGGGCCTTTAATGTTAAACTGCAGAGGGGATCCTCCATCTGGTCCTTTCTTAAATCTTTGCTTAAAAGCTTAGTTAGGCCCTTTGTCCCTGACTTGGGAGAGAACACAGTAGTATTTGGTAATACCTGCCACTGAGACTCAGCCCCTGTTATGCCTCTGGCTCGATATTCCACTCTTTGGATCCCTTCTGGTTTCGGATGAGTCCACTCTTCCGAGGAGGCCCCTGAGTCATAGGGTCTCCTCGACAGGATATCAGTGTCTCTGCTCCCGACTCCGGGACGGTACCTTAGGCTGAACAATCCTGATAGGGCGGCCAACCCCCTGTGCTCGGTGGCGTCCAACTATTCTGTGGTGAGTATATATGCGAGTATATAGGTGAGTGGGTTATTGTCTTGACTACGAAGTCTGCACCATACAAGTAGTCTTTTAGTTTATCCACCACCGCCCAGTTTTGCAAAAGCATTTGACACAGTTCCCCACACACAGTTAATGTGTTAGGTAAAGTCTACTGGCTGGGAAAGATCGGTTTGTAATTGGATAGAAAACTGGCTAAAAGATAGAATTCAGAGAGTAGTGGTTAATGATTCTTACTCTGAATGGTCTAATGTTATCAGTGGTGTACCCCAAGGTTCAGTGTTGGGACCCTTACTTTTTAATATCTTTATAAATGATATAGGGTCTGGGATTAAAAGTAGCATTTCAGTCTTTGCAGATGACACCAAGCTTTGCAGTGGAATAACTTCTTTACAGGATGTCTCCAACAACTTACAAGCTGACCTCAATGCACTGTTTCATTGGGCAACTATGTGGCAAATGAGGTTTAATGTTGATAAATGTAAAGTTATGCACTTGGGGGGCTAAGAATATGCATGCATCATACATACTAGGTGGAGTAGAACTGGGGGAATCCATAGCGGAGAAGGCCTGGGTGCTCTGGTAGATCATAAGCTTAATAATAGCATGCAATGCCAAGCTGCTGTTTCCAAAGCAAGCAAAGTCCTTTCTTGTATTAACAGAGGCATGGACTCCTGAGAGAGAGATATAATTTGGCCCCTGTACAGATCATTAGTAAGACCTCATCTGGAATATGCAGTTCAGTTTTTGGCACCAGTTCTTAAAAAAGGATATCGGGGAACTGGAGAAAGTGCAGAGAAGGGCAACCAAACTGATAAGAGGCATGGAGGACCTCAGCTATGAGAAAAGATTAGAGGAACAGAATTTATTCTCTCTTGAGAAGAGGAGATTAAGGGGGGATATCATCAACGTGTATACATACATAAGGGGTCCATATAGTGAACTTGGTGTTGAGTTGTTCACTTTAAGGTCAACACAGAGGACAAGGGGGCACTCTTTATGTCTAGAGGAAAACAGATTTCGTCTCTAAATACGTTAGGTTTCTTCACCGTAAGAGCTGTGAAATCTGGAATAGACTCCCTCCAGAGGTGGTTCTGGCTAACACACTAGATTGCTTTAAAAAAAGGCCTGGATTCTTTCCTAGGTGTACATAATATAAATGGGTACTAAAATTTGTTTTAGGTAAAGTTGATCCAGGGAATATCCGATTGCCTCTCGGGGGATCAGGAAGGAATTTTATTCCCCTACTATAGCAAATTGGATCATGCTTTGGTGGGGTTTGTTTTCGCCTTCCTCTGGATCAACTGCGGGTATAGGATTGTGTATATGGGATTGTATGGTCGGGTTTTCAATACAGTTTTTTTTTTTTTTTTTTGTTGAACCAGATGGACTTGTGTCTTTTTTCAACCTGACTAACTATGTAACTTCAAAGTCAATAACTCTAACTTGGGTAGATCTTCTTAGCGGGTGTAAGACTTCTGCTCACATTGGCAACAGGTGTACTTCATGTTCTTGATACAATGTTCTTGATAATAGGCAGTTTATTTGGTTTGGATAGATCAGCATAGGATAGGACAGGAGCAGTTGGTAAACTCTACTTCAACTGATGGAAGGCCTGCTCACATGAGTAGGTCCACTGGTCTTGGATGGACTCCTTAAGCCGTCGTCATCATCATTCTCATTTTTCAACAACTCATTGATGGGACGAGCTATGTTAGAAAAACCCAAGGAATGACCTAAGCTCAGTCACGTTGGTAGGTCTTGCCCAGGAAGTAACAGCTTCTAACTTCTAGGGATCAGTAGCCACTCCTTCGGTGAAGACAACATGCCCGAGGTAATTAATTGAAGGCTGGTAAAGCTGACACTTTTCCAGAGACAACTTCAACCCCTCATCATGGAGTCTCTTCAGGACCTTCTCTAGATGCTCCTCATGTTCTTCTAGGGGATTTGCTGAAGACGATGATATCGAAGTGGTGTACTGGACAGGGATAGTTCTCCAGTTGAGCGTCTGGTAGTAAATGCAAAACCTCAGGTCACCATTCTTCTTACGCACCACCACTATGGGGGAGGCCTAAGGGCTCCTAGACGATGATGCCTGCTCTCTTCAATTCTGCCAGCTGTTCACATAGATATTCCAGGTCCACTAGTGGGATCCGTCAGACTCTTTCCCTGAATGGCTTATCTTCCTGAAGGCAAATCCAGTGTTGAGCACTTCACTTCTCCACATCGAACTCGCCCTTCGAAAACACATTCTGCCATCTCAGAAGCTGGGCTTTGACTCATTCTTTCCACTTGGGTGGGAGTGGAGTGTTTTGTGGGTAGAACTTCTCTATAGGAATCCCAACTTTTCCGATGGGGAGACTAGGGTAGCTGGAGTCACTTTTACTGGTGAGGCCGTAAAGTTGCAGACACTGATTGGAACCTTTCTGTGGCTTCATTGCAAAGCCCTAGTTGATATCACTCCAATTTCTGTAGGAGCAAATGATAGAGGTGTCTGTCATAAAAGTCTCAAGAAAAGATCACTTGCACCCATGTCCAGACAAACCTTGGCAAAGATGCCTTTTACTTGAATGGGCACAATAGAACAAGGTCTTACTAGCTCGACAGGGAATTTCCAGTGGGTAAAGGGGTTATTTTGTCCTGTTTGTATTTGTGGCTCCTTCTTGATGGTCTTCTGGTTTTGTTTGCTTCTCAGTTGTGCACTTAATTTCTGAGGATGAATTGTCTGGTCACTCGGAATCAACTGTGAGGGTCCTCTGCAAGTGTTTTGAGCTTCAAGTGTGGTCTCTTTGCATCTTTGACTTTGGAGCTAACTGCTGTAGGTGGGCACCTGCCTAGCTCCTTTACCGAGGCCATCTGAAGTTTCCCAATGACTTCTGGCATTGGCTTTCAGATGTTGGTGGGCTTGGACAATCAAGTCAATAATGTCCTACTCCTCTGCAGTTAAAACAGACCCCTTGACTCTTTGGTTTCTCGGTAGGGACAACAGTAGGAGTCGGTAGGAGTCAAAGATTCGCTAGACCCGGGGAACTTTTGCTAGACAATGTATAGATTTTATCTGCTATTAGATTCATTGTTTCCATCATTTGTGACATCTGTGACTTCATGGTGGCTATTTCCAAATTGGGCTCTATTGCCCCAACTAACCCAAAGTCAGCTAGAGATGCTGATGTTGCCTGGCCATAGCTTTCTTGCCCTCAAACACAGATTTTTTCTCCCTCATTACTTTAACCACTTCCCGCCCTATAGGCAATTGACAGCGGGAAGGTGGTTTCATTTTCCTGACCCGCTGTCATTTGACGTCGTGCAGTATAATTGTGCTCTGAGCGCCCCCGGGGAGGCGTGCAGAGCGGCGATCGGTGCTGTGGTGTGTCACTCTGACACACCACATCTCCGATCTTGGTAAAGAGCCTACTGACGTAGGCTCTTTACCATGTGACCAGCTGTGTCCAGCTGTGTTTATAACAAACAAAAAAACTTTTATTTTCAAACTTTTCAGTCTTTTTTTTATTTGTGTAGCAAAAAAGAAAAAACCTTGCGGTGATCAAATACCCCCAAAAGAAATCTCTATTTGCTGGAAAAAATGACATAAATTTGGTTTAGGTACAATGTTGCATGACCGCGCAATTGTCATTCAAAATGCAACAGCGCTAAAAATGAAAATTGGCCTGGGCAGGAAGGGTGTGTAACTGCCCTGTATGGAAGTGGTTAATTAGCTCAGGATACTTACCCGACATGACATTGGCTGAAGTTTTCAGCTGGATCCAGACTGGGTCGGAGAGTAGAGCGCCTCTCAGAATCTGCTGCATTATAGCCTGATCTAGAATGATCTTTCTTTAACACAATTTGGTTCAACATTTTGATAAACTCAGACAGGTGTTCACCCTGGCATTGGACAGCACTCTTCCAGGGACTGCAAGGGTGACTTACACATAAGAGGAGCCTAGGGACCTGAGACAGGGATTTCCCAACCTCTCTAAGGTAATCTGGGTACAACAGGCCCCCCCAACCAAAGTGACTACCATCACACCTAGCGACCGGGAGTACCTTGTGACATTGTGACTGGGATTACATTAGTGACTGGAGAGTACCTTAGCGACCGGGTGTACCCTAGGTTTTGACCAGGGGAGATTGAGGCAGTGTAGGTAATGAATAGCAGGCCGTTATCCTAATCATCCCCATAGAATAGAGGGTAATAATGTCCAACAGGATTGGGGATGCCACTCAGTGCACTCCTTGCTGCATGTAGGTGTTCCTTGATGCACCAATCGAGGGCGAATACTGCTGTGCAAGATGTTAGCGACTTGTTTCTCTGGAAGCCCAGATCCTGGATCTAGAAAACAAGGTGGCAACACTGCGTAGCATCAACAACCTGGAAAGGAGCTTGGACATTACCCAGCAGGTGCTGGCAGGGGCCAGCATAGAGGAGGGTGGAGACGTGGAGATGCAGGCACCGGAGGTAGGCAGTTGGGTGACAGAAGGAGGGTAAGAGGGAAGAGCGATAGGGAGGCCAGTCCTGAGTTGGTACACCCCAACAAATATGCCAAGTTGCATGATGATGGGGATATCAGCTCCGGGGTGGCAGTGCTGGAGCAAGCGCTCTCCCCCAGCTGCCAGGGGAGCAGCGGCTCTAGGAAGGAGGGGGGGACGAGACTCAGGAAAGGTTAGACAGGTTGTGGTAGTAGGGGAGTCAATTATCAAGAGGACAGAGAGGGCAATCTGTCCAAACGATTGTGGTAGCTGAACAGTATGTTGTTCACCGGGTGCTCGAGTTCGGCACATCGCGGATCGGGTGGACAGATTATTGGGTGGGGCTGAGGAGGACCCAGCAGTCATGGCGCATGTAGGCACCAATGACCAAGTGAGAGGAAGGTGGAGGATCATCAAAAATTATTTCAGGGACTTAGTGAATAGATTGAGGAATAGGACCTCCAAGGTGGTTTTCTCTGAAATGCTTAGGGAGCTGAACAAGTGGCTGAGGTACTGGTGTAGGAAGGAGGTTGTTTGGGTTCCTGGAGAACTGGGCTGACTTCTCAGTTGGCTAACGGCTCTTTAGTAAGGATGGGCTGCACCTTAATGGGGATGGTACAGCTCTATTGGGGAGAAAGATGGCCACAAAGCTGGAGGAGCTTTTAAACTAGGTGTTGGGGGGGGGGGTCTCTGAGGTAGAGTCAGTTAGTTGGGAGCAAAGTACAAAAGGTATTATTGGGGTCAGCAGCGACAGCAGAACCGTAGCGACAACCAATGGGGGATCTGTGTGGACAAACCTAAGACCGATCAGGAATAAACTTAAGTATAAGTCTCTATCCACTTCTACAAAACTAAGAGGGGTATACGCAAATGCCAGGAGTCTAGCTAGTTGGAACTGTTAGTACACGAGGAGGACATAGACCTTGTGGGAATAACAGAAACTTGGTTCGACCCCTCATACGACTGGCTGGCCAATATCCAAGGGTATTCTGTGTATTGGAAGGACAGGGAAGGAAAAAGAGGGGGAGGGGTATGTCTCTATGTCAAAAATAAAGTAAGGGTGGTAGAGAGGAGTGACATTATGGAAGGGATGAATACGGAGGTAGAATCCGTGTGGATAAAACAACATAGGGAAGAAGTAAAGGGGAAGTAATAGTGGGGGTTTGTTACAGGCCGCCCAACAAAAGGGAGGAGGTAGAGCTGGAATGTCTATCACTGTTGGGTACCGCGGCAAAGCTGGGGTCAGTCATCATATTGGGGAACTTCAATTATCCCGACATTGACTGGGAAGAGGGGACTGGATACTCACTAAAGGCCTGTCTTTTCATGAATATCTTACAGGACAACTGCATGTCTCAGTTGGTGGATTCTCCTCCTAGAAAGAATACAGTACTAGATCTTTTAATTGCTAATGGCACAGATCTAATCTCAGGAGGAGATAAGGAGTCCGGAACAACTTGAGTTCTAGCGATCACACGATGATCACATTTAGCGTAAATCACAATACAGCAAGGCAAGAGGGGAACATAAGAACCCTAAACTTCAGAAGGGCAAACTTTCCTAAACTGTGCTCAATAATAGAGAAAATAAACTGGGACAAAACCCTAGGAAAACTGACCACGGAAGAAAAATGGGAATGCTTCAGGAACATATTAGACAAAAGCATCTCACAGTGCATTCCTAAGGGAAACAAATTTAGAAGAGCCAAGGCCAAGCCAGGGTGGGTAAACTGTAATGTAAAAAAACTTATTAGGGAAAAGAAAATGGCCTTTAAAAGATATAAATCGGATGGGACTTCATTGGCTTTCCATCAATACAAGGAATCAAATAAGAAATGTAAATACAAAATCAAGAAGGCTAAAATTGACTTCGAGAGACATATAGCAGAGGAAAGTAAAAGGAACCCTAAGAAATTCTTTAAATATATCAATACCAAAAAAAGGTCAGGAGGTCAGAGCATGTTGCACACATAATTAATGATGATGGGAGGATGGTCACAGAGGACACAGATCAGGCAACTGTGCTAAATGCTTTCTTATCCTCAGTCTTTACACAGGAAAAGGAGGGGTGCACTGACCATGACTGTATGCAGGGACGTAGATGGGGGGGGGTTTATGGGGCTTGAACCTACCCCCCCCCCCCCCCAGAGCATCAGTGTACAATATACATTGAAAAAAATGTTTTTTTTTTGCACTGCACTAGGCTCTAATGCATTTTATTTTAATGCTGCTGCCTGCTGTTACTCCACCTGACCCCCTGGAGCGCCGCCCGGGCTGTAGGCTTGGCTTGGGATGAGGGAGGCTCTGGCTGACAGTGCTCTCGTCTGTCTGCTCCGCCTCCACACCTCCTCTCTAGTCCAGACTGAGATTCCAGAGACATGTCTTGACTTGCCAAGCCAGTTACAGAAGCTTTCAGGAGAACAGCAGCACTGAGAGCAGAGCGGGAGGGAGTGGGCAGCACCTATCCCACCCACTGACACATACGGTCGGCTCCTCCTCTCTTTGAGCTGCCACGTCCTTCCTTTGGCTTTCGCTTGGTGAATTTGCTGCCTGAGCCTGAGTGCTGTTAGCTCAGCTGAGCCTGCCTGCCTGCTTGCCAGTACCACGTGGCAGGAACATCTCAATTTTGTCTGAAGTGCTGCTGTGCTGGGGTCTGGACCTTAACCTTAACTCCAGGAGGACAGGTCACCAACAACCACCAGGTGTGTCTCTCTCTGTGTGCTGTGTTCTAGATCTGAACTTCAACCATGGATCAAGTTCAGGGCTGCTAGAACAGTTGGAGTTCCGTTTTTTTTCTTCCTGTTTTTATAAACTCTTTCAAAATATCTCTTCTTATCGTCCTCTTATTTCATGCTTGCAATGCATACCTCAGTCTCAGCATTAGAGTGTAAAATAGGTGTAAGGTTGATGATCACTTACAAAAGCCAATCCTGCCATTCTGGATATATAAACAGTGGGCAGAGTGGATTTTTTTTGCTCTTGTGTTCTCTATTTTATGACAAAGATTGGCTCTAAAAAAAGGGAAGGCGGCCTACAAATCAACAGACTATCTCTCCCCATGTGTGTGCTATCTGCACATTCACATAACAGTGGGAACATTCTGAGATTTACCCTTGGCTGTATAGAGTGCTGTGCTACTACATTTGAATGCTGCCCTGAAGGTTATTAATCCCTATTTAAATGTATGCCGCTAGCCTGCTTCATTGTAGTCCTGCTAAGGAAGTTGTTGACCCTTTCAATGTGAGGCCTACTGGCCTTAGGTTAAAGTGGTAGTAAACCACAAAAACTGAATTTTTGTAAAATCTTACCTGCAAAATTCCTTTCTCTGAGTCCTCCGACAGTCGCCGCCTCCTCTAAGTCATCACAATTGGGTATTGTCCACCTATCCGTAGGAATAGCTAGGCATATAGACTTAGTCAAAAGACAAAAGGCATTAGCATGTACACACCCACGGGGGCTGTCCCATCTGGTCAATACCCCCCCTGCATCACCACTCCCAACTCAGTTTGGTAGCATAGCAGTAGGTAATAAGAACCCCAAAAAGAGGGGCGGGGGCGGCGACTGTCGGAGGACTCAGAGAAAGGAATTTTACAGGTAAGATTTTACAAAAATTCCGTTTTCTCTTACGTCCTCCGACAGTCGCCGCCTCCTCCAAGTCATCACAATTGGGATGTCCCAAAGCAGTATAGACATGAGGGGTGGGAGACGCAACCGTAGAAAAGGCAACGCAGTACCCACATCAGAGAAAGGAATCTTACACGCACTGTAAGAACCAACTGGGCAACAGCAACAAACAATGCTCAACAGGAGCAACAGCCCAGGAAAGCAAATGCCAACAGCCAGGGACCCAGGAAAAAACCAAGGGTCCATCATGGCACAGCCGCACTGAGAACTTTGCGGCCAAAGGAAGCATCAGCTGATGCCAGAACGTCTACTTTGTAGAACTTGGAAAAAGTGTGCACCGACGACCAAGTCGCCGCCTTGCACACCTGGGCCACGAGGCCCGATGCCAATAGGCCCAGGAAGTACTCAAAAACCTGGTAGAGTGCGCCTTAACAGGGAAGGGCGGAACCCGTTCCTTCAAGGCGTAAGCCTGCTCAATGGTCTGTCTGATCCATTTGGCAATAGTTGCTGCGGACGCAGCCATGCCCTTCCGAGGTCCCTCAGGAAGGACAAAGAGGGAATCCGTCTTCCGAAAGGATTCCGTAGACTTCAGGTAAACCCTGATCGCCCTAACAACATCCAAGGAATGCAAGGCAATCTCCTTCGGATGTTTAGGCTTCGTACAAAGGCAGGACAATGTCCTCATTAAGGTGATAATCAGAGATCCCCTTGGGAAGGAAGGATGGGGTGGTCGCAAAACCACCTTATCCCTGTGAATTATCAAGTAAGGGGAACGGCAAGACAACGCCGCCAGTTCCGACACTCTACGAGCCGAAGTGATCGCCACAAGAAAAGCAACCTTTTTCGACAGCAGAGGCAACGATATCTCCCTGATATTCTCGAAGGGAGCACGCTGCAAAGCGGACAGGACCAAATTCAAGTCCCATGGAGGTAAAGGCTCCTTCCTAGGAGGAGCCAAATGTCGCACACCTTGAATGAAGGTGCGCACCAAGGAATGAGACGCCACAGGGCGTTGGAAAAGGACCACCAGTGCTGACACCTGGCCCTTTATTGTGGCCAGCGCCAGGCGCTGATCCACTCCAGACTGGAGGAAAGCCAAGATCCTCGACACCGAGTAAGAACGAGGGGAAAACCCCCTGGACTCACACCAGATGAAGTAGGCCTTCCAGGTACGGTAATAGATCTTACCAGAGGAAGATTTCCTAGCCTTGATCAGGGTAGGAATAACCTCAGGAGATAGACCCTTGTCCTTCAAGACCTGGGTCTCAACAGCCAAGCCGTTAAAGCCAGCGACCGTAAAGCAGGGTGGAAGATCGGACCTTGAGACAGAAGATCTTCCCACAGAGGCAGGCGCCACGAAGGTGCCACTGCCAGGTGAACAACGTCGGTGTACCAGGACCGGCGAGGCCAGTCCGGTGCCACCAGAATCACCATGTGCGGTTCCGAGGCCAATCTGCGAAGGAACCGGGATAGTAACTGAATCGGAGGAAAGGCGTACATCAGACGATACTGATGCCAAGGGGCCACCAACGCATCCGAGGCGTCCGCCAACGGATCGCGCGTTCTTGCCAACGAAGCTTTCCACCTTTCGGTTTAGCCGAGATGCGAACAGATCCACATCTGGGGATCCCCACTTCGCACACAGCATCTGAAAGACCTCCGGGTGCAGGGACCATTCCCCCTGGTCCAGGGTCTGGCGGCTCAGATAGTCGGCCTGCCAATTGTCCACACCCGGAATGTGAACTGCCGAGATCGCCGGAACATGAGCCTAGGCCCAAGACAGAATGTTGGTCACCTCCCGGGCCACTCGAGCACTCCTGGTGCCCCCTTGGTGGTTGATGTAAGCCACCGCGGTAGCATTGTCCGTCTGTACACGAAACAGGCAGGCCCTGGAGACGGTCCGACCACTGGAAGAGACAGAGTTTTATTGATCTTAGTTCCAGCACATTTATCGGGAGGGAGGATTCCTCCTCCGACCAAGTGCCCTGGGCAGACAGGTTGCCCAGGACTCCACCCCAGCCCGACAGGCTGGCGTCCGTGGTAACCACCGTCCACACCAACGGACGGAAGGACTTGCCTTCCGCCACCGCCAGGGACTGGATCCACCACAGAAGAGCCAATCTGGTCTGGCGACTCAAGGACACCTCCAGATCCAAGGACTGAGGAAGTCTGTCCCACCTGGCCAGGATCTCCGCCTGGAGAGCCCGCGTGTGGAACTGGGCAAAGGGAATCGCCTCGAAGGCCGACACCATCAACCCCAGGCCCCGCATGCAGGTCCTGAGTGACGAGGATGGATTGTCCCTGAGGGACCTGAGTTCGTCCCGCAAAGTCCGGAGCTTGTCCTCCGGCAAGAACACCTTTGCCTGAGCAGAGTCCAGAACCATTCCCAGATAGGGAAGGCGAAGTGACGGAGACAACGCTGATTTCTGAACGTTGATGGTCCATCCAAACTCCTGAAGCGTCTGTACCGTAATGGACAGGTCGCGCACAAGGTCCTGGCTGGCCCTCGATCTCAGAAGCAGATCGTCCAGGTACCCCAGGACCGCAATGCCCTGGGCCCGTAGCAGGCCCAGAACCGGTGCCAACACCTTGGTGAAGACCCTTGGAGCCGAAGCGAGACCGAAAGGTAACGCCACAAACTGGTAGTGGTCCTCTGCGATAGCAAACCGAAGGTACCGCTGATGACCCTCGAAAATGGGGATGTGCAGATACGCATCCTTCAGATCTATCGAAGCCAGGAATTCTCCCGGACTCAAGGAGGCCACAACCGAACGGAGAGACTCCATTCGAAACTTGCGAACACGCACGAAGCGGTTCAGCGCTTTTAGGTCCAGAATAGGACGCACTTTGCCTTCCTTCCTGGGCACAGTGAACAGATTCGAATAAAACCCCCGAAACCTGTCCCGGTGAGGCAGCGGTACAATCACTCCCTGAGCAAGCAGGTCCTGCACCGCCTGATGCAAATCCTGCAGACGCCCCGGAAGCAGATGAAGATTGGAGGGAAAGAATCTGTCCGCCGGCCTGGAAAGGAATTCGATCTTGTAACCTGATCGAACGATTTCCCTGACCCACCTGTCCGATACCCGGAGCAGCCAAGGTTGAAGGAAACCGCGCAAACGTCCCCCCACCCCTGAAATGGGTAAGCGCGCCCCTTAGCCGGCGTTGCCGGTTTTCTGCTTACCCGCCCAGGGCTTCCTCTGGTTGCCCTGGGCCTTGAAAGGCTTGCCCTTGGATTGGTTCCGAAAGGCACGAAAGGACCCCTGAGTGGATCTAGGCGCAGAACCCCGCTTGCCTCGGAAGGACTTGTTCTTCGGGTTCTGGGGTAGCATAGTGCTCTTGCCCCCCGTGATGCCTTTCACCAGGGTATCCAACGCCTCGCCAAAAAGGCGAGAGCCAGCATAGGGAAAATCAGCAACTGTTTTCCGTGAGGACTGGTCGGCCGACCAGCTCTTCAGCCATATCAGTCGCCGGTTAAGCACCGTGACACTCGAGAGGCGAGCCACCAAGGGGGCCTCATTTAGGGCTGCATCACACAAATACATGACTCCTTTGTGGATCTGGTCCATCATTTCCAGTCGGGCAGGCGGCACGTCGTCAGACACTAGGTTGTTTCTAAACACCTTGATCCAATCAGCCACCGCCTGAGCCACCATAACGGACGCGAAAACGGGCTTGAGCAACGAACCCGCCACCGTATAGGAATGGCGGGCTAGAGACTCCAACCACTGGTCCGTGGGATCCCGGAAAACCGGAGTATCCTCAGTAGGAACCAAGGTAGCCTTGTTCAGTACAGCCACAGTGTGATCTACCTGTGGAGGCACACACCATTGCGATTCCGTAGCCGGCGCAAAAGGATAAAGCAATTTGAACCGACTAGGCACCACGAATGGACGTTTTAACGTGCGCCACATTTCATTGAGAGTGTAATGAAATTCAGCTGCGCAGACTTGCGTGTCCTGTGCGTCCCAAGGGAGGACACCACGCCCGGAGGATTGGGCTCATCCACCAAATGCAAGGTTTCTTTTACAGAAACAATCAACTCATCCATGGTCGCCCGTTCTTCATGTGACCCTGGGGAGGATGTGTCAACACCCTCCACTTCAGCCTCCCCCTCAGACTCCGGGGGGTCTAAGGATGAGCGGGACCCTGAAAAGGGCATGCTCGCAGCAGCAGCAGCCATATCCCCATCTGAATCAGAAGAGAGAGACAGCCTGGGCCGTTTTCTCGCAGCCCGTTCAGACATCAGCATTTCCATATTAGCCACTAAAGTCGCAACTACAGCAGCGGAGCCACAGGAGAACTGGGGCCCCCCACTAAAGCTGGAGGAAACTTGCTTTCCTGAGAATCCATGGCTCAAGAAAAAATTACAGTGCAAAAAAGATGTACTGTCCCCTTAAATAGCGCTGCGGAGTGCGCAGCCCACCGCTACTGTTGCAGCTATGAAGACCCCCAAAAGGAGAAAGAAACTGAGCCAGAAGCAGTATGCAAGACTGAGAGAGATGCAGTGCAGAGCCCGCAGATCGTTGCTACCTGTGTCCTTTGCTGCCTGAAAGGAAAAGGAAATGCTGCTGGAAGGGGCTGGCTATAAGCCAGACCTAAGGGAAAATGGCTGCCCATAGGAAATGCATTGGAGGCTTCACTAAGATGGCCGCCGACATGCGGCCGAACCGATCGTTCTACAGCCCACAAAATGGCGGCGGAGGGCGCCAAAACGATCTGTACACTCGCCCCAGAGGGGCCATATCCATTAGAGCTGCACGATTCTGGCCAAAATGAGAATCACGATTTTTTAGCTTGGAATAAAGATCACGATTCTCTCACGATTCTCTGTGTAACAAAAAAAAAATTGGGATAACTTTACTGTTACGTTTTTTTTTTTTTTTTATTCATTAAAGTCTATTAATTGCGTTTGAAAGACTGCTGAGCAAATACAGTGTGACATAAAATATTACAACAATCGCCATTTTATTCTGTAGGGTCTCTGCTAAAAAAATATATAAAATGTTTGGGGGTTCTAAGTACTTTTCTAGCAAAAAAAAAAACTGATTTTAACTTGCAAGCAACAATTGTCAGAAAAAGGTCTAGTCTTTAAGAGGTTAAACTTCCTTTCTCCCTGGCAGAGGGAAGGAAAAGATACAATGTAATCATTTTGTTTATAGTTACTGGGAGACTGCTGATATGTTTGCGGGAGGCTTTTTTTATTTTTTTCCACAGCTGTTCTCTCTGCTATGCAGCTATGCAAAGAATCGAGCTAATGTCAGGTTTAGATCGTCAGGGGGGTGAATCGAGATCGCGATTTTCATACGATTAATCGTTCAGCTCTAATATCCATGTGCAGTAAAAAAACATGGCGGACCGCGCGAACATACCCCCGCAGCGGTCGCCGCACAACAGGCACGTCTGCACCCCCAACATGCACCTAACAGGGACCCCCAGCAAAAAACATACAATTTGCACAAAACGAACCCCGCAGGGATCGCACAGGGAGTCACACAGGCACAGACATGGGGACACACAGCAACACAGACTGCCACCCCAGACAGAGGCCCCACACAGAAAAGTACTTACCTGTACCCGATGGCGTGGGGGAGCCTCTATGCACGGATAAACCTCTGTCCTCTCCTGACAGGGAGTGCCGTGAGCCAGGGACATGAAGCTGCTGCAGCGCAGACGAGTCCTGTGAGGTAGCCACCTCACGGCTGCATCCCTGCAGCGAACAGGGATGGGTCGTTCATAATGCCAGGGCGAACCATAGCTGAACGCTCGATGGCGGGCTGGGGGTCCATCTGGCCCTCTGTGCCCTGGAGAACCAGGGCGGCCAGTCCGAATCCCAGCACCGCATGATCCATCTTCATCCGAAGAATAACTAACTCTAAAGCTGACAAAATAAACAGCTAGTAAAGTGAGAGAAAAAACTGACATTTTTCAAAGAAAATCAAATGAAAAATATAGGAAGGCTGAGACTGAAGCCCCAGCACAAGGGAGCCTGACTATTCCTGAAAGCTAGGCAAACTAAAACTGAGTTGGGAGTGGTGATGCAGGGGGGGTATTGACCAGATGGGACAGCCCCCGTGGGTGTGTACATGCTAATGCCTTTTGTCTTTTGACTAAGTCTATATGCCTAGCTATTCCTACGGATAGGTGGACAATACCCAATTGTGATGACTTAGAGGAGGCGGCGACTGTCGGAGGACGTAAGAGGAAACTCTTCTCCCTGAAAGTTAATAGTATAATGTGCTAGTATGCATCACATACATTATTATTATCACATTATTTTTGCGCGGCTGTTTTGTTACATATTTGAATGTATTCTGTATTAATTATCTTACAGCAGAGCAGAGTTGCTGCTTATATCCCCAATTAGTTGTGGTTTTAATAATGATGTTCTCCAAGCGCATTTTCAAATGTTGGATTATATGTGTGTGTGAGCGCGCCTCTTTCCCTTGTGTGCTCCTCAGGCTAAAACTGCAGGATATGGATAATATGGATAATATGGTTATTGATAATATGGATATGGATAATCAGCCTAGAGACTGCTAGGTCCACCTTAGGCAGAACAGTCCACTTTACCAGAGACTCCTCAAAAGGGTAACGTCTAGCAGCCGCTTAGACACCCCAGGGGAACGTCTCAGACGGTCCCATTCTTCATGAGCATGCTAGCAAATTAAGCTGCTCTGGATGGCATGTGAGTGCCAGATGCTACCTGCGCCCCAGGCGCAGCTGTCGCTGCGTCCTCCAAATTGCAGTGTCACGCACCGTAGCAACTAGTGCATCCACCAGTGCCTGTATCATGCGTGGCAGGGAAGGTAGAAATGTCATCCTCATTATCCGAGGAGACAGGGCGCAAGGTAACAGACCCGGCAGGGAGGCCCGCATCTGGGGTGGCTGAGTCAGACTCAGAGTCCGAGACATCAGATGAGGCAGGGGGGTAGGTGGAGAAACGTTTCAGCGCATCTCCCTCCAGGCCACCTCCACCCGGGCCCAAATGCTTCCCGAACCGCCGAAAATGCATTGATGGACAGTGGAGATCCGGAAGGCCCTGCGGCTTCCGTGAGGGGGTCAGGTGGGGACACATGGCCTGCAGGGTCCATATTGAACCAGAAGAACCCACCAGCAAAATTTGCAAAAAAATGATAAAAAAGACATTTGTTTTTTTTTTTTTACATTAAAAGAGCAACCGCACAGCGCTACAGCGCCCCCCAGAGTCAGGCACGCGCTAATGAACCCCCACAAACAGAGAGGGACTACCCTCAGTATCTCACTGTCCCCAGATAAGCAATCGGATTACGAAGGTCTCAGTGGCGGCTCAGTAAAAGGAAGTGAGCCAGGAAGCTGCCTGGGGTGAAGGGAGGGGCTCCTCCCACCAAAAAACGCCTCC
The DNA here is from genome assembly GCF_965119305.1 of Pelophylax lessonae. Classification (NCBI taxonomy): domain Eukaryota; kingdom Metazoa; phylum Chordata; class Amphibia; order Anura; family Ranidae; genus Pelophylax; species Pelophylax lessonae. The sequence goes on from NC_138774.1 coordinate 202,535,168, forward strand.
AGGCACACCCAACAGCCTTCACAGCAAAGAATCCACCGCAAAATGGGCGAAAACAGGTGTACCAAGATGGCCGCCGTCATAGATGCAGACAAAGCTACAAGAAAATGGCGGCCCCTTGCAGGAACCACAGGGATATGATATGATATGATTGATATGATATGATATGGAATGATGGATACATTGGAAGGGAAAACCTTCCTGGGAAAAAAACGGATCGAAACTCGATCTTGCAACTGGACCGCATGAATGACCCCCTGAACCCAGCTGTCTGGGAACCGGGCCAGCCGCAGGTCAAAGAACTGGCAAAGATGTCCCCCCACCCCATATGCGGGTGAGGAAGCACCTTCAGGCTGAGTAGGCCTTGTGCGCAGGTCTGGAAAAACTGAATTTTTGTAAAATCTTACCGTAAAATGCCTTTCTCTGAGTCCTCCGACAGTCGCCGCCCACTCATACAGTCGTCACCAATGGGTATTGACTTCCGCTCCGCAGGAGTAGCTAGGCATAAGACTTGTTAGTAACAAAAGCTTTTAGCATAGACACACCCATGGGGGCTGTCCCACTGGTCAATACCCCCCCTGCATTAAGCCATCCCAACTCAGTTTGGTAGCATAGCAGTAAGTGTACCAGAAAAAAACCCAAAAGAGGGGCAGGGGCGGCGACTGTCGGAGGACTCAGAGAAAGGAATTTTACGGTAAGATTTTACAAAAATTCAGTTTTCTCTTACGTCCTCCGACAGTCGCCGCCCACTCATACAGTCGTCACCAATGGGACGTCCTAAAGCAGTGAAGACATGAGGGGTGGGAGACACAACCGTAGAAAAGGCAACGCAGTACCCATATCAGAGAAAGGAACCTTACACACACAGTAAGAGAACCTTCTGGGCAACGGAAAAAGCTCAACAGGAGCAACAGCCCAGGAAAGCAAATAACCCAGGGGATAAACAACCCCAACAGCCAGGGACCCACAAAAAAACAAGGGTCCCCTATGGCACTGCCGCACTGAGAACTTTGCGGCCAAAGAAGGCATCAGCTGATGCCAGAACATCGACCTTATAGAATTTGGAAAAGGTGTGCACCGACGACCAAGTCGCAGCCTTGCACACCTGGGCCACCGAGGCCTGATGCCGGTAGGCCCAAGACGTACTCAAAGATCTGGTAGAGTGCGCCTTAACAGGGGAGGGTGGAACCCGTTCCTGCAAAGCATAGGCCTGTATGACGGTCTGTCTGATCCATTTGGCAATGGTCGCTGCAGATGCAGCCATGCACTTCCGAGGTCCCTCAGGAAGGACAAAGAGGGAATCCGATTTCCGAAAGGATTCAGTGGACGACAGGTAAACCCTGATCGCCCTGACAACATCCAAGGAATGCAATGCAACCTCCTTAGGATGCTTAGGCTTCGCACAGAGCGAAGGCAAAACAATGTCCTCATTAAGGTGAAAGTCAGAGACCACCTTAGGGAGAAAAGACGAATGAGGTCGCAAGACCACCTTATCCTTGTGAACCACCAATAGGGAGAGCGGCAAGACAACGCCGCCAGCTCCGATACTCTGCGAGCCGAAGTGATTGCCACTAGAAAAGCAATCTTCTTAGACAGCAGAGGCAACGATATCTCCTGGATGTTTTCAAAGGGAGCACGCTGTAACACCATGGAGGTAAAGGCTCCCTCCGAGGAGGGGCCAAATGTCGCACACCTTGAATGAAGGTGCGAATTAAGGAATGAGACGCCACAGGGCGCTGAAATAGAACAGCCAGTGCAGATACCTGGCCCTTAATCGTGGCCAGCGCCAGGCGCTGGTCCACACCAGTCTGAAGGAAAGCCAACACTCTTGTCACCGAGTACGAGCGAGGTGAAAACCCCCTGGACTCGCACCAGGCAAAATAGGCTTTACAGGTACGGTAATAAATTTTACCATACGAGGCTTTCCTAGCCTTGATTAAAGTAGGAATGACCTCTGGGGAGAGACCCCTGTCCCTCAGGACCTGGCTTTCAACAGCCAGGCCATTAAAGCCAGCGACTGTAAAGCAGGGTGGAAGATCGGTCCCTGAGACAGTAGATCTTCCCACAGTGGCAGCCGCCAAGGAGGCTCGACTGCTAGGTGAACGATGTCCGTGTACCAGGACCTGCGTGGCCAGTCCAGTCCCACCAGAATCACCAAGATCGGTTCCGAGGTCAACCTGCGAAGGAACCTGGACAACAACTGAATCGGCAGTAAGGCGTACATCAGAAGATACTGATGCCACGGGGCTACCAATGCATCCGAAGCGTCCGCCCGAGGATTGTGCGTTCTTGCCACAAACCTTTCCACCTTGTGGTTTAGCCGAGACGCGAACAGATCCACATCTGGGGATCCCCACTTCGCACACAGTATTTGGAAGACCTCCGGGTGTAGGGACCAGTCCCCCTAGTCCAGGGTCTGGCGGCTCAGATAGTCGGCCTGCCAATTCTCCACACCCGGAATATGAACTGCCGATATTGCCGGGACATGAGTCTTGGCCCACGACAGAATGTCGGTCACCTCTCGGGCCGCCTGGGCACTCCTGGTGCCCCCTTGGTGTTTGATGTAAGCCACCGCGGTAGTATTGTCCGTCTGTACCCGAACAGGACGGCCCCGAATTCGATCCGACCACTGGAGGAGACAGATTTTAGTTCAATCTGATTTTATTGAGAAAAAGGAGTTTTACAGAATATGGGCGAAAGCTAAGGAGCAAGGAGCAAACAGAAAAAATTCACAGCCATGTCACATAGTGAATTTCAAGTAAGTGCCTTTTACAATCAATATTAATTAGTGTTGGAACAAAACAGAAACTACCAAGTCCATTGGAGTACGAATGTATCGCAACTTAAAGCGGAGTTCCACCCAAAAGTGGAACTTCCGCTTTAGGGAGTCCTGACCCCCCGACATGCCACATTTGGCATGTCATTTTTTGGGGGGGGGAGCGGGTACCTAGTTTTGACAGGTACCCGCTCCCACTTCCGCTCGGAGCGCCGCGGCGCCCTGAGCGGAAGTTCTCCTCTCCCCCTCCCTCCCTGCAATCTTCTGGGACACGTCAGAGGTCCCAGAAGATTGCCGGCCAATCACGGCGCTCAGCGCGACTCGCGCATGCGCAGTGGGTACCCGGCTGTGAAGCCGCAAACTGTTACAGCCGGGTGCCCACAGCAGTGATGCCGACGCCGAGGGAGAGGATCGAGGCTTCCGGCGGCCGCATCGCTGGACCGTTGGACAGGTGAGTAAATGGCTGGAACTCCGCTTTAACAAACAGCAGCTTGGTGTAACATGGGTCAACATAAACAAGAGAGAGGACAAATAAAGGATAACACTGGTAGAGACACCGCTACATCTGGTGTCGCACTAGAAAATGGTGTAAAGTGTGGAAGGCACTAGTAAATACTCAGGTTTTACGTTGAGAAGCACCCAAAAACAACAAGGGAGCGCAAAAAGGATAGCCGTATGGTGCCAGTGGTATAGCGAGCCAAAGAGATCGAGAGAAGGGAGGTGGGGTAAAGCAGGAGAGCGAAAACAGAGAGAAGCCAAGAGGGTGAGGAAGACAGAGAAGATCAAGAGGGACTGCCCACGTCCCACTACTGTTCCCCATCACCCGGCATTACAGGCGATTCGATCCAGGACTGAAAGGCATCCGAACACCGAAACATGTCCCAAGACATCCATGCAGCAGAGAACCGTTCCTCTTTGCCCCCTTCTCGTGCCAGCAGGTTTTCCATGTCCCTAAGCCTGTCTAGTTCCAAAGCCCACTCAAGTTTAGAAGGCACGTGCTGGGTTCTCCAGTGTCTGGGTATTACCGTCCGAACAGCCGCCAAGAAAAAACGCAGAACGTCTCTCTTGATCGACTGGAAGGAGCCGGGCAACAAGGACAACAAGGCCAATTGCAGTGTCTTGGAGACTGTAGATGCCTGGAGCCTGCAGTAAAGAGCAATAATTCCAGTCCACAATTCATGGATCTTCGGACATTCCCACCAAATATGAAGGAGCGTCCCGCTAGATGACGTGCATCGCCAGCATTGGTCCGACTAAAGTAGATCAATATAGGTAATCGAGGAAAGGCACCTGTACCATCTGCTCAAGAGTTTGAACCCCTTCTCCTGAACTTGGGTAGCAGGAGACAGCGAGTGAGTCAGCGTGAAGCATTTGTACCAGTCAGTAGATGAAAGGGCTCGCCCCAGGTCCCTGTCCCAGGCAGCAGTATTGGTCGGCAGGTCAGGGTGAAGGGCACGTAGGAGTAAGGAATATAAAAGAGATACCGTGTGCTTGGGGGGAACATCCTGGAGTAGGATAGAGTCAAACTCCGAAGGGTCTCCCCTAACATCAGTCAGTGAGGGCAAGGTGCGTATATAGGAGAGAGCCTGGCCGCGCTGCAGCCAGCTCACAAGAGCACCGTCGGATGTGGTGGAAGTAGGAGTTGTCAACAAGGACGAGTCAGTTCGGAGAATTTGGGAAACACGTCGATGGTCCGTCGCAGTCCAGGGTCCAAATCTAGAACACGGGGCTGCCGGGGGGAACGCTGGGGTGCCAAAGAAGGGCGTCATGGGGCCCTGAGGACCTGAGAGATGGCCCGATTTATTCAGGCAATCCCAAATCCACAGGGTCTGGCCCGTTAAAGTGTTGAAAGAGGAAACATGACCACGAAGATGCATCGGAGTCCAGGGAAGTGCCCTGAGATCAAAGGGGGCAAGAAGATGTTCAAGTTGCACCCATAGTTTAGTGGGGGCATTGTGAAACCAATCCACCAAGCGCGTCAGGGTTGCCGCTCGGTGGTAGAGAGCGAAGTCCGGCATACTGGTGCCCCCTCTAGACTTCGGAAGGGTGAGAGTCGCATACTTTAGGCGGGGTCGGCTATGAAGCCATACAAATCTCGAAATCGCTCTACGCAGCTTGTCAAAGAAGGAGGCAGGTATGTGAACAGGAAGCGCTTGGAAGAGGTATAAAAAGCGAGGTAGAACGTCCATCTTCAGAACATTGATCCTCCCAAACCAAGACAATCGTTTTGTGGAGTAGGCAGACAGGTTAGATAGGGTTTTAGTGAAGAGTGGAACAAAATTGTCAGTGAAGAGGCGCGTCGGGTCAGTAGGCAGATTGACACCCAAGTAGCGAACGGAGGAGGATCCCGTCTTAAAGGGATATGTGTCCGAGATACGCTTAAGAGTCGATTTAGGCAGGGAGATATTTAATATCTTGGATTTAGAATGATTAACTTTAAAGTTGCTCATAAGGCCAAAGTCGCGGAACTCGGCCAAGATCGCAGGGAGGGACTTTTGAGGAGAAGTGATGTAGAGCAGTAAATCATCTGCGAATAGCGCTAGTTTAGAATGTATGGGGCCAATGGTCAGTCCGCAAACATTGGGGTTGTTACGAAGAGCAACGGCCAGATGTTCCATTACTAGGACATAGAGGAGCGGAGGCAGGGGGCAACCCTGGCGCGTACCGTTGTGGATGCTGAAGGTAGGAGACAAGGAGCCGTTAATCCGGAGCCTAGCGAAAGGTGACTTGTAGAGGGCCATAATTCTAGCCAGCATCAGCGGGCCGAGATCGATTTGTTCCAGGGTAAGACGCAGAAAATGCCAGTCAACACGGTCAAAGGCCTTCTCCGCGTCCACCGTCAGCAGGCACAAAGGTATATCGTGGGAGCGGGCATAATCAGAAAGCAGGAGGGTTTTGAAGGTATTGTCCCTAGCTTCTCGGCCTTGGACAAAGCCCACTTGGTCCATATGAATAAGGTCCGGCAATAACGGTTTCAATCTGGTCGCTAGGAACTTAGCATAAAGTTTAAGGTCGATTCCAATCAAAGAGATAGGTCTGTAATTGGTACACGATGCGGGGTCTTTCCCAGGCTTTGGAATTAGAGATATGTGGGCCTCTAACGTCTGAGGAGGAAAATCCGAGCCGTCAGGAATCGAGTTAAAGACCCGAGCCAGAAAAGGGGCCAGCAGAGTGCCGAACACCTTATAAAATTTGGCAGTAAAGCCGTCGGGGCCAGGACTTTTGCCGGAAGGGATAGATGTAATAGCTGCCACAACCTCGTCCACTGAGATTGGCGCTTCCAGGTCCGAGACCGTCTCATCAGGCAGGCACGGGAGGGCAGTCGCCGACACATACGCAGCTTTGTCATCGAGGGTGGCTCCTGGGGCACCCTGGGGCAGGGATGCAGACAAATGGTAAAGCGACTGATTGTAAGTCACAAAGGATTGACCAATTAGCTTCGGGGTCGTCACCAGGGACCCTGTTGGATCACAAATCCGGTCAATAAATGTAGAGGCAGCGCGTGGGTGGAGTGCGCCAGCTAATGGTCGACCACATTTGTCTTGAGACTTGTATCTGTGTAGAGCCAACTTCTGGTCGTACGTGCGGGCAGAGGCCACATATAGGTCTCTAAGTTGGGACCGGGACGTAGAGAGGTCTGCTAGAGTGGCAGCAGAGGGGGTCCGGCTATGCTTTGTTTCTAGATCGCGTAGCTTTAGAGTCGCGGCCGTAATAGAGGCCGACCTTTCCTTTTTAAGACGGGAACCCATCTGAATAAAGGAACCCCACAGCACTGCTTTGAGCGCTTCCCATTGCAGGGGGAGGGACGTAGGGTCCTCAGTGTGGTCTAAATAGAAATGGTCAATGACAGTGGAAATCGTGTCCACGCAGCCCGCAGTGGCCAGTATAGAGTCATTAAGCCTCCAGGTCCATTCTCTCATCGGAGTATCCGGGGGCGAAAGCGTGGTGAAAATCGGGGAGTGGTCAGGCCAGACCAACGTCCCAATGTCTACCTCGGGGGACCAGTGTCACGAACCTGGTTGGAGGCTGAGGTGACGAGAGGGCTCCCCTTGCGGCTGAGTGCAGAGCACCCCTGGAGATGGTGACAGAGGGTGCTGTGCCCAAAGGTGCACGGGTTGCCTGCAGGTGAAGCTGTGTCAGGACTCGGATCCGCAGTAGGAAAGACAGTCACTTGGATCACTGGAAGTGCAGGCAGGTTAGTGCAAATCAAGGTCAGAAGCCAGGCCGAGGGTCAAACACGGGTAGTCAATCAGGAGCAGGCAGGGATAAGTCCGTAAGGCAAGCCGGGTTCAGAAAAGGAGAACGCCAGAGCAGGTCAAGGATAGCCGGGTCGGTAACAGGTAGTCAATCAAGCAGGAGTTTCAAGGCACAAGGCAAACAGGTACTAGCTGAAGATAATCCAGCAATGAATAGCAGCCAGTGCTGAGTTTATATAGGAAGTGGGTGTTGATAATTGGCCCTAATTAGGACGTCCCACATGGCCGTTTTGGAATTAGCATATATGTCATTTCCTGACAGTCCTGCGTGGCCATTTTGGAAATTGGAAACTTTGCCATTCTTTATCAAGTTCTTCCCTGACAGTGCCCCCCCCCCCCCCCCCGAGGGGCAGCCTCCGGATGCCCAAACGTGCCTGTTTCTCTGGAAATCTGCCAAAGAACTCCCGAAGGAGTCTAGGGGCATGAACATTACTTGCTGGTTCCCATGAGTTCTCTTCAGGTGGGAACCCCTTCCACTTAACGAGGTACTGCACTTGTCTTCCTCTTCTTCAACCATCTATAATGGCCTCTACTTCAAATTCTGTGTCCTCCCCAACCGTAACCGGAGGTGGAGGTGGCTCCTCCCTGTTAGGAAATGAACTAGTCACTGCTGATTTAAGTAGAGAGACGTGGAAGACTGGGTGTATCTTATAGGAGTTGGGAAGGTTTAATTCAAATGCCACGGGGTTAACTTCCCTTTTGATTTCAAAAGGTCCAATAAACTTAGGACCCAATTTCTGTGAGGGACAAGTGAGTTTGATGTTTGCTGTGGAAAGCCAAACTTTGTCTCCAACCTTAAACATAGGATTTCCCTTCTTCTTTTTGTCAAAGTGCCTCTTATAATCCTCTTGAGCCTTCAGTATTGCTTCTTTAAGGGTCTGGTAGTTGGACTGTATAGAGGCCACCCTATCCTGGACTGCTGGTACTGAAGCCTCCGGGATGACATCCGGCAAAAAGGAGGGATGGAACCCATAATTTGCCCAAAATGGGGATTGATTCGTGGAGGCGTGCACCGAATTATTATATGCAAATTCGGCACATGGAAGAAGAGATGCCCAGTTGTCCTGGGTAAAGGTAGAGAAACATCTCAGGTATTGCTCCAACGTTTGATTGGTCCTCTCTGTTTGTCTGTTACTTTGTGGATGGTATGCAGACGACAAACAGACTTGGATTTGTAGAGTCCTGCACAATGATTTCCAGAATCTGGAAGTGAACTGCACCCCTCTGTCGGACACAATACTACTTGGTAGTCCATGTAGTCGGACAATTTCTTTAATGAATATATGTGTCGTATCCATAGCTGAGGGGGTGCCTATCATAGGCAGGAAGTGAGCCATCTTGGACAGTCTGTCGACTACTACCAAGATGGTGGTGAATCCGTCTGAAGGGGGTAAGTCCACAATAAAATCCATTGATATCATCCTCCATGGCTGTTCCGGAACAGGGAGAGGTCTCAGCAAGCCCCAAGTCTTGGTATTGTGACCTTTACTGCGGAGACAAGTTACGCAAGAGTCCACATAATCTTTACAATCCTGTCTGAGATTGGGCCACCAGAAGGATCTTTATACAAGATCACACGTTTTCCTGACGCCAAAGTGGCCGGTAAGGAGGTGATCATGACAAGCCTTCAGGACTTGGGGTCTTACTTCAGGAGGGATGAAAATTTTGTCATTATGCCATAAGAGATTTCGGTCTCTTTGTAATGCCAAGGTTTCGGCTTCTGGGTACCGGGCAGAGGCTTGCTTGATCATTGTGTTTAGATTGGTTGAAAGCAGCAAAAAGTTGTGTGGTGACAGGATCGTGCTGGGAGTAGGTGTTTCCGGGGTCTCTGGGAACATGCGGGAAAGAGCGTCAGCTTTCCCATTTTTGGATCCTGGGCGATATGTAAGGTGGAAGTTGAACCTGGAGAAGAATAAGGCCCATCGGGCTTGCCGTGGTCTGAGTCGCTTGGCGGTCCTGAGGTACTCTAGGTTCTTGTGATCTGTAAAGATCATAATGGGGTGTGTAGCGCCTTCCAGTAAGTATCTCCATTCCTCCAGTGCCGACTTGATGGCTAGTAGCTCCCGGTCACCCACATCATAATTCTTCTCTGGTGGAGTCATCTTCCTGGAGAAGAAAGCGACGGGGTGAAGCAGGGCCTTGGGCCCCTGGCGTTGAGACAGAATGGCTCCTGTGGCAACTTCAGAGGCATCTACCTCAAGAACAAAGGGCAAAGCTGGATCTGGGTGTTGCAATACTGGAGCAGATGTAAAAAGGATCTTAAGCTGATCAAAGGCTAACTGGGCTTCCTGAGACCATTGGAACCGGACCTGCTGGCGGGTTAACTGGGTAATGGGAGAAATGATTGTAGAAAAGTTCTTGATAAAGCGTCTGTAAAAGTTAGCAAACCCGACAAACCTCTGGATGCCTTTCTTGTCAGTGGGAGCTGGCCAATTGATAATAGCAGCCACCTTCTGTGGGTCCATGGAGATCCCTTCTGTGGAGATGATCAGTCCCAGAAACTGAATGGACAGTTTTTCAAACTCGCACTTCTCTGCCTTTGCATACAGTCCATGTAGTCTTAATGTGGCCAAGACCTTTTTTACATGCACCCGATGAAGATCCAGGGAGGCAGAGAAGATGAGAATATCATCTAGATACACTATTACAAAGTGATCTAGGAACTCTCGAAAAATGTCATTTACTAAGTGTTGGAAGGTGGCTGGAGCATTACATAGTCCAAAGGGCATGACTAGATATTCAAAGTGCCCGAAGCGGATCCTGAAAGCTGTCTTCCACTCGTCTCCCTCGCGAATGCGGACCAAGTAAATCTAGCTTGGTAAAGATTCGGGCAGAATGGAATCTTTGGAAGAGTTCAGGGACAAGAGGGAGTGGGTAACGATTTTTAATTGTAATTTTATTAAGTTCCCGATAATCCACACAAGGTCTCAGTGAGTGGTCTTTTTTCTGGACGAAGAAGATGCCGGCGCCAGCCGGAGAGGAGGAGGGGCGAATGAATCCTTTCTCGAGATTTTCATTGATATAAAGGCGTAGAGCCTCCAATTCAACTTCAGAGAGAGGAAAAATTCGCCCAAACGGAATCTCCGCACCTGGAAGTAGCTCAATAGGGCAATCATAAGGCCGATGAGGTGGTAAGGCATCAGCCTTTTTCTTGTCAAAAACATCCAGGTAGGAATGATAGGCTGGCGGTACTACTTGGCTAGTACTAGTGATGGGTTGAACAGACAGACAAACGGGAGGCTTGCCGATTTCGGGGACAAAGCAGTGCTGCTGGCAGTATTCGGAGTTGAAGGAGATTCTCCCCGATGGCCAATCAATTTGAGGATTGTGCGCCCGGAGCCAAGGAATTCCGAGAATAATAGGGAACATAGGGGAACACAAAACGTCAAAGCAGAGAAATTCCTGATGACCAGAGTTTGTCCAGGTTAGGATGGGGATAGTCTCCTGTGTCACGGGTCCGGATCTGGGAATAGTCCCATCAGCTAGATGGACTTCAAGTCTCTGCTTCTTATTCCTAAGCGGTATTTGTAATCTCTTTGCCAAGGTGATGTCCATGAAGCAGCTGCATGCTCCGGAGTCAAGGATTGCCTGGAGCGGGATCTCTCCTTCCGCCACCTGCAATGAGATGGGTAAGACAAGGTGAGCAGGAGGGGATCCAGAGACCTGGAAGTAGACAGGACATGGAGGAAGGCACTTACTAGGTCTTACGGGACAGTTGCTTAGGAAATGTCTAGAACCTCCGCAGTACAGGCAGAGATTGGCCTGTCGTCGCCGTAATTTCTCAGCAGGGGATAGGGTACCCCGTACTAGTCCAATCTGCATCGGTTCTCCTTCAGCAGCAGGAGCAGGTGGAGATTTAAGCACAGGTGCGGGTGAGGGTGGAACCCTGGGGAGCATCCAGGAAGGCCGGTACGTACCAGTCTTTTCAGACCTTCGCTCCCGCAGGCGGCGATCAAGCTGAATGGCCAGCTTAATAAGATCCTCCAGGGTGGCCGGGGCATCAACTCTGGCTAATTCATCCTTAAGGACTTCAGATAGACCAAGCCTATACTGGTATTTGAGGGCTGCCTCATTCCAGCCGGTATCTGCCGACCACTTGCGGAAGTCCACAGTATAGTCCTCCACTGGGCGTCGCCCCTGTTGGAGGCTATGAAGGGCAGTTTCTGCAGTCGTCACACGTTGAGGGTCGTCATATAATTGTGCCATGGCATCCAGGAACGTGGAGACTGAGTTAAGCACCGGGCTTTTCTGCTCTAATAAATGGTGAGCCCAAGACTGGGGGTCTTCTGAGAGTAGAGATATGATAAACCCCACCTTCACGGACTCCAGGGAGAAAGTCCTGGGCTGGAGGGCAAAATATAACTGGCAGGCGTTCTGGAATGCCCTAAACTTCAGTCGATCCCCGGAGAAGCGTTCGGGGACTGGAACTCTGGGTTCTGGAACTGGCATGGCCACCGAGGAGGCCAATGCGGGGTGTTCTTGGGCTGAAGCAGCGGAAGCAGAGGGTGCAGCAGGTGGATTCTGGACGCTTGGTGTAGCAGATACTGCAAGGTTCTGTAGGCGACCCTCTAATTGAAAGTATCCGTCTTGCAAATTCTTCACTGCTTGGGTAAGGCCGGCGACCTGCTGGCACAGAGCCTCTAGCGGGGAAGCACCTCTTTCAGCCTCAGACATAGTGGCTGGATTATGCTGTCACGAACCTGGTTGGAGGCTGAGGTGACGAGAGGGCTCCCCTTGCGGCTGAGTGCAGAGCACCCCTGGAGATGGTGACAGAGGGTGCTGTGCCCAAAGGTGCACGGGTTGCCTGCAGGTGAAGCTGTGTCAGGACTCGGATCCGCAGTAGGAAAGACAGTCACTTGGATCACTGGAAGTGCAGGCAGGTTAGTGCAAATCAAGGTCAGAAGCCAGGCCGAGGGTCAAACACGGGTAGTCAATCAGGAGCAGGCAGGGAGAAGTCCGTAAGGCAAGCCGGGTTCAGAGAAGGAGAAAGCCAGAGCAGGTCAAGGATAGCCGGGTCGGTAACAGGTAGTCAATCAAGCAGGAGTTTCAAGGCACAAGGCAAACAGGTACTAGCTGAAGATAATCCAGCAATGAATGGCAGCCAGTGCTGAGTTTATATAGGAAGTGGGTGTTGATAATTGGCCCTAATTAGGACGTCCCACATGGCTGTCTTGGAATTAGCATATATGTCATTTCCTGACAGTCCTGCGCGGCCATTTTGGAAATTGGAAACTTTGCCATTCTTTATCAAGTTCTTCCCTGACAACCAGTCAAGACAGGCATGGTCCACGAAGAAATAGTCTATCCGGCTGTACCACTGATGGGCAGACGAAAAGTGATTGTAGGTCCTAGAGGTCGGGTGGAGGATTCGCCATACATCAACGATGTGCAAGTCATGAAGGACACGCTTCAGGGCACGCAACTTCGTATAGGAAAGAGCTGAACGAGAGGAAGAGGTATCCAGTGTCGGGTCTAATGGAAGGTTGAAGTCGCCACCTAGGAAGATCCTCCCCTCCGCGAACCCTGTGAGTAGCTCAAGGTACCGCAAGGCCCAGGCAACCTGATTAGCGTTAGGTAAGTAGAAGTTGGCAACCGTGTATGTCGTCCCCCAGAGAGTAAACTTAACCAGCACGTACCTTCCCTTTGGGTCTGCAACATGGTCAATCATGATGACAGGCAGGTATTTATGAAAAGCCACAGACACCCCTTTGGACTTCTGAAGCGGGTTAGAACTGTGTATCCATGGGTTGTAGTACCTGTTGGAACAAGCAGGGACAGAATCGGAGCAGAAATGCGTCTCTTGGAGTAGCAAGACAGCGCTTATGCATATGGTATAGGATTGCTTATGCATATGGTATAGGATTTGGCCCCTCTTAGAAGCAACATTTAGGCCCTGTACATTATAGGAGCCTAGGATCAATCGGGGGCGAGTACTTACTGTGTGGGCCATAGTAGAACGCGGGCGGGTAGGCAGTGGAGAGTAGGCCCCCAGGGGAATGGAAGCCGCGATCAGAAAGGAAGGACAGTAGAAAAAAAAAGGGGGGGATAAGACACAGGAACAGAGAATATAGAAAAGGAGTGGGAGAGGAAAGAAGAAAAAAGGGGAAAAAGAAAGAAAAGAAGAAAGAAAAAAAAAAAGAAGGGGGGGGGAGGTGGAAGACTAAGTGGTACACTGAGTAGTAGCCAGGGGGGACTCCAGGAGGGGAGCCAAGGAAACTATGGTGCCTGAGTACAGGACATTGCGCGTAACACACAATGCGAGCACAGAACCGTGCTCATCCTATGGGGGGGGGTGGAAGTGTGAAGAGAAAGATAGAAGCACATGAGCGGGTCCGGCAACCCAGCAGATCTAAACAAAAAATCAATTATGAGTACACCAAAGAAGAACAACAGCATTAGAGCTCAATACAGGGATAATGGTAAGGACGCAAAATTGCGACCGTCAGGGGAGAAAGCAATAATATCATAAAACATGTTAGAACAACAACATAAGAGCAATTGAAACATTAAGCGGTGGGCCAGGATCTATCAGAATCATGTAGCGTCAGGCGACCCCCCCCAAACCCCGGCTGGACTGGACAACAGCAAGGGGCAGGGGTGAGGTCACACTGAGCCAATAAGTACATGAAGCCGTGGGGCAGCGAGCATTAAACAGAGAAAAAGAAAAAATTGTCACTAATTAGAAGAAACATCAACATTGCCTAACAATACCAACAACATGAAACATAAAAGACAACTCAAAAAAAAAAAAAAAAAAAAAAAGACAACTCAAGAGCTGGTGGACCCGAAATCTGTGGCGGTAACGGTCACTTAGCGACCCCCTCAAACCCCAGCGACCCCCTCAAACCCCAGCCAATCATAGCAATAGCAAAGGGCAGAAGCAAGGTCAGACCAAGATGGATGAGGCCGGTATCTGTGGAGAGAAGCATGTTATAGCAGGAGAGGGTAAGCAGGGCGTCAACAAATAGGGTCCGGTCACACCAGCACAGTCAGCGTGGAATGCGGTATATGCAGTCATCAAGCTTCCGGAGACTGAGGGCGGCTAGGCCCGTGCCTGGGTAAGGCAGATCTTGAGCGGGAGCGGCGACTTCTCTGAGGATGGGGACCAGATGCCTGTGGTCACGTCCATTCAACTGGAGGATCCAGCCAATTCGCAATGTCCACCGGAGCATGACCCAGAAAAGAGAAGAAGTCAGGTAGTTGATCAGGATCCGCTAGCACGAACTTCCGGGAGTTGAAAGTTACTTTGATGCTGAAGGGGTGCCCCCATGTGTAAGTGGCCCCAATTTGATGTAACAAGTCCAGTAAGGGACGGACCACTCTCCGCATATGTAGTGTATTGCGGGATAGGTCGGGGTAGAGGTGAATGGAGGAGCCATCGAAGTCAAGAGGTCCCAGTTGCCAAGCCTTCCTCATAATTTATTCCTTTAGGGTATAGTAGTGAACCCTACATAACACATCATGGGGACGTTCGTCTCCCCCACCTCCCGGACCCCCACTCTGTGCACCCTGTCCAGTTCGATGGCCGTGGTCGGAGCTCTACCGAGAACCTGATTGAGAATGGCAGTCACAGTGGTTTTAAGATCCGTACCAGAGGTGGCCTCAGGGAGGCCCTGAATCCTTATGTTGTTCCTGCGACTCCTGTTTCCGCCGTCAGCTATGCGGAGTTGTTGCTGGCACAGGCGGTGGAGGTGGTCCCGGGAAGCAGTCTCCAAAGCCGTAATGCGGGACTCATGGGCTTCCTGAGTAGCGGTGACGGCGGCAACAGTGGAGTCCATAGCGGAAACCTGCTGGCGGATCGCATTCAAGTCAGCATGCAGTGAGAGTTCCATTTTAGAGGCCCAGGATTCGAAGTCTGACTGGAAGGCCGAGAGAAGGGAGGCCGCCTCCGACCTGAGGGTTCCCCCGCAATCCTGGGAGTCAGGGCCCCCATTCATTGAAGAAGAGCTGGGCAGGGGAGGCGAGGAAGAGGATGCTGCTGGAGAAGGAGGCCGCTCCGCGCTTCCCATGGCACCATCAGGAGGAGTAGGCAGAGATGGCGGAGGGGGAGTTTTGGTTTTACCCACTGTGCGACTGGGCGCCATCTTATCAGGTCTGGGGGAGCGGGGTTCCGGTGGCGCAGTGCGCAGCAGGTAACGTTATGGAGCTCTGTTGAAGGTCTGCAGGGTCAGCGAGGTGGGAGTTGCCCGCAGACATGCGTATAGTAGGTGTAGCTTGGCTAAAAGGTAACTGCTGGAGCCAGACAGGCCCATGGCTCAGAACCGCATGACAAACGTCTTCAAATCAGTTACAAGAAGATGCACATGGGCAGGAGGTCACGGGCATATAGTGCAAGTTTGTTAATGTAGGAAAAAATTGATCAGAGCAATCCACAGCAAAAAGGGATCAAAAAGATTTTGTAATATAGTCAGTGAGGGCCTGGTGCAATACTCTGCAGCTAGGATTATGTAGCTGGAAGACTGCACAGCAGCAGACAGGCACTTGGCAGGCTGATGGATATGCTGCAGGAGTTGTGAGTGACACTCAGCAGGGCTGTGGGATAGCAGGCAAACAAGGATGGCAGTGGAAAGGGGTCAGTCTACAGTCCGCAGGACCCCCCAACTCACAGAGTCCGCAAAGCAGCAAAATCAGAGTCCAGTCCATATCCCCCCTCAGCACTGGAGGTCTGTAGCAGCAGTGTATGATCCCGGCAGCTTCCCAAAGAGGATGAGGATGGGACCCCAGATATCCCTCTGTAACAGGGGGGTACCCCAGGACTCCTAAGTGCTGATGATGGATGATGGATGCAGGGGGGGCCGGCAAGATGGCAGGCAGCGGCGGCCAGGGGCCCTGGTAAAACGGATAGCGGAAGTCCCCAGACGTAGGGCAGGCCAGGTAGACAGTGAGGGGTGTCCTGGGGGGGGGGGGGGGGGGGAGACTGTTGGGAGAATGGAGAGGGCTGTACAGCTTACCGTCCCGGGCGGCAGATTGCGGAGGTCAGCTAGGCCGCAATGGCGCGGATAGGCCGCAGGCGCCGGTCCGGCGTGATTCCCGGAGGAGCTGCACGATATGCGGATGGACGACTCCCCAGTCACCGGCGGCGGTCAGAGAAGGGGTGGATGCAGCGATCGGGTGGTCAGGAACGGGGATGATGGTGAATTCGGCCGTGTCCCACACGGAGCTCCCTCTTCATGCGGCCATCTTGGCCAGCGTCCGGACACGTCCCTCGAGGAGACAGATTTTGATCGCTCTCAGTTCCAATATGTTGATCAGACAGGTTGCCCAGAACTCCACCCCAGCCCAACAGGTAATTACTGTCCACAGTAACGGACGGAAGGACTTTCCGTCCGACACAGCCGGGGACTGAAGCCACCACAGAAGATCCCTTCTGGTCTGGCGACTCAACGAGACCCTCAGATCCAAGGACTGAGGAAGTCTGTCCCACCTGGCCAGAATCTCCGCCTGGAGAGATCGAGTGTGAAACTGAGTAAATGGGATCGCCTCAAAGGCTAAAACCATTAACCCCAGGCACCGAATACAGGTCCTGAGCAACGAGGACTGGTTGTCCCTGAGGGACCTGACCTCATTTTGAAGGGTCCGGAGCTTTTCCTCCGGCAGAAAAACCTTCGCTTGAGCAGAGTCCAGAACCATTCCCAGATAGGAAAGGCGAACTGAAGGAGACAGTGTCGACTTCTGAACGTTGATGGTCCAACCGAACTCCTGAAGCGTCTGCACCGTAGTGGACAGATCGCACATCAGGCTCTGACTGGCACTCGATCTTAACAGTAGATCGTCCAGATATCCCAAGACCGCAATGCCCTGTGCCCTCAGCAGGCCCCGAACAGGTGCCAGCACTTTGGTAAAGACCCTTGGAGCCGAAGCGAGACTGAAAGGTAACGCTACAAACTGATAATGGTCCTCCGCAATGGTGCGGAACTTCCGAACGCGCACAAAGCGATTCAGAGCTTTTAAGTCCAGGATTGGACGCACCTTGCCCTCCTTTCTGGGCACAATGAACAGATTGGAGTAAAACCCCCGAAACTTGTCCCGATGAGGCACCAGGACAATCACCCCCTGGGCCAGGAGATCCTGCACCGCTTGATGCAGGTCCTGTAAACGCCCTGGGGTCAACTGAAGATTTGGAGGGAAAAAATCTGTCCGCCGGCCGTGAAAGGAATTCGATTTTGTATCCTGATCAAATGATTTCCTGAACCCACCTGTCCGGAATACGGAGCAGCCAAGGTTGGAGGAAACTGCGCAAACGTCCCCCCACCCCTGAAACGGGTGAGGGCGGCCCTTCAGGCAGAGGCGGGCTGAGCCGCCGTACCGGCATGGCTGGACTTTTGCTTACCCGCCCAGGGCTCCTTCTGGCCACATTGGCCCTTGAAAGGTTCGCCCTTGGATTGTGACTTAAAGGCAAGAAAGGAACCCTGAGTGGGCCTAAAGGTGGGACCCCGCTTGCCGTGAAAGGACTTGTTCTTCGGATTCTGGGGCAGCAGAGTGACCCCTTTTACCAAGGTATCCAAAGCCTCGCCAAAAAGGCGAGACCCAGCATAAGGAAAGTCAGCCACTGTTTTCCGAGATGTCTGGTCAGCCGACCAGCTCTTCAGCCAGATCAGTCGACGGGTAAGTACCGCAACACTAGACAGGAGTGCAGCTAAAGGGGCCTCATTTAAGGCCGCGTCGCACAAAAACATGACCCCGTGATGAATTTGGTCCACCATTTCCAGCGTAGCCAGTGGGGCAGAATCAGACACGAGAGTGCATCTAAGCACCTTAGTCCAGTCCGCCACCAACAGAAGTGAAAATAGGTTTCAGCATAGAGCCCGCCACCGTATAGGCATGGCAGGCCAAAGACTCCAACCTCCTGTCTGTAGGATCCCGGAACACCGGGGTATCCTCAGTGGGAACCAAGGTAGCCTTGTTTAACACGGTCACAGCGTGATCCACCTGGGGAGCCACGCACCAGGCCGCATCCGTAGAAGGCGCAAAGGGGTAAAGCAGTTTAAACCGACTAGACACCGTGAAGGGGCGTTTTAAACTGTGACATTGTGCATTCACTGTGTGATGAAACTCAGTGGGGCAGGGGAAAACCTGCGCCGACTTGCGGGTCCTATGTGTCCCAAAAGAGGACACAATGGCCGGAGGAGTGGGCTCATCCTCCAAGTGTAGCGTTTCTTTAACAGAAGAAATCAACTCATCCATGAGAGCGCATTCTTCAGGCGACCCCGGGGGGAGACACATCAACCCCCTCTACCTCCGCCTACCCCTCAGACCCCAAAGGGTCCAGGGACGAGCGAGACCCTGAAAAGGGCACGACAGCCACAGCAGCCACATCACCATCTGAATCAGAGGAGAGAGATAATCTGGGCCTTTTCCTAGCAGCACGTTCAGCCATCAGCACCTCCATTTTTGACACCAAAGACGCCACTACAGCGGCCAAATTAGGTATAACGGGGGGTTCAGCAGAACTGGGGTCCCCCACCAAGGCTGGAGGGAATTTGCTGTCCTGAGAATCCATTGCCAAACAATGAGTGAAAAAGTACTGGCCCTTTAAAACCGCTGCGGATGGCGCAGCCCACCGCTATAAGCACTGTGTACACAGACCCCCCAAAAGGGACAAAACTGAGCCAGGAAGGATAGCCCAGAGAGATATGGAAGAGACAGTCTGCAGAGCCCCACAGAGTGTTACCACACAGATCGCTGCTCCAGAGGAAAAGGAAGTGAGGTCACCAGAGGCTGAACTATATGCTGCAAGGCCCAGGGAAAATGGCTGCACATAGAAGTGAATGGAAGGCTTCGGCAAGATGGCTGCCGACATGTGCTCGGAACGATCGTTCTGCCACACATAAGATGGCGCCGGTTGGCGCCAAAAACACTACATAGCAAGCATTGCAAAAGCCCATAGTGAAGCCAGCATGCTGCCCACAACCAAAATGGTGGACCACGCGGTTCTCAGCCTCAGCGGTCGCCTCACACATGTCTGCATCTCCCAAAAACACTAGAAAGTGACACAGGAGAGGGGCCCCCCACACCACACAGCACTCAGCAGTGAATTAAAGAGGACCCCGGCAGGGATCGCATCAGGGAGCCCCACAAATGCATAGACATGAGGGGAACACACAGCAACACAGGACTGCCACCCCAGACAGAGGCCCCCACACAGAAAAGTACTTACCCATATCGGATGGCGTGGGGTGCCTCCATTAACGGAAAGCCTCTGCCCTCAGATGACAGGGAATGCCGTCAGCCAGAAACGCAGCACACTGCAGCACAGGACTGCAGAAATGTCCAGTGAGGTAGCCACCTCACAGGCTGCATCCCTGCTGCGAGCAGGGATGGGTCGTTCATAGCGCCAGGGCGAACCATAGCCGAACGCTCAAAGGCGGGCTGGGGATCCATCTGACCCTCTGCCCTGGAGAGCCAGGGCAGCCAGTCCGATTCCCAGCTCCGCATGATCCATCTTCATCTGAAGATCCACTAATCTAAAGCTGGCAAAAAAGTAAAGAAAAAACGGACATTTTAAAATAAAAATCAAAAGAAAAGATTACAAGGCTGAGACTGTTGCCCCAGCACAGGGAAGCCTGACTACTCCTGACGCTAGGCAGAGACAAACTGGGTTGGGATGGCTTAATGCAGGGGGGGTATTGACCAGTGGGACAGCCCCCATGGGTGTGTCTATGCTAAAAGCTTTTGTAAATAACAAGTCTTATGCCTAGCTAC
This sequence comes from Pelophylax lessonae, assembly GCF_965119305.1. Classification (NCBI taxonomy): domain Eukaryota; kingdom Metazoa; phylum Chordata; class Amphibia; order Anura; family Ranidae; genus Pelophylax; species Pelophylax lessonae. The sequence continues at coordinate 202,554,899 of NC_138774.1, forward strand.
TCCTGCGGAGCGGAAGTCAATACCCATTGGCGACGACTGTATGAGTGGGCGGCGACTGTCGGAGGCCGTAAGAGAAAAACAATCTTCTACGCCAGACCAGGGTCGTTTAGAACCACCCGAGGAAGGCTTGAAGGACTTTGCCACATCGACTGTCCCCGAGGGATGAAGAAACAGTTTGGGAGGCGAAAAGGAGGGACCCCGTCTACGACAAAGGTCCTTACCCTTGTAAACTTGTGCAAGAAAAACACTCATCCTGAATACCTTATATAATGTCATGCAGGGCAGCGCCAAACAGGCGATCCCCCTGAAAAGGGAGATCCATTAAAGGCCTTCTTAGAAGTTTGATCCGCAGACCAACACTCCGGCCAAGTACACGCTGGACAACCACCGCTGAAACCGACAGGCGACCCAATAAAGGAGTCCAGCGCGGCATCGCAAACAAATTGCAGCCCCTGCGCCAGCTGGTCCAACAGCCCACACAGGGCAGGAGGGACTTGCTCCTCACCAAGTCACGGCATAGGAACTCCGCCCATCAGGCAGAGTCTGCGTGGCAAGGGCAATCATAACACTGTTCCCAGTGCAGACCCCGCCAGGGAGTACAGATTGCGGACCACAGCCCATGCCATCCTATCTCCCAGGTTCTTAAAGGATGGGGATTCCTCCCCCGGAACAATGGTAGTCCTAATCAGCCTAGAGACCGCTAGGTCCACCTTAGGCGGAACAGTCCACTTTACCAGAGACTCCTCAAAAGGGTAACGTCTAGCAGCCGCTTAGACACCCCAGGGGAATGTCTCAGACGGTCCCATTCTTCATGAGCATGCTAGCAAATTAAGCTGCTCCGGATGGCATGTGAGTGCCAGATGCTACCTGCGCCCCAGGCGCAGCTGTTGCTACGTCCTCCAAATTGCAGTGTCACGCACCGAAGCAACTAGTGCATCCACCAGCGCCTGTATCATGCGCGGCAGGGGAGGTAGAAATGTCATCCTCATTATCCGAGGAGACAGGGCGCAAGGTAAAAGACCCGGCAGGGAGGGCTGCATCTGGGGTGGCTGAGTCAGACTCAGAGTCCGAGACATCAGATGAGGCAGGGGGGTAGGAGGAGAAACGTTTCAGCGCATCTCCCTCCAGGCCACCTCCACCCGGGCCCAAATGCTTCCCGACCTGCCGAAAATGCATTGATGGACAGTGGCGATCCGGAAGGCCCTGCGGCCTCTGTGAGGGGGTCAGGTGGGGACACATGGCCTGCATGGTCCATACTGAACCAGAAGAACCCACCAGCAAAATTGGCCCCCCAAAAAATGACATTTGTTTTTTTTTTACATTAAAAGAGCAACCGCACAGCGCTACCCAGAGTCAGGCACGCGCTAATGAACCCCCACAGACAGAGAGGGACTACCCTCAGTATCTCACTGTCCCCAGATAAGCAATCGGATTACGAAGGTCTCAGTGGCGGCTCAGTAAAAGGAAGTGAGCCAGGAAGCTGCCTGGGGTGAAGGGAGGGGCTCCTCCCACCCAAAAAACGCCTCCAGGCACACCCAACAGCCTTCACAGCAAAGAATCCACCGCAAAATGGGCGAGATATGATATATGATATATGATATATGATATGATATGATATGATATGAGATATGATATGATATGATATGATATGAGATATGATATGATATGATATGATATGAGATATGATATGATATGATATGATATGAGATATGATATGATATGATATGAGATATGATATGATATGATATGATATGAGATATGATATGATATGATATGATATGAGATATGATATGATATGATATGATATATGATATGATATGATATGATATGAGATATGATATGATATGATATGATATGAGATATGATATGATATGAGATATGATATGATATGAGATATGATATGATATGATATGATATGAGATATGATATGATATGATATGAGATATGATATGAGATATGATATGATATGATATGATATGAGATATGATATGATATGATATGAGATATGATATGATATGATATGATATGAGATATGATATGATATGATATGATATGATATGATATGATATGAGATATGATATGATATGATATGATATGAGATATGATATGATATGAGATATGATATGATATGATATGATATGATATGAGATATGATATGATATGAGATATGATATGATATGATATGATATATGATATGAGATATGATATGATATGATATGATATGATATGATATGATATGATATGATATGATATGATATGATATGATATGATATGAGATATGATATGATATGAGATATGATATGATATGAGATATGATATGATATGATATGATATGATATGAGATATGATATGATATGATATGAGATATGATATGATATGAGATATGATATGATATGAGATATGATATGATATGATATGATATGATATGATATGATATGAGATATGATATGATATGATATGAGATATGATATGATATGAGATATGATATGATATGATATGATATGATATGATATGAGATATGATATGATATGATATGATATGAGATATGATATGATATGATATGAGATATGATATGATATGATATGATATGATATGATATGATATGAGATATGATATGATATGAGATATGATATGATATGAGATATGATATGATATGATATGATATGATATGATATGAGATATGATATGATATGAGATATGATATGATATGATATGATATGATATGATATGATATGATATGAGATATGATATGATATGATATGATATGAGATATGATATGATATGATATGATATGAGATATGATATGATATGATATGAGATATGATATGATATGAGATATGATATGATATGAGATATGATATGATATGAGATATGATATGATATGAGATATGATATGATATGAGATATGATATGATATGATATGAGATATGATATGATATGATATGATATGATATGATATGAGATATGATATGATATGAGATATGATATGATATGATATGAGATATGATATGATATGATATGATATGATATGATATGATATGATATGATATGATATGATATGATATGATATGATATGATATGATATGATATGATATGATATGATATGAGATATGATATGATATGAGATATGATATGATATGAGATATGATATGATATGATATGATATGATATGAGATATGATATGATATGATATGATATGAGATATGATATGATATGATATGATATGATATGAGATATGATATGATATGATATGATATGATATGATATGATATGATATGATATGATATGATATGATATGATATGATATGATATGATATGATAAAAAAACCTAAAAGGAAATAACCTCATCCACCCATAGATCACAGGGGGGGGGGGGAGAAAATAGAATTGGGGGATTTTTAAAAAGGTGCCAATGAACCAATAAAGATTTTGAAAATATTCAAAGTTTTATTGTTATATTTCAAATAAACAAATAAAGCCATAATATATTACAATTAACTTATAAGCTGCATGTGCACTCAATTCAGAGGCAATATATATGCATCACAGAGTAGTAATCCCAACATGTTTCACCAAGACAGTTTCTTCAAGGGACAATTTGAGCTACTTCTACAATAAGAAACACATATACAAGTAAATAATAACATTCTACCTCCCGTCTCTCATTGTAATAGACAAAAAAAAAAAAAAACATAATCATTTGATTCAAAACATAGAAAAATAAAATAAAAAAAAAAGGACAAAATATGTCAGTTAGGATCTTACCAATGGTGAGAATTCACTTTCAATATAGCACCATACAATAAGTTAATTATAAAACAGATCAAAGGGCACACACATAGGGTTAATAGGGCAACTGCAGGAGTAGTATAGATTAAATTAGTACAGAAAAAAAAAAAAAAAAAAATCTACACACACACACACACACACACACACACACACACACACACACACACACACACACAGAATGTGCATACGCACCCACATAATTTTACATTACAAACATTCATTATAAATTAAGTACCTAATTTATGGCTGAATATTCCTCAACAGAACATCCCAAAGGAATGCAGGGAAAGCATATCCAAAATCTCAGAACAAGCAATTTAAGCAGGTACAAAAGGGATCTATTCCCCAGGCGTTGTTGGCACAATTAGAGAGGAAATAGGAAAGTAGGAGAAAAATTCTTGGGGGGGGGGGGGGGGGGGATTTCAAAACCCATCCCATGAGTGAGCTTTAAAAAAATAGTTCCATGCCTGGAACAGATGATTTAAATCTGCTTACTTCAATACAATATATTGGTAGTCAAACATAAGGCGAGCAGCAGCAGGGATGCCAACACTGGAAGCCCTGGCTACTAGCTAGCCCATTTGTATACTCCCACCTACCAATTGATTGGTGGGTACCTCCCTGTGGGCAGCCATGCCAAAAACAGCAATTCCACCAACTGCAGAGAGGATTTCTATAGCAACCCTTCCCGTGGCATCCCAGCGAGGACAGACGGGATGCCCCGCAGACACTACAAATAATGACACACGCGGTAAAGAACACACACACAAAAGAAGAGGGAAAAAAAAAAAAAAAAGGGGGGGGGGGGGGAGACTAGAAAGTCAGGATGAGTAGTCATTTAGACACAAGTGGATGGACCTTCCATCCAAAAGGCACATGGGCATCCATATATAGTTGCCCAATCACAGAAAACCCAGAAAACCCAAAGTGAATATCCACAAAAGGAAATTGTGGGAAAAAAACAAAAAAAAAAAAACAAAAAAAAATGGCAAAATATTAAGGAGAGCATCCGAGCCAAAATAAAAGTTCAAATTCATTAACTATTCAGCTGTGAAATTATTGTATGTAAAAATTTGTAGAGTTGTGGTATGTTCCTAAGATGGAATGCAAGATACATAGGGCTATGGTGAAGGGCATAGGAGCCCATATGAATCTATAAACATTACAAATAAGGTTTAAAACTAATAGTTTCATTGAGGCCTCGGGGGGAGAAAAAAAAAAAATACATCACTTGGATTCATGTTGGAGGAGGAGGAGGAGACAATTGACTTCACGTCTTTCATGAATGGTTATGTGCTATAGGTGTACGTTTAGTAAACTGAGAAGTTTTCTCTCAGTTCAATTCTCGGCAGTTCTCAGAGAAAAAATATCTCCTCTGGCACCCAGTTTAGAAGGCGGAGAACTTCCCTTCTCACAGGGTGATCAGAGGAGAATTTTTTTCTCTGAGAACTGCCGTGATCTCTGTATAACTGGGTGGACTGCCTGTAATCTCACGAGATTTTGTGAGATTACAGGCACTGCTAAATTTAAAAAGTGAAACTAAAGTTTAAAAGAACTCGTAATGACATGTTCTGACACATGAAAACATATATATACACACACACACATGCACGGTATATATACATACAGTATATAAATATATATATATACACACACACACACACATTATATATATATATATATATATATATACACACATACATACCAGTACATACAGTACATACATACATACATGCCAATCTGTATGCAATTGCACTGTGTGTTGGCAGATTGCATGCAGATTGTACACCAGACCACAGGCTATCGTTTGTGGTGTGTGGGTGTGGGGACAGTGGGAAGAGTGATCAACACAGGGGTTCTGGCTTGTAGGATAGCTGGAGGAATCCTAGTAGTGTGTGGTAATTGCTAGACTGCTCCCCAACCCTTAGAGTGCATCAGATTGTATGTAAGATTTGTATCTGCCTGTGTGTGGTCAGCCAGCTGGATTGGACTGGAGTCTCCCTCTAGTGGTGACCGAAGGCAGTGCAGGCTGTGAAAGTATTGCAACCAATCTAATTACTTAAGCCCCGTACACACGTACCGATCGTCGGCCGAACGATCGGCCGTCTTTTGTCCCCGGGCTGTCATGTCCGCTGAAAAGTGCAAAAGACTGCACACGAATTTTGTCCGCCGACTGCAGAAGTGATGTCATGTGATGGTTAACTTTCCCTGTGTTTTTTCTTTTATGAGCATGCCCAGTCTTGCAAATCTGCTGTCTGTCGGCTGAATTCTGTACTGACTGGCGAACAATCGGCCGTTCTGGTGTCGCATACAAACATTTTAATGCTTGCACGACAGATTCTGTTCGGCCGAAAGTGCGCTGTCGGCTGTCGGAAGCATCATACTAACAAGCCTACATTTGGCCGATCGGTCGTCTGCCGAATCTTTTCTGCGACAATCGGTACGTGTGTACGAGCCTTTAGTAGGAATTTTCTTTATTTCCGTTATCCCCTTATACTGCCCAGTCACGATTCATCACGTCTCGTTTAGCTAGTCGCCGTGGGCGTGGTTGAATCGTGACAGATTGGTTTCCTCCCACACTCCAAAGACATGCTGGTAGGTTAATTGGATCCTGTATAAAAAATTGGCCCTGCTGTGTATGTATGTGAGTGATGCCTCGTACACACGTACCGATCGTCGGCCGTAAATATTCGGCCGACGACCGATCGGCCGATTGTAGGCTTGTTAGTATGATGCTTTCGACAGCCGACAGCGCATTTTCGGCCGAACAGAATCTGTCCTGCAGGCATTAAAATTTTTGTTGGCCAACACCAGAACGGCCGATTGTTCGCCAGTCAGTACAGAATTCGGCCGACAAACAGCAGATTAGCAAGACTGGGCATGCTCAGAAAAGAAAAAACACACGGAAAGTTATTCATTACATGACATCACTTCTGCAGTCGGCTGTTGTTGGCTGACAAAATTCGTGTGCAGTCTTTTGCACTTTTCAGCGGACAGGACAGCCCTGGACAAAAGACGGCCGATCGGTACATGTGTACGAGGCATTAGGGACCTTAGATTGTAAGCTCCTTGAGGGCAGGGACTGATGTGAATGTGCGATGTATATGTAAAGCGCTGCGTAAATTGACAGCACTATATAAGTACCTGAAATAAAAAAAAAAATATATATATATATATATATATATATATATATATATATATATATATATATATATATATATATATATATATATATATATATATATATACACACAGATATATATGTGATTGTATAGTTAATGTGTTTCTAACCTGCTGTTGATGTATATTTCACTGCAGTAGGGAGAGTTTTTACTTTCACTTTTGGGCACTGGGACATTCACAGCAGAGATCTCCTATTTCTTCCTGCTATCTCCACCTCTGAGCTGGAGAAGTAGGAAGAGGAGATCTTCAAAGAGAAGCACAGTGATCAGGTGACATCATGTGTTTCTAAACTGGCCGTTTCTATTGCAGTGAATGCAAGCTGTTTGTGTACTGAGATGAGAAGAGAAGACTATGTTCTCCACTACTCTTCTCAGTAATTTAAACCGGCAATGCTCTGAGACAAGCCGTGATCATCCAGATCTCGGCTTATCTCAGTTTACTAAACGTACACCATAATGCAAAGAAACGTACAAAAATCTTCTCAGGTTTATCTCTGATCATTAGTGCTGCCAGGTATAGCCTGCAATACTGATCAGTATTCAGACAGAGGGGAAGTATTCCTGCCGTCAGAACACAATAGCTCAGTTGAAATTATTCCCCCATCCACATAAAATCGAGTGTGTAAATTCAAATCATTTTTTCGTTAAACTCGCTGGTAAAACACAAAAAAAAAAAAAATTGTATGCCTTAGCAGCTGACACGCAGGATTGATATGTACTTTTTATAAGGGCAGGTTCACACCATGCGAGCACATGAAATCACACAGAAATGCACTGCAAGTTCCTGTGCGATCAGAATGCATTCAAAATGCACTCCATTTGCAATTTGGAGTAGGTGTCAATAGAAGGTAGCGACACCCCAAATGCAGGTTGAAAATGCAGTGCGTTTGCCCAGATCAGACAGATTGCATGGTACTTTTGTACCATGTGATCTGGTTACAGTGCAGTTTAAAAAAGTAGTGCATGCACTACTTTTGTTGCAGCGTAGTGCTATTTGAGCCCATTTAGGGCTGGTTCATACTGTGCGAAACAAGTTGTGCATTCCTGTGCGATTTACATGTGGTTCTGTGCAGTGCAATGCAATTTCAGACCATTCATTTGGATTGCATACGCTAATTTTAAACCACACTGTAACCAGATCTTTTGTACCATGCAGTCCAGTGCAGGCAGGTGTGGGAAAATGCAATGAGTTTGCAACATGCAATTGGGGTGTCATTAACTTCTATTGACACCCACTGCAGAATGCAAATGGAATCGCATAAGAATGCACAGTACATTTCTGTGCGATTCATGTGTGGCATCGTGTGAACCGGCCCTGAAAGAAAAAGGTGTCTGGAAGTGAATGCAGTTCGCTAAGGTGGAAGGGATGGCAGGGTAATAAAAAAAAAAAAAAAATATATCTTTATTTTACAAAAGTGTGTATAGGTTTAAATGTGCATTTATTTATTTAATTTGTTAAATTGGAACCCAATAACTCGGTTCTGAGGATTAACCTATGATCCTTTAACTTTATAATATTAGTCAGGGTGTGTATGTGCTTTTACATGCGTTTATTTTTCAACAGCGCTGAGAAATAAGCAATGCTCCTTATGGCTCCATTCACACTACCACGACTTGTCAGCCTGACAAGTCACGATCCCTCGCGGTCCATTGACTGCTACAGGACCCGTTCTAATAGGAGCGACACAAGACGCTCCAACTTAGAAAAAGGGTCCTGTACTACTTCGGGGCGACTTGCATAGACATTCATTATAGGAAGTCCGTGTAAGTCGCGCCGAAGTCGTGGTGCACGGGGCTGACAAGTCGCCCCCCGAAGTCGTGCCGCTTCAGTGTAAATGCAGTCTTACTGTGGATCATAGGTTTTTCCCCACACAGGATGGCTACTGTGCAGCTAGTTAAACCTTCACCACATTCCTTTCACCCTCTAACACAGTGCCAACACGCTGCTAGCTAACACCGCCTATCACCAACCTGGAGTCACCACAACCCCGTTTACTAAACAGCCTCAGAGAAGGACACACACACACACACACACACACAATTGAAATCTTATATAACCGTCACCTGTCTACTTCCCACCAATCCCCAATAGAAAAGGGAGGTGGCAGACTTCCCACCAATCCCCAATGCAGAAAAGGGGAGTACACATCCCACCAATCCCCAATAGAGAAGGGGGAGGAAGAACACTTCCCACCAATCCCCAACAGAGAAGTCAGGGGGGTGGGGGGAGAGAAGCACACTTCCCACCAATGGAGTTGAGGGGGGGGGGGTGCATGCTTCCCATTGATAAACAGAAAGGGTGGGCATACTTATCATTCACCAAGTACAGATTGTATCATTCTTGCCATTGATTTGGTTTGAGCAGGTGTTCCCCTGGTGTTAAAAAGCAGAGCAAGGCTGATCTATACAGGGCATAGACCGGTTTGAAAACAAACATTTAGGTGTACGTTTAGTAACCAGTGTTAAACTTTATCACAGTGAACCAGGGTGGTAATTCCCCAAGGCATGTTTAGTAAACCGTGTTACCCAAGGTAGGAACCAAATATCACATCTCTTCACCTTACAGTGTGGTCTGTGATAACTATAGTGTTACAGTATAGGAATGTTCCTGTTTAGTAACCCATGTTAGCTCAGAAGAGTCTAAGACCAGTATAAACTTGGTGTTAAATCCCCTGGATTTAACACCTAGTTAGACCAGGCATGGGCGTCCGAAGAACTTTTTTTAGGGGGGGGGGGGGGGGGAAGAGGCTTAGCCATACTTTTTTTGAGTATTTTTAAAGAGCAAATAGCAGCATTTTTAAAGCTTTTTTTTTTTTTTTTTTTTTAAACAAAAGGATCCTGTTCCCTTAACGCATGTTATACAGCACAGTGCTTTGCTGTGTAATCCCCCCCCCTCCCCATATCACCTAAAATACCTGGCTGATCCTACATGCCTAGGTCCTCCCCTCTGTAAACTGACCACGGTATACCATGGCTGCTGAGCCTTGACACTGGTCAGTTTACGTGCCTCCATCATCTGCAGCCCTCCCAGCTGCCTCCGTAACCCCCCCCCCCCCCCTGCCTACAGTCTGTTTAATAATCCTGTGTCTTCTTTACAAGTTTTCAGAGCGCCACTCGCGGCTCACGTGAACCACTGCTTCTCTCCTCCTCCTCTCCCCCTCCCGACTGACATCAGTGAGGAATCCTCAGCCCCACCCACTGCAAGCAGCTGTCAGACGGGGAGAGGAGAGAGCCGACGGGTCACGTGAGCAGCGCTCTGAAAACTACCTGGTAAAGAACGGCTTTTTTTTTTTAAAAAAAAACACACACAGACAGGCAGGGCTGCTGATAAGCAGTCTGTATGGGGCCCTGTGATTTCTGACACCTTCCACATATACTGCGCTTCTTTAGAGACTTGTCACTGGGTCATTTTAAAAAAAATGACAGGCAGAGGCAGGCCCTTCCACAGGGGTGGTAGGGGTAGGGCAGGAGCACCAGGCCGGAGCCAAAGTAGGAAGTTGCAGAAGGTGTGTTCGATTACATCAAAGGACGCACCAGACTTGGTTGAGTGGCTCACTCAGCCTTCCTCATCACCCCCAAAGACACCACCATCATCATATACCCTCCACTTGAGTCACAGGAATTATTTTCAGATCCATCACAAGACATTTACGATGCGCAGCCATTCTTGCTGCCTACTCCGAGATGTCTAATGTTAGTGGTGGGGAAGGCGACAATGATGCAGAGGCAAAATTTCTGCACTACCCAAATACACTATTTTGAAGTATATTGTTATACAACACCCCACTTCAATCTGTCATTTTTGGGGGCAACTGTTCAATCACACCAGTATACTACTTTTTTCTAATTGCGTTTGTCACTCTGTAGTTGTAGTATCGCTGCAGAACCACTCACCAGTCACAATGCTGCAGAATACAAATCCACTAGAATATGCTTTCTATATTAGAAAGTATATTATAAAGTGTATTAAACCCCTATATACTGCACACCAAACAATAGTACACCTATACAAGTCCTTAAAAAGGACTTTTGTGGACCTATTAGCTAGCAATTTGTGTCACTAGCAGTCTGTCCCTGCTCCACACAGCAACATCTCACCTGGCATGTCAAATAGGTTCTGGGGATCTTGGGCGGCACAGCATACAAAGTTCTTTGCTGTCAGGTGAACGCCTGTGGGCTAATTTTTGGGGCCTGTAATGGCTGACACTTATTTATCCTGTGAATGCCAAGTGTGAAAGGGGCCTGGGGGAGAGAAGTGGGAAGCCCAACTACATAAAGCACACTAAACTGCACTGGGACAAGATAACAGGCAGCTTTGGAACCATATAACAGTAAATTCTTCACCCCATGGGAATACAGCTGATCAGCTGTGCCAGGAACACAGAGCAATGGGAGAGAGAGATGGGGGGGAAACAGGCTGGGACAAGGAGTATAGGAAGAAGTGCAGGGAAAGAAACAAGTTTAAGTGCCGGTTCACTTATGCGATGCGGGAACGCTGCGAATATGCAGCGTGTTCCCGCATCGCATCCACACATCTGGCAGTTCACACTGCCATATGCGATACACAGGGGGTGTCAATTAAAAGTTAACACCCCCAGTTGCGATCGCATATCGCAGTGCGATCTGCAAGTTCGCACAGAATCGGAGCGCACAAGTGTGAACAAGTGTGCGGCTCCGATTCGGATGCGGCTCAAAAAAAGCCTCATGTGAGAGTTTGCTGCGGATGCGCTGCGAATTCAGCCATACAAAGTGTATGGCTGAACTCGCATCCGCACATGAGATCGCATGTAATGAAGGAGCAGTGCGCTCCGAATTACATGCGATCTCACAAACCGCACAAGTGTGAACCAGCACTTAGAGATAAACTTCTGAGAGAAACTTCTGAGCAGAGATAACATTACAGTCAGGGCTGGGAGGGGGGGCCCCACATAGGGAGAGGGATTAGTGAGGAACAACCGTCTCTCTCTCTCTCTCAGCAGATAAAAGCTGGTAGCAGGAAGGGGAGAGAAATGCATTTTCAGCTGCTGGAGGAGGAAGATTTCTGGAAATGCCATTCATCATGAATCCCCCTCCCTGTGTGGGCCCCCCTGCACATTCGGGCCCCCTACAAGAGGACCACTATCTGTGGCCCTGCACACAGGATTAATAAACAGAGAGCAGACAGGATGGTATAAAGTTGCTTAACCACTTGAAAGGGAAGTTGAGATTCCGGGGGGGCGGCATTTGCCCCCCTCCCCCCCCCCCCCCCCCGGACGCCCATGACACCAGGTGTTAGATTCCTCCATCCACATAAATCGAGTGTGAGAATCAAGTCATTTTTTTTCATTTAACTCGGTGGTTGAACAAAGATTAAGCTATGCCTTAGCAGGTCTGATTGCTTGGCAGCTGACACACAGGATTGATATGTACTTTTTCTAAGGGCCGGTTCACACCATGCCAGCACCTGGATCGCACAGAAATGCACTGAGAGTTCCTGTGCAATCAGAATGCATGCAAAATGGCTCCATTTGCGATCTGCAGTGGGTGTCAATAGAAAGGCAACAACCCAAATGCAGGTTGAAAATGCAGTGAGTTTGCCCGCACCAGATCGCATGTTACTTTTGTACCATGCAATCTGGTAACAGTGCGGTTTAGAAAGTAGTGCATGCACTACTTTTGGTGCAGCGTAGTGTGATTTTAGCCCATTCATACTATGCCTACACATCGCACAGAAATGAGCTGTGCATTCCTGTGCATGTGGTTCTATGCAGTACGATTTCAGCCCATTTGTTGGAATGAGAAAAAAAAAAAAAAAAAAAAAACACACACACACACCATGCTGCACCAAATGTAGTGCATTCACTACTTTTTTAAACCGCACTGTAACCGGATCTTTTGTACCATGCAGTCCCGTGGGGGCAGGTGTGGGAAAAATGCAGTGTGTTTGCAACCTGCGTTTGGTCATTAACTTTCTATTGACACCCGCTGCAGTTTGCAAATGGAGTACATTTTTCATGCAGTCTGAATCGCATAGGAATGCACAGTACATTTCTGTGCGATTCATGTGTGGGCATCGTGTGAACTAGCCCTAAAAGAAGAAATTGTGTCTGGAAATTAAGCTAAGGTGGGAGGGAAAGCAGGGTAATAAAGTATATTATTATACTTTACAGGGTAAAAAAAAAAAATATTTATATATATATATATATATATATATATATATATATATTTTTTTTTTTTTTGTGTTTTTTGTTAGATTTTAACCCCATAACTCAGTTCTGAGGAATAACTTATAATCCTTAAGAGCCAGTTCACATTTGTGTGATGCGGTAACACTGCGAATTCACAGCCTGTTCCTGCATCGCAAACGCACATCTGGCAGTTCACACTGCCATATGCGATATGCAGGGGGTGTCAATTAAATGTTAACGACACCCCCAGTTTGATCGCATATCGCAGTGCGATCTGACAGTTCGCACAGGATCGGATCGCCCAAGTGTGAACCACTGTGCGATCCGATCCTAATGCGGCTGAAAAAAAAAAAAAAAAAAAAAAGGGTCATGTGCGACTTATGCGGGTGCAGTGCGAATTTAGCCATACAAAGTGTATGGCTGAATTTGCACTGCACATCCGATCGCATGTAATGAAGGAGCAGTGCGCTCCGATATTACATGCGATCGCCGCACACGCTATAGTGTGAACCGGCACTAAACCTTCCCCACATTCCTTTCACTCTAACACAGTGCCAACACGCTGCTAGCTAACACCGCCTATCACCAACCTGGAGTCACCACAACCCCGTTTACTAAACAGCCTCAGAGCCGGAGTTAAAACGGCGGTTACTAAACCGTCACCTTAATCAATTAATCACAGCATGGAAATCTGATATCACATGCCTACTTCCCACCAGTCCCCAATAGAGAAGGGGGGGGGGGGGGAAGCACACTTCCCACCAATAGAGGAGAGGGGGAGCACAATTCCCCAAACGAGAAGGAGGGGGGGGGGAAACGCACACTTCCCACCAATCGAAAAGATGGGGAGCGCACTTCCCCAATCGAGAAGGAGGGGGGGGGGGGGAAGCACACCTCCCACCAGGTCCCAATAGAGGTGGGGGGGGGGGGGGGGAAGCACACTACCCACCAGTTCCCAATAGAGGAAGGGGGGGGGGGGAAGGAAGCACACTACCCACCAGTTCCCAATAGAGGAAGGGAGGGGGAAGGAAGCACACTACCCACCAGTTCCCAATAGAGGAAGGGGGGGGGGGGAAGCACACTTCCCACCAGTTCCCAATAGAGGAAGGGGAGCACACTTCCCACCAAACAAGGAAGGGGGGGGGGGGGGAGGTAGCACACTTCCCACCAGTTCCCAATAGAGGAAGGGGAGCACACTTCCCACCAAACAAGGAAGGGGGGGGGGGAGGAAGCACACTTCCCAATAGAGGAAGGGGGGGGGGGGAAAAGCACACTTCCCACCAGTTCCCAATAAAGGGGAGCACACTTCCCACCAATCGAGAAGGGGGGGGGGGGGGGAAGCACACTTCCCAATAGAGGAAGGGGAGCACACTTCCCACCAAACAAGGAAGGGGGAAGGAAACACACTTCCCACCAATACCCAATAGGGATGGGGGGGTTCACTTCCCAACAAACCCCCAAGAGGGGGGGGGGGGTTGTACTGTATTGGAATAAGCCCCAATTGTCACTGCACTAATAATGGTACATTTCAATACATAAAATAAATCACCAATCCCCATTAGAAAAGGAGGGGGGGGGGGGGGGGAAGAGAAGCACACTTCCCACCAATAGAGTTGGGGGGGGGGGGTGCATGTTTCCCCATTGATAAACAGAAAGGGTGGGCATACTTCTCATTCACCAGTACAGATCATGTCATTCTTCCCACTGATCACCATGGATTTGGTTTCAGCAGGTGTTCCCCTGGAGTTAAAAAACAGAGCAAGGCTGATCTATGCAGGGCCTAATCCGGTTTGAACACAAACATTTAAGTGGGCCACAATATACCAGTTGAAAATAAACCAAAAAGCAATTATATAAAAAGATTGTAACATATATTTCCCACACTTAAACAAAGTGGAGAGAGACAAAAAAAAAAAAAAAAAAGTTTCCACTTTAGCTTAAAATGAACATTGCAACCATAATGACATTCTACTTACCAAGCATGCAAGCCATGTGCTTTCATCTGCAGGTAGACTTGTGCACAGGTGAGGGTATTTATGGGTAATCAGCCAATTATTTCCTCACCCAACTTTATTTGTATGAGCCCCATACTGACAAATCTCACAAACTCTCAGAAAGGTTTAAAAACTATTTTTTCTTTTTAAATCAGTGCCCAGATGTTGTACTAATTCTGAGCAGGTGCAGAAATGGGAAATAAAATGTAAAATAAAAAGAAAGAAAAAATATGTCATGATGAACTAAAAACCTGAAGGTCAGCTGACACAGCCACACATCCTAAACGTTAACCCCTTATTGCCCAGTTTGTGTTGCTTTTTTGCATTACCCTAATTAAACATGCCTAAGCGTTTGTTTGAGCCTGAGTTCACACTGGTGCATGCTAAAGACTGCATGTTATTCACACAGGAATCGCACCGCATTTCTGTGCACATCACATGCAATGTCTGTGCGGTGCGATTTAAACCATACAATTTGTATGGCTCAAATAGCATCGCATAAACCCCAAAATGGTTCAGGACCCCTTTTTTCACACCTGAATCAAATCGCAAAGGTGTTCACACCCAGGTGATGCAATTCTGGCATTCGCGCTACGTTTTGAAATCTGTTTTAAGGGGTGTTGCTAATTTAACATTGTCATCAGCAGAAGATTGCATGGACGCTATGTGATTGCTATGCGATGCAGGAAAACGCAGTAAATCTTGTGCGTTTCCCATATCGCATCAGTGAACCGGGGCTCATGGTTTACAGAAAAGAAAAAGAAGGTTTATCGCAGGTGTAGTAACTCCGAAAAATTAAGTTGTACCAAGTTTTGTATAGCATACCTCCCAACGATTGAACTTGAGAATAAAAAAGACATTTCGGGGAGATCAAGAGCCCACAAAAGGTGGGTGCGGCCATTCATAAGAGGGGCTTAAGGGCCGTGGTTAAAGAAAACCTGACCATTCGTGTACCTATAATGCCCCTTTCACACTTGTACAACCTGAAACTTGAAGCAATGCCTGTGTCAAAGTCGGACATGCATAGTATTACAGGGACTACTATGAATTTGCTGCGAATTGAAGTCGCACAGATATGAATGGTACTCATCTGAAATCATGAGGTACGACTTGTCATACGATTTTGCAGTCCCAAGTCGCAGGACAAGTCACAAAGGTGTGAAAGGGGCCTAAAATATGCTTTTATTGCTTTGCCACAACCTGGAGTATCAGGGATACAAATAAACCTGAAAACAATCATTTAGAAAAATACTTCCAATACATCTGGTTTTGTATACACTGAAAATCGAGTTTAACCACTTCTGGACCGAGCCTATTTCTGACACATGTTGTTTACAAGTTAAAATCTGTATTTTTAGCTAGAAAATTACTTAGAACCCCCAAACATTATATATTTTTAGCAAAGACTCTGAAGAATAAAATGGCGGTTGTGGCAATATTTTTTGCACGGTATTTGCACAGCAGTCTTTCAATCGCCATTTTACATTTCACTACATTTAAAAAAAAAATAAACAGTAAAGTTAGCCCATTTTGTTTTTGTATATTGTGAAAGATGAAGTCATACCGAGTAAATAGATACCTAACATGTTATGGTTTAAAATTGTGCACTCCCTTGGAATGGCAACAAACTACGGTACATAAAAGTCTCCATAGGCGACGCTTTAAAGATTTATAACAGTTACCAGTTTAGAGATACAGAGTAGCTTTTTTTAGTATTATTGCTCTCGCTCTAGCGATCGCGGTGATACCTCACATGTGTGTTTTGAACACCGCTTTCATTTGCGGGCACAGCTTACATATGCGTTTTCTTTTGTGTGCGAGCTCTTGGCGACAGGGGGCGCTTTAAAAAAAAATGTTTTCCTATTTATTTTATTTAATTTTAGCACAGTTTAAAAAAAAATAAAAAAATCTGACCACTTTTATTGCTGTCACAAGCAATGTAAACATCCCTTGTAACAGTAATAGGCAGTGACAGGTACTCTTTATGGAAGGATCGGGGGTCTAAAAGACCCCAAACCTCTCCACTGCACTTCAGTATATTCAAAATGCTGAAATCGTCATTTTTGAATACTGACAGTTTTTTTAATTCGCCCCCTTTAGCCGCCGAGTAATCCGGCCATGACATCACCACGTTGCTTCCGGGTTACTACATCGGAAACCCAATCAAAGCAAAATTCGGCTTTGTTTGGCACTCCAACCAGCCAGTGGACATGCCAACCAGTTGCTCGGGTCTCCCAGTGGGACGGGAGACCCAGGCAGAGCCACAGAAGGTGGCGGGAGAGGGTGTCCCCTCCCGCTTGCTGGGATAACGCCCAAGCCGCATCAGCTGTTATCAACTGAAAGCCGACCGCCAGATCTAAAAAATGGTACCGGGTTGATGCCTCTAGCTGCAGGCATCACCCCCGGTAAAACCACTTCTCTGAGCCAACGCGGGGCTACGTTGATTTGCGAGAAGTGGTTAAAATTGGGGATTATGAAGGACCTGAGGAACCCTGGGATGGAGCCCAAGAATAAGTACTGCAGTACGTGCAGCCGATAGTAGCAAATGATGGTCATGGTCAAGTAGCACCTAATAGTAGAAGTGGCTTAAAGAGGGAATATTAACCACTAGACGCCCACGCTATAGCTGAAAGACGGCTACAGCGTGGGCTTAAAATTCCAAGAGGGACATCGGTTCCCTCAGTGCCCGCCAGTGCTGCTAATTAGTGCCCGCCTCTCAGTGCCACCTAACAGTGCCCCCCATCAGAGTGTCCTGATCAGTGCCCATCAGTGCCACCTAACAGTGCCAATCTGTGCCACCCACCAGAGCCGCCTGATTAGTGCCGCCTCATCATGCCACCTCTCAGTGCCCATCAGTGCAGCCTCATCAGAGCCTCCTGATCAGTACTGCCTCATCAGTGCCCATCAGCAGGGCTGCTGTTAGAAATCACTGGGCCCCGTACAGCCTACCTGGCAGGGCGCCCCCCACCCCCTGTAGTTTATAGAGACAATATTTGCACTAAAAATACACTGAAATCAGACACAACATAACAGAGAATTTAAAGAAGAAAAAATGTCAGGTCCCGCTGTTCTCTATGGGGGAATCGGATGGGAACAGGCTGTCTGTCCGTTCTCATCCGATCCCATCCGCTGGACGGATGGAAAATAGGGTTTCCATCGTCCAGATAAAAGCTGTACACTCACTACTTTACATTGTAGCAAAGCGTCATTTCTTCAGTGTTGTCACATAAAAACATATAATAAAATATTTACAAAAATGTGAGGGTTGTACTCACTTTTGTGAGATACTGTATAGGGATGAGCTTCAACTCGAACATCGGCTGTTCGATCGTTTGTCGAATGACGAACAAATGTGCTTCTTTGAGAGAAATTCGAGCGCCCAGAATGCACTGCGCGCGCAGTGCGTACAGTGCGTTATGTGATTGGCCAAATCATGCACCCTGACCTCCATGCTTTGGCCAATCAAATGATCAAAGACAGGCTGCCTTTAGCCAATTATGGCTCAGGGGCTAAATACATGCCCCACACTATATAAAGGCTGCTCGCGCAGCGTGTAGTGTGATTGTGTTGGCGAGATAGGAGACAGGGAGAGGTACTTGTTTGAGGCAGGGAGAGAATAGTTGTTTTGCAGTTTGTCAGACAGTGCAGTGAGACATTGCTAGCCGTGTGAGTATAGGGAAGAAGAGGATAGTGTTTTTTGTCAGGCAGGGAGAGTAAAGAGATTTGCAGTTTTTCAGACAGTGCAGTGAGACATTGCTAGCAGTGTGAGTATAGGGAGGGAGAGGATCCTGTTTTTCAGGCAGTGAGAGCAAAGTGATTTGCAGTTTTTCAGACAGTGCAGTGAGACATTGCTAGCAGTTAGGCAGGGAGAAAGATTTGTGCTTTTTACAAGTTAAGAGATCAGATAGTGAAGTATGTTCAGTAGTGCAGTATATACCATAGACCATATATCATAGATTGATCTCTATCTATATAAAGGGCAATAGATTAGATATCAGGTCATTGAATATCTTATCGGTCACTTGTATATACCCCATATCGATCTGATCTCTTTCTATATATAGGGCTATTGATTAGATCATATCAGGTAATTGAGTATCTTGTCGGTTACTTGCGTATACTCTATATCGATCTGATCTCTATCTATATATAGGGCTATTGATTAGATCATATCAGGTAATTGAGTATCTTATCGGTCACTTGCGTATACCCTATATTGATCTGATCTATATATATATATATATATATATATATATATATATATATATATGGCTATTGATTAGATCATATCAGGTCATTGAGTATCTTATCGGTCACTTGCGTACACCCTATATTGATCTCTATCCACATCATGTCTGAAAGGCCGACAAGGAGAGGCAGACGCTCCACAGTGAAAAGTGGTGGTCACAGTCGACATGGTGCATCCTCTGCAGGTGGGGCCCGCCCGTCCTTTATTTCTGGTGCTGCCAGTTATTTAGCCCCAACATATGGAAGAGTTGGTGGAGTGGATAAATAAGCCGTCCTCATCCTCCTTGTCCTCTGACACCCTCCCCTGTCCAGGGGTCGGCAAGGTGTCCGCACATGGACACTGGTGTCCATGAGCGGTCCTTGCCAGGTCCGTCGCGCCACCACTGACTTTTTTCAATCGAGTCTCACTGTCTGAGACTCTTCCCGACATCATTTCACTGAAAAAATCCAGAGGCTATTGCTGCTCCGCCTCTCTGCTGCCTCCTCAGCCAATGGGAACACAGTGTACACGCCCCCTTCCCCAGCGTGCCTTGTTTGATATCTGAGCAGGAGATGCTGACCGCTGGAGAGGAGAGTACACAGTCTTCAGCCTCTAGAAGAAGGTGACTTGGGGAAGATAATCTAAATGTATTTTTGCCAGTACTTACCCTGCTGAGGAGGGGGAGGGACTGTGTTTTCTCTTCCTGTCTCTGAGTCAGTTATTGTTTATTCTGTGAGGAGCAGTGCACTGCTTCTGGAGGGAGGATATGCTCTAACCTTCTCCCCCAATCTCTGCTACACCTCCCTACTCATTACCTGCCCACCTCCTCCTCTTCTGCATGACCATATCCAATGTCAGTGAGCTGCTGGAGCACTACAAGTACCAGCATGCCAGGAAATTGGGGCAGCAGCAGTGTGTTCAATC
The DNA here is from genome assembly GCF_965119305.1 of Pelophylax lessonae. Classification (NCBI taxonomy): domain Eukaryota; kingdom Metazoa; phylum Chordata; class Amphibia; order Anura; family Ranidae; genus Pelophylax; species Pelophylax lessonae. The sequence continues at coordinate 202,575,183 of NC_138774.1, forward strand.
AAGCTGATGTTTAAATGGAAAGTGCTGGTGTGTATGTGTATACTGTGTGTGTATACTGTGTGTATGTATACTGTGTGTGTATAGTGTGTGTGTGTGTATACTGTGTGTGTGTATATATACTGTGTGTGTGTGTGTATATACTGTGTGTGTGTGTATATACTGTGTGTGTGTATATATATATACTGTGTGTGTGTATAATGTGTATACTGTGTGTATGTGTGTATATACTGTGTGTGTGTGTGTGTGTGTATATACTGTGTGTGTGTGTGTGTGTGTGTATATACTGTGTGTGTGTGTATATATATATATATATACTGTGTGTGTGTGTGTGTGTGTATACTGTGTATACTGTGTGTGTGTGTGTGTGTGTGTGTGTGTGTGTATATACTGTGTGTGTGTGTATACTGTGTGTGT